>NC_069118.1:41802767-42157478 GCF_025612915.1 Magallana angulata | reverse complement strand
AAACTTTATATCTCTTTGTAAATCAAGCTGGCATTATAAATGTATAATAAGCAGATGTACGCATGCAGGGGGTATATCTATTAACACCCCATGGTCAAGTTACCCAGGTTGTTTGATAGTCTGTAATTTGCATTTGCGCACAACAGGGTCACCGAGTGTTAGGTGTCAAGTATGTTTCACCATAGTTCAATTAACACGTCTAGCATTCGAATATCTTTATTAATTATTGTCGTAATATATCATGTCAGATGTGAATATTATCTCATTACTATTTTTTCTGTTCTGGCTGCTGGACGCAAGAAATTATCATGAACTTTGTTTAACCCACCCACCCACATTCCTTAAACATACGATATAGTATGTAAGATTTTTTCCCCATATTTTCATATGAACAATGTTTATTTGTGAGGTGGCGGTTTTTAACCCCACCTTTGCAAAATTATTGTCATTTATTCAATGATTTTTTATTATTTACTCTGTTGTTTTCATTTAAAACAATACAAATGTAATTCATTGAATAAACGACCTTAAATGCAATAACTTGTTAATTTTCTTTGCAAATAAACTTGGACTCATTGGATTATGATAATGTACAGGTTTTTCTGGTGTATGGTGGATTTCCTTTACAGGAAAAATGTGGTTGTCAAAAACTTTGAAAAACATTATTGTATCTTTCATTATCAAAAAATTTCCTTTTAATTCGAGTGACTTTTTCCAGGTGTGTTATTCTACCTTAACAAGGAGAGTGACATCTTAGTTTAAGAAATCGTGTTCATTCCTTTAAACTTTTTACAATTAAATAAGATGAATTCAACATATGACGAAAGTAATAATAAATAATCACTCTTGTACTTTTCAGGTAAACATAGGTATACTCTATACCTGTGCCCCTTAGAGGACCCCTTAATTATCTAATTGTCTAATCTTCTACACTCACATATACGTGTATCATTAATTTTGTTTTCACAAATATCATAACATGCATTTCTTGCCGGCCCCTCCATTATAAAAAAGATAAGAAGGTCATTAGATGAAAATCAAAACCGTCACACAAATTTACCTTATTTTAAGATTATTTCAAGGAGACGGACAATCGTTTGAAAATTAATTCCAGGGGTTTGTCACAATTTAAAAAAAAACGTCCGATGAAACTTAGTTACAAATATGTTTTACTACTTCTTTTAAAAAAAAATTAAATAAAACTAATTTTTCTGTATTTTTGGGGATACAATGCATGTACATGCAATGGGCCCCACTTCTATAACTGAAAAGTAAATATAACTAGATGCAATCTCGTTGCGAGCAACGAATAGGTCTTCCAGACGAATTTTAAAACCCTAAACTCTAAACTACAAAAGTTGTCATTAAACACTTCGTTGCATTTGCAATTGCAAAGCGGAAAACCATAATAAAAAAAGAAAAAAACGTGTTCCTCTCTTGATACTCTGACATTTCAAATAAAACATGAAAATAACAAAAAGAGACATTTCAACGATATATCCGAGATATCTCAACATAAGAAACGCAATAATCATCTCGATGATTTACCATGAGATTTTAATCCTGGGTAGAATTTTTGAAAAAAAAAATTAAAATATATACTATCATTAATTAGAAAGTTTTAAAAAATACAATTTTGTTTGGTTCCGGTGACGACTGGACATGCCGGATAAATCATTAATACCTTTGCTGCACATCTACATGTTTAGGTCTATCATATAGCAAATCTTGGTTACTCAATCAGTTTCCGTTATTGAGTCTTGCACAGTCAAAATCAGAAAAAATTCTTAAAATATCTGAGATACCTCAGTAGAAAAAAGCAATACTCATGTATTTACCATTACACTAATGCGCTGAAAAAAAAGGTCTGGAAAATTCTTTCGAAAATTATAAAAGCAAAAAGTACAATTTTGCTTGCTTCTGGTTACGACCAGAACTGACAGACAAGTTATTGATGCGTATTCTGCACATATTCATAAAAAGGTCTATCATAAAGCAAAAATTGGTTGCTCAATCACTTACTGTTTTTGATATATCGCGCGTACAAAATCAGAAAAGAAATATATCAAATAGATATCTGAAATATCTTAAATGAGGATAACGTATTATATAATATTTCATTAGAAAGGATCTAAAATAGATAGAATTTTTCATTAAAAAAGCCGATTTTTGATGTCACCTTCGGCGACAACTGAAGTGATGGACTAATAACTGATACAATGTATCTATTCTGCACATTTACATGTTAAGGTCTATTTTTATAGCAATAATTGGTTGTTCAGTCACTAGACTTTATTGAGATCTCGCGCGGACAAACTCAGAAAGTTAACATCTCAATAAGATCTGAAATATCTCAACAGAAGAAATGCACTTTTCAAGTATTTGCCATTTCAACACTGTGTAATATTTTGAAAACAATCTGGAAAATTCTATTGAAAATTACAATAATAGAACATAGAATTGTGTTTGGTAACCGGGACGACTGGATTTTACAGATAAAAATACATAAACAACGTCGCAGGCGTGCGGGGACTGTCCTTACTTAACGCTCTATATACGTTGTCTTCGGAAACAAATATCGTTTTGCACTAAAATTTTCAGATCTAAAGAAATATATGTAAATATAATACACTTCGAAATTTTGTCATTACAGCGAGTTTTCATGATTTTATTGCAACTGTGACACTACTTTTGGAGCAACCCTCGTATCAATCCCACAGTGTTGTGTATTTGGTGATCTGAAAAGTGTAAGTGTCACCGAATGTTATTCATGTCTCATTAAACGTTAAGCTCGAATGATGAAGAGATTATTTGACTGATAATTTTTTTTTTCTTTGATCACTAGCTCCGATCAAAGAATGTCATTTTCAGTGTGAAGTCTCCGAATTTAAATTAATGTCTCATTTAACGTTAAGCTCGAATGATGTAGAGATTATTTGACTGATAAATTTTTTTTTCTTTGATCACTAGCTCCGATCAAAGAATGTCATAATTTTTCTCCACCTTTCCCTTTAAACTAAATCATTCTTTAATATTTCATGTAAAGAAATGCATCTAATTTTTTGAGGCTTTAAAATGTGAAGTAGTAAAACAAATTAAAATGGTGCCTTAATGGCGCTCAGACAGCAATCTGAAGATAATTGCGAGACAGTTTACAAATATATTTCTGCACCAAAACGCTTTGTATCATAGCAATTTTATCACAAATAATATACCTTCTTTCTTTTTTGAAACCTTAAGAGAGAGAGAGAGAGAGAGAGAGAGAGAGAGAGAGAGAGAGAGAGATTATAACTTAACAAATTATCAGACTTTTAATCCTTTTTTAAACACCTTACCTTCAGTCAGTCAAAAGATGCTATTTAATTTAAGTACATTGTACATGTTTCATCTAATTAATTTCTTTTGTCTTTACACGCCCTTATAGTTACCACAGTTACGTATACACTACTAAGTATATTGTGAATGTATACCCTCTGTCCAGGTAATGCACATGTGCGACCTTTTAGTAATTACCTAAAATAATGATGGACTCTACCTAAAGACGTATGAATTTTTAGTATATTATCAAACGTTCCTGATCTATTGAAAATTAAACAAAGCACGAGAAAAAAAGACAATATTGTTTGTGCAGAACACCACAGTGGAGCCTTTTTTCTCTCTCAGATTAGGGGTTTATTCTGATTAGGTAAGGTGTGAATGCCTGCAGGGCTTCATTTACCCGTGTGTACGTGTCGTGAAATCCTCCGCTAATCCGTATACACCGAAAGAGATTTAAAAACAACGGGACTACGTGTAAATAGTGTGTTCAAATTATTGTAAAAATACTCATGTTTTTATTTTCTTTTACTCCGATTCGCATATTTAATATTCCACAACATAATTTAGTGATACGGCTATACTGTGATGTACCATTCGCTATTGTTATACTTTCGTGTTAAATACTGAAATCTGATTGGTTAAGACGCAGTTAATAATATTTACAATTACCCTCAGCGTTAGCAACGCACTTGGCAACGGGTAACATTAAAAAATGTTACATGCGCGAAAATTATGCGCGTACGGTTCGCTGTAGAATTCACATTATTCCTATATAAAGGCAGTAAACTTTTCTTAAAAATTTTAAAAAAGACATTCAGTATAACAAAATAAATAGTGCCTGTTTGGGAGGATAACAGTTGAAATTGACACCCCGAGAAAACCATTGTCAACCTCCGCTTCGCGTCGGTTGACAATGGTTTTCTCGGGGTGTCAATTTCAACTGTTACCCTCCCAAACAGGCACTATTTATATAATGGCCGAGTGGTTTATATAAACAAAGACATATTTTAGATACATGTAAATGCACATGAGCAAAAAGAATAATAACTCTGAGATAAATTGCAATAAGTGACTACGGGTAGGACCTTTTCTTATAGGGGAAAGCCGGACCTTAAATGCTAACATTAAAGGTCCGGCCGGACCATTTTACGGACCGGACCTTAAAATATACGACACCGGACGCCGACGCCGGGGGTATAGCATATGCTCCCATTGACTTTGTCTCGGTGAGCTAAAAGGCGAAAGCGCGAAGATTCGAAGGCGAGAGTGCGCTCGAAGTTGCAAAGGCGCCTTCGCAACTTAGCACTTTCGTCTTCGCATGTTCGCGCTTCGCCGTTGCATCTTCTATATTCTTCATATTGTTCATGAATTATACTTGCATTGAGGATTTCCACAATACAAACTGCTGGGTTTACAAGTTCATCACCCAGAATTAATGATGAAACCAAAATTATGAAAAGTTTACTCCACTGTTAGGCATTATAACCAAGCTGTAGTTAGTAGGCACTGACAGCAGCCATTACGCCAGTAGAGGTTAACAGCCAATAAGGAAAATCGTCAAAGTACTGAGAGGACTCGTACAGAAAGTATATTTTACTTTATCCTCGGCATACTTTAGTAAGTTGAGTTAATATCAAGATGATTAATGCATCAATAGTTTGTATGAGCATTGGTAACTTTGGATACAATAAAGATCGTGTGATCAAAATCAAGCGGGATATAAACCCCTAACATGAGCCTTAACCTGTTATCAACGCTTTTAGAAACAACTACTTTTATTGTAAATAAAAACATTTTTGGGAACAAATTCTGTAATTATTCATGGTACGTATGTGTCAACTTTATATCTCTTTGTAAATCAAGCTGGCATTATAAATGTATAATAAGCAGATGTACGCATGCAGGGGGTATATCTATTAACACCCCATGGTCAAGTTACCCAGGTTGTTTGATAGTCTGTAATTTGCATTTGCGCACAACAGGGTCACCGAGTGTTAGGTGTCAAGTATGTTTTCACCATAGTTCAATTAACACGTCTAGCATTCGAATATCTTTATTTAATTATTGTCGTAATATATCATGTCAGATGTGAATATTATCTCATTACTATTTTTTCTGTTCTGGCTGCTGGACGCAAGAAATTTTCATGAACTTTGTTTAACCCACCCACCCACATTCCTTTAAACATACGATATAGTATGTAAGATTTTTTCCCCATATTTTCATATGAACACTGTTTATTTGTGAGGTGGCGGTTTTTAACCCCACCTTTGCAAAATTATTGTCATTTATTCAATGATTTTTTATTATTTACTCTGTTGTTTTCATTTTAAAACAATACAAATGTAATTCATTGAATAAACGACCTTAAATGCAATAACTTGTTTAATTTTCTTTGCAAATAAACTTGGACTCATTGGATTATGATAATGTACAGGTTTTTCTGGTGTATGGTGGATTTCCTTTACAGGAAAAATGTGGTTGTCAAAAAACTTTGAAAAACATTATTGTATCTTTCATTATCAAAAAATTTCCTTTTAATTCGAGTGACTTTTTCCAGGTGTGTTATTCTACCTTAACAAGGAGAGTGACATCTTAGTTTAAGAAATCGTGTTCATTCCTTTAAACTTTTTACAATTAAATAAGATGAATTCAACATATGACGAAAGTAATAATAAATAATCAACTCTTGTACTTTTCAGGTAAACATAGGTATACTCTATACCTGTGCCCCTTAGAGGACCCCTTAATTATCTAATTGTCTAATCTTCTACACTCACATATACGTGTATCATTAATTTTGTTTTCACAAATATCATAACATGCATTTCTTGCCGGCCCCTCCATTATAAAAAAGATAAGAAGGTCATTAGATGAAAATCAAAACCGTCACACAAATTTACCTTATTTTAAGATTATTTCAAGGAGACGGACAATCGTTTGAAAATTAATTCCAGGGGTTTGTCACAATTTAAAAAAAAACGTCCGATGAAACTTAGTTACAAATATGTTTTACTACTTCTTTTAAAAAAAAATTAAATAAAACTAATTTTTCTGTATTTTTGGGGATACAATGCATGTACATGCAATGGGCCCCACTTCTATAACTGAAAAGTAAATATAACTAGATGCAATCTCGTTGCGAGCAACGAATAGGTCTTCCAGACGAATTTTAAAACCCTAAACTCTAAACTACAAAAGTTGTCATTAAACACTTCGTTGCATTTGCAATTGCAAAGCGGAAAACCATAATAAAAAAAGAAAAAAACGTGTTCCTCTCTTGATACTCTGACATTTCAAATAAAACATGAAAATAACAAAAAGAGACATTTCAACGATATATCCGAGATATCTCAACATAAGAAACGCAATAATCATCTCGATGATTTACCATGAGATTTTAATCCTGGGTAGAATTTTTGAAAAAAAAAATTAAAATATATACTATCATTAATTAGAAAGTTTTAAAAAATACAATTTTGTTTGGTTCCGGTGACGACTGGACATGCCGGATAAATCATTAATACCTTTGCTGCACATCTACATGTTTAGGTCTATCATATAGCAAATCTTGGTTACTCAATCAGTTTCCGTTATTGAGTCTTGCACAGTCAAAATCAGAAAAAATTCTTAAAATATCTGAGATACCTCAGTAGAAAAAAGCAATACTCATGTATTTACCATTACACTAATGCGCTGAAAAAAAAGGTCTGGAAAATTCTTTCGAAAATTATAAAAGCAAAAAGTACAATTTTGCTTGCTTCTGGTTACGACCAGAACTGACAGACAAGTTATTGATGCGTATTCTGCACATATTCATAAAAAGGTCTATCATAAAGCAAAAATTGGTTGCTCAATCACTTACTGTTTTTGATATATCGCGCGTACAAAATCAGAAAAGAAATATATCAAATAGATATCTGAAATATCTTAAATGAGGATAACGTATTATATAATATTTCATTAGAAAGGATCTAAAATAGATAGAATTTTTCATTAAAAAAGCCGATTTTTGATGTCACCTTCGGCGACAACTGAAGTGATGGACTAATAACTGATACAATGTATCTATTCTGCACATTTACATGTTAAGGTCTATTTTTATAGCAATAATTGGTTGTTCAGTCACTAGACTTTATTGAGATCTCGCGCGGACAAACTCAGAAAGTTAACATCTCAATAAGATCTGAAATATCTCAACAGAAGAAATGCACTTTTCAAGTATTTGCCATTTCAACACTGTGTAATATTTTGAAAACAATCTGGAAAATTCTATTGAAAATTACAATAATAGAACATAGAATTGTGTTTGGTAACCGGGACGACTGGATTTTACAGATAAAAATACATAAACAACGTCGCAGGCGTGCGGGGACTGTCCTTACTTAACGCTCTATATACGTTGTCTTCGGAAACAAATATCGTTTTGCACTAAAATTTTCAGATCTAAAGAAATATATGTAAATATAATACACTTCGAAATTTTGTCATTACAGCGAGTTTTCATGATTTTATTGCAACTGTGACACTACTTTTGGAGCAACCCTCGTATCAATCCCACAGTGTTGTGTATTTGGTGATCTGAAAAGTGTAAGTGTCACCGAATGTTATTCATGTCTCATTAAACGTTAAGCTCGAATGATGAAGAGATTATTTGACTGATAATTTTTTTTTTCTTTGATCACTAGCTCCGATCAAAGAATGTCATTTTCAGTGTGAAGTCTCCGAATTTAAATTAATGTCTCATTTAACGTTAAGCTCGAATGATGTAGAGATTATTTGACTGATAAATTTTTTTTTCTTTGATCACTAGCTCCGATCAAAGAATGTCATAATTTTTCTCCACCTTTCCCTTTAAACTAAATCATTCTTTAATATTTCATGTAAAGAAATGCATCTAATTTTTTGAGGCTTTAAAATGTGAAGTAGTAAAACAAATTAAAATGGTGCCTTAATGGCGCTCAGACAGCAATCTGAAGATAATTGCGAGACAGTTTACAAATATATTTCTGCACCAAAACGCTTTGTATCATAGCAATTTTATCACAAATAATATACCTTCTTTCTTTTTTGAAACCTTGAGAGAGAGAGAGAGAGAGAGAGAGAGAGAGAGAGAGAGAGAGAGAGATTATAACTTAACAAATTATCAGACTTTTAATCCTTTTTTAAACACCTTACCTTCAGTCAGTCAAAAGATGCTATTTAATTTAAGTACATTGTACATGTTTCATCTAATTAATTTCTTTTGTCTTTACACGCCCTTATAGTTACCACAGTTACGTATACACTACTAAGTATATTGTGAATGTATACCCTCTGTCCAGGTAATGCACATGTGCGACCTTTTAGTAATTACCTAAAATAATGATGGACTCTACCTAAAGACGTATGAATTTTTAGTATATTATCAAACGTTCCTGATCTATTGAAAATTAAACAAAGCACGAGAAAAAAAGACAATATTGTTTGTGCAGAACACCACAGTGGAGCCTTTTTTCTCTCTCAGATTAGGGGTTTATTCTGATTAGGTAAGGTGTGAATGCCTGCAGGGCTTCATTTACCCGTGTGTACGTGTCGTGAAATCCTCCGCTAATCCGTATACACCGAAAGAGATTTAAAAACAACGGGACTACGTGTAAATAGTGTGTTCAAATTATTGTAAAAATACTCATGTTTTTATTTTCTTTTACTCCGATTCGCATATTTAATATTCCACAACATAATTTAGTGATACGGCTATACTGTGATGTACCATTCGCTATTGTTATACTTTCGTGTTAAATACTGAAATCTGATTGGTTAAGACGCAGTTAATAATATTTACAATTACCCTCAGCGTTAGCAACGCACTTGGCAACGGGTAACATTAAAAAATGTTACATGCGCGAAAATTATGCGCGTACGGTTCGCTGTAGAATTCACATTATTCCTATATAAAGGCAGTAAACTTTTCTTAAAAATTTTAAAAAAGACATTCAGTATAACAAAATAAATAGTGCCTGTTTGGGAGGATAACAGTTGAAATTGACACCCCTCGAAAACCATTGTCAACCTCCGCTTCGCGTCGGTTGACAATGGTTTTCTCGGGGTGTCAATTTCAACTGTTACCCTCCCAAACAGGCACTATTTATATAATGGCCGAGTGGTTTATATAAACAAAGACATATTTTAGATACATGTAAATGCACATGAGCAAAAAGAATAATAACTCTGAGATAAATTGCAATAAGTGACTACGGGTAGGACCTTTTCTTATAGGGGAAAGCCGGACCTTAAATGCTAACATTAAAGGTCCGGCCGGACCATTTTACGGACCGGACCTTAAAATATACGACACCGGACGCCGACGCCGGGGGTATAGCATATGCTCCCATTGACTTTGTCTCGGTGAGCTAAAAGGCGAAAGCGCGAAGATTCGAAGGCGAGAGTGCGCTCGAAGTTGCAAAGGCGCCTTCGCAACTTAGCACTTTCGTCTTCGCATGTTCGCGCTTCGCCGTTGCATCTTCTATATTCTTCATATTGTTCATGAATTATACTTGCATTGAGGATTTCCACAATACAAACTGCTGGGTTTACAAGTTCATCACCCAGAATTAATGATGAAACCAAAATTATGAAAAGTTTACTCCACTGTTAGGCATTATAACCAAGCTGTAGTTAGTAGGCACTGACAGCAGCCATTACGCCAGTAGAGGTTAACAGCCAATAAGGAAAATCGTCAAAGTACTGAGAGGACTCGTACAGAAAGTATATTTTACTTTATCCTCGGCATACTTTAGTAAGTTGAGTTAATATCAAGATGATTAATGCATCAATAGTTTGTATGAGCATTGGTAACTTTGGATACAATAAAGATCGTGTGATCAAAATCAAGCGGGATATAAACCCCTAACATGAGCCTTAACCTGTTATCAACGCTTTTAGAAACAACTACTTTTATTGTAAATAAAAACATTTTTGGGAACAAATTCTGTAATTATTCATGGTACGTATGTGTCAACTTTATATCTCTTTGTAAATCAAGCTGGCATTATAAATGTATAATAAGCAGATGTACGCATGCAGGGGGTATATCTATTAACACCCCATGGTCAAGTTACCCAGGTTGTTTGATAGTCTGTAATTTGCATTTGCGCACAACAGGGTCACCGAGTGTTAGGTGTCAAGTATGTTTTCACCATAGTTCAATTAACACGTCTAGCATTCGAATATCTTTATTTAATTATTGTCGTAATATATCATGTCAGATGTGAATATTATCTCATTACTATTTTTTCTGTTCTGGCTGCTGGACGCAAGAAATTTTCATGAACTTTGTTTAACCCACCCACCCACATTCCTTTAAACATACGATATAGTATGTAAGATTTTTTCCCCATATTTTCATATGAACACTGTTTATTTGTGAGGTGGCGGTTTTTAACCCCACCTTTGCAAAATTATTGTCATTTATTCAATGATTTTTTATTATTTACTCTGTTGTTTTCATTTTAAAACAATACAAATGTAATTCATTGAATAAACGACCTTAAATGCAATAACTTGTTTAATTTTCTTTGCAAATAAACTTGGACTCATTGGATTATGATAATGTACAGGTTTTTCTGGTGTATGGTGGATTTCCTTTACAGGAAAAATGTGGTTGTCAAAAAACTTTGAAAAACATTATTGTATCTTTCATTATCAAAAAATTTCCTTTTAATTCGAGTGACTTTTTCCAGGTGTGTTATTCTACCTTAACAAGGAGAGTGACATCTTAGTTTAAGAAATCGTGTTCATTCCTTTAAACTTTTTACAATTAAATAAGATGAATTCAACATATGACGAAAGTAATAATAAATAATCAACTCTTGTACTTTTCAGGTAAACATAGGTATACTCTATACCTGTGCCCCTTAGAGGACCCCTTAATTATCTAATTGTCTAATCTTCTACACTCACATATACGTGTATCATTAATTTTGTTTTCACAAATATCATAACATGCATTTCTTGCCGGCCCCTCCATTATAAAAAAGATAAGAAGGTCATTAGATGAAAATCAAAACCGTCACACAAATTTACCTTATTTTAAGATTATTTCAAGGAGACGGACAATCGTTTGAAAATTAATTCCAGGGGTTTGTCACAATTTAAAAAAAAAACGTCCGATGAAACTTAGTTACAAATATGTTTTACTACTTCTTTTAAAAAAAAATTAAATAAAACTAATTTTTCTGTATTTTTGGGGATACAATGCATGTACATGCAATGGGCCCCACTTCTATAACTGAAAAGTAAATATAACTAGATGCAATCTCGTTGCGAGCAACGAATAGGTCTTCCAGACGAATTTTAAAACCCTAAACTCTAAACTACAAAAGTTGTCATTAAACACTTCGTTGCATTTGCAATTGCAAAGCGGAAAACCATAATAAAAAAAGAAAAAAACGTGTTCCTCTCTTGATACTCTGACATTTCAAATAAAACATGAAAATAACAAAAAGAGACATTTCAACGATATATCCGAGATATCTCAACATAAGAAACGCAATAATCATCTCGATGATTTACCATGAGATTTTAATCCTGGGTAGAATTTTTGAAAAAAAAAATTAAAATATATACTATCATTAATTAGAAAGTTTTAAAAAATACAATTTTGTTTGGTTCCGGTGACGACTGGACATGCCGGATAAATCATTAATACCTTTGCTGCACATCTACATGTTTAGGTCTATCATATAGCAAATCTTGGTTACTCAATCAGTTTCCGTTATTGAGTCTTGCACAGTCAAAATCAGAAAAAATTCTTAAAATATCTGAGATACCTCAGTAGAAAAAAGCAATACTCATGTATTTACCATTACACTAATGCGCTGAAAAAAAAGGTCTGGAAAATTCTTTCGAAAATTATAAAAGCAAAAAGTACAATTTTGCTTGCTTCTGGTTACGACCAGAACTGACAGACAAGTTATTGATGCGTATTCTGCACATATTCATAAAAAGGTCTATCATAAAGCAAAAATTGGTTGCTCAATCACTTACTGTTTTTGATATATCGCGCGTACAAAATCAGAAAAGAAATATATCAAATAGATATCTGAAATATCTTAAATGAGGATAACGTATTATATAATATTTCATTAGAAAGGATCTAAAATAGATAGAATTTTTCATTAAAAAAGCCGATTTTTGATGTCACCTTCGGCGACAACTGAAGTGATGGACTAATAACTGATACAATGTATCTATTCTGCACATTTACATGTTAAGGTCTATTTTTATAGCAATAATTGGTTGTTCAGTCACTAGACTTTATTGAGATCTCGCGCGGACAAACTCAGAAAGTTAACATCTCAATAAGATCTGAAATATCTCAACAGAAGAAATGCACTTTTCAAGTATTTGCCATTTCAACACTGTGTAATATTTTGAAAACAATCTGGAAAATTCTATTGAAAATTACAATAATAGAACATAGAATTGTGTTTGGTAACCGGGACGACTGGATTTTACAGATAAAAATACATAAACAACGTCGCAGGCGTGCGGGGACTGTCCTTACTTAACGCTCTATATACGTTGTCTTCGGAAACAAATATCGTTTTGCACTAAAATTTTCAGATCTAAAGAAATATATGTAAATATAATACACTTCGAAATTTTGTCATTACAGCGAGTTTTCATGATTTTATTGCAACTGTGACACTACTTTTGGAGCAACCCTCGTATCAATCCCACAGTGTTGTGTATTTGGTGATCTGAAAAGTGTAAGTGTCACCGAATGTTATTCATGTCTCATTAAACGTTAAGCTCGAATGATGAAGAGATTATTTGACTGATAATTTTTTTTTTCTTTGATCACTAGCTCCGATCAAAGAATGTCATTTTCAGTGTGAAGTCTCCGAATTTAAATTAATGTCTCATTTAACGTTAAGCTCGAATGATGTAGAGATTATTTGACTGATAAATTTTTTTTTCTTTGATCACTAGCTCCGATCAAAGAATGTCATAATTTTTCTCCACCTTTCCCTTTAAACTAAATCATTCTTTAATATTTCATGTAAAGAAATGCATCTAATTTTTTGAGGCTTTAAAATGTGAAGTAGTAAAACAAATTAAAATGGTGCCTTAATGGCGCTCAGACAGCAATCTGAAGATAATTGCGAGACAGTTTACAAATATATTTCTGCACCAAAACGCTTTGTATCATAGCAATTTTATCACAAATAATATACCTTCTTTCTTTTTTGAAACCTTGAGAGAGAGAGAGAGAGAGAGAGAGAGAGAGAGAGAGAGAGAGAGAGATTATAACTTAACAAATTATCAGACTTTTAATCCTTTTTTAAACACCTTACCTTCAGTCAGTCAAAAGATGCTATTTAATTTAAGTACATTGTACATGTTTCATCTAATTAATTTCTTTTGTCTTTACACGCCCTTATAGTTACCACAGTTACGTATACACTACTAAGTATATTGTGAATGTATACCCTCTGTCCAGGTAATGCACATGTGCGACCTTTTAGTAATTACCTAAAATAATGATGGACTCTACCTAAAGACGTATGAATTTTTAGTATATTATCAAACGTTCCTGATCTATTGAAAATTAAACAAAGCACGAGAAAAAAAGACAATATTGTTTGTGCAGAACACCACAGTGGAGCCTTTTTTCTCTCTCAGATTAGGGGTTTATTCTGATTAGGTAAGGTGTGAATGCCTGCAGGGCTTCATTTACCCGTGTGTACGTGTCGTGAAATCCTCCGCTAATCCGTATACACCGAAAGAGATTTAAAAACAACGGGACTACGTGTAAATAGTGTGTTCAAATTATTGTAAAAATACTCATGTTTTTATTTTCTTTTACTCCGATTCGCATATTTAATATTCCACAACATAATTTAGTGATACGGCTATACTGTGATGTACCATTCGCTATTGTTATACTTTCGTGTTAAATACTGAAATCTGATTGGTTAAGACGCAGTTAATAATATTTACAATTACCCTCAGCGTTAGCAACGCACTTGGCAACGGGTAACATTAAAAAATGTTACATGCGCGAAAATTATGCGCGTACGGTTCGCTGTAGAATTCACATTATTCCTATATAAAGGCAGTAAACTTTTCTTAAAAATTTTAAAAAAGACATTCAGTATAACAAAATAAATAGTGCCTGTTTGGGAGGATAACAGTTGAAATTGACACCCCTCGAAAACCATTGTCAACCTCCGCTTCGCGTCGGTTGACAATGGTTTTCTCGGGGTGTCAATTTCAACTGTTACCCTCCCAAACAGGCACTATTTATATAATGGCCGAGTGGTTTATATAAACAAAGACATATTTTAGATACATGTAAATGCACATGAGCAAAAAGAATAATAACTCTGAGATAAATTGCAATAAGTGACTACGGGTAGGACCTTTTCTTATAGGGGAAAGCCGGACCTTAAATGCTAACATTAAAGGTCCGGCCGGACCATTTTACGGACCGGACCTTAAAATATACGACACCGGACGCCGACGCCGGGGGTATAGCATATGCTCCCATTGACTTTGTCTCGGTGAGCTAAAAGGCGAAAGCGCGAAGATTCGAAGGCGAGAGTGCGCTCGAAGTTGCAAAGGCGCCTTCGCAACTTAGCACTTTCGTCTTCGCATGTTCGCGCTTCGCCGTTGCATCTTCTATATTCTTCATATTGTTCATGAATTATACTTGCATTGAGGATTTCCACAATACAAACTGCTGGGTTTACAAGTTCATCACCCAGAATTAATGATGAAACCAAAATTATGAAAAGTTTACTCCACTGTTAGGCATTATAACCAAGCTGTAGTTAGTAGGCACTGACAGCAGCCATTACGCCAGTAGAGGTTAACAGCCAATAAGGAAAATCGTCAAAGTACTGAGAGGACTCGTACAGAAAGTATATTTTACTTTATCCTCGGCATACTTTAGTAAGTTGAGTTAATATCAAGATGATTAATGCATCAATAGTTTGTATGAGCATTGGTAACTTTGGATACAATAAAGATCGTGTGATCAAAATCAAGCGGGATATAAACCCCTAACATGAGCCTTAACCTGTTATCAACGCTTTTAGAAACAACTACTTTTATTGTAAATAAAAACATTTTTGGGAACAAATTCTGTAATTATTCATGGTACGTATGTGTCAACTTTATATCTCTTTGTAAATCAAGCTGGCATTATAAATGTATAATAAGCAGATGTACGCATGCAGGGGGTATATCTATTAACACCCCATGGTCAAGTTACCCAGGTTGTTTGATAGTCTGTAATTTGCATTTGCGCACAACAGGGTCACCGAGTGTTAGGTGTCAAGTATGTTTTCACCATAGTTCAATTAACACGTCTAGCATTCGAATATCTTTATTTAATTATTGTCGTAATATATCATGTCAGATGTGAATATTATCTCATTACTATTTTTTCTGTTCTGGCTGCTGGACGCAAGAAATTTTCATGAACTTTGTTTAACCCACCCACCCACATTCCTTTAAACATACGATATAGTATGTAAGATTTTTTCCCCATATTTTCATATGAACACTGTTTATTTGTGAGGTGGCGGTTTTTAACCCCACCTTTGCAAAATTATTGTCATTTATTCAATGATTTTTTATTATTTACTCTGTTGTTTTCATTTTAAAACAATACAAATGTAATTCATTGAATAAACGACCTTAAATGCAATAACTTGTTTAATTTTCTTTGCAAATAAACTTGGACTCATTGGATTATGATAATGTACAGGTTTTTCTGGTGTATGGTGGATTTCCTTTACAGGAAAAATGTGGTTGTCAAAAAACTTTGAAAAACATTATTGTATCTTTCATTATCAAAAAATTTCCTTTTAATTCGAGTGACTTTTTCCAGGTGTGTTATTCTACCTTAACAAGGAGAGTGACATCTTAGTTTAAGAAATCGTGTTCATTCCTTTAAACTTTTTACAATTAAATAAGATGAATTCAACATATGACGAAAGTAATAATAAATAATCAACTCTTGTACTTTTCAGGTAAACATAGGTATACTCTATACCTGTGCCCCTTAGAGGACCCCTTAATTATCTAATTGTCTAATCTTCTACACTCACATATACGTGTATCATTAATTTTGTTTTCACAAATATCATAACATGCATTTCTTGCCGGCCCCTCCATTATAAAAAAGATAAGAAGGTCATTAGATGAAAATCAAAACCGTCACACAAATTTACCTTATTTTAAGATTATTTCAAGGAGACGGACAATCGTTTGAAAATTAATTCCAGGGGTTTGTCACAATTTAAAAAAAAAACGTCCGATGAAACTTAGTTACAAATATGTTTTACTACTTCTTTTAAAAAAAAATTAAATAAAACTAATTTTTCTGTATTTTTGGGGATACAATGCATGTACATGCAATGGGCCCCACTTCTATAACTGAAAAGTAAATATAACTAGATGCAATCTCGTTGCGAGCAACGAATAGGTCTTCCAGACGAATTTTAAAACCCTAAACTCTAAACTACAAAAGTTGTCATTAAACACTTCGTTGCATTTGCAATTGCAAAGCGGAAAACCATAATAAAAAAAGAAAAAAACGTGTTCCTCTCTTGATACTCTGACATTTCAAATAAAACATGAAAATAACAAAAAGAGACATTTCAACGATATATCCGAGATATCTCAACATAAGAAACGCAATAATCATCTCGATGATTTACCATGAGATTTTAATCCTGGGTAGAATTTTTGAAAAAAAAAATTAAAATATATACTATCATTAATTAGAAAGTTTTAAAAAATACAATTTTGTTTGGTTCCGGTGACGACTGGACATGCCGGATAAATCATTAATACCTTTGCTGCACATCTACATGTTTAGGTCTATCATATAGCAAATCTTGGTTACTCAATCAGTTTCCGTTATTGAGTCTTGCACAGTCAAAATCAGAAAAAATTCTTAAAATATCTGAGATACCTCAGTAGAAAAAAGCAATACTCATGTATTTACCATTACACTAATGCGCTGAAAAAAAAGGTCTGGAAAATTCTTTCGAAAATTATAAAAGCAAAAAGTACAATTTTGCTTGCTTCTGGTTACGACCAGAACTGACAGACAAGTTATTGATGCGTATTCTGCACATATTCATAAAAAGGTCTATCATAAAGCAAAAATTGGTTGCTCAATCACTTACTGTTTTTGATATATCGCGCGTACAAAATCAGAAAAGAAATATATCAAATAGATATCTGAAATATCTTAAATGAGGATAACGTATTATATAATATTTCATTAGAAAGGATCTAAAATAGATAGAATTTTTCATTAAAAAAGCCGATTTTTGATGTCACCTTCGGCGACAACTGAAGTGATGGACTAATAACTGATACAATGTATCTATTCTGCACATTTACATGTTAAGGTCTATTTTTATAGCAATAATTGGTTGTTCAGTCACTAGACTTTATTGAGATCTCGCGCGGACAAACTCAGAAAGTTAACATCTCAATAAGATCTGAAATATCTCAACAGAAGAAATGCACTTTTCAAGTATTTGCCATTTCAACACTGTGTAATATTTTGAAAACAATCTGGAAAATTCTATTGAAAATTACAATAATAGAACATAGAATTGTGTTTGGTAACCGGGACGACTGGATTTTACAGATAAAAATACATAAACAACGTCGCAGGCGTGCGGGGACTGTCCTTACTTAACGCTCTATATACGTTGTCTTCGGAAACAAATATCGTTTTGCACTAAAATTTTCAGATCTAAAGAAATATATGTAAATATAATACACTTCGAAATTTTGTCATTACAGCGAGTTTTCATGATTTTATTGCAACTGTGACACTACTTTTGGAGCAACCCTCGTATCAATCCCACAGTGTTGTGTATTTGGTGATCTGAAAAGTGTAAGTGTCAC
This sequence comes from Magallana angulata, assembly GCF_025612915.1. Taxonomy (NCBI): domain Eukaryota; kingdom Metazoa; phylum Mollusca; class Bivalvia; order Ostreida; family Ostreidae; genus Magallana; species Magallana angulata. Next base: position 42,139,235 of record NC_069118.1, on the reverse strand, counting down.
CGAATGTTATTCATGTCTCATTAAACGTTAAGCTCGAATGATGAAGAGATTATTTGACTGATAATTTTTTTTTTCTTTGATCACTAGCTCCGATCAAAGAATGTCATTTTCAGTGTGAAGTCTCCGAATTTAAATTAATGTCTCATTTAACGTTAAGCTCGAATGATGTAGAGATTATTTGACTGATAAATTTTTTTTTCTTTGATCACTAGCTCCGATCAAAGAATGTCATAATTTTTCTCCACCTTTCCCTTTAAACTAAATCATTCTTTAATATTTCATGTAAAGAAATGCATCTAATTTTTTGAGGCTTTAAAATGTGAAGTAGTAAAACAAATTAAAATGGTGCCTTAATGGCGCTCAGACAGCAATCTGAAGATAATTGCGAGACAGTTTACAAATATATTTCTGCACCAAAACGCTTTGTATCATAGCAATTTTATCACAAATAATATACCTTCTTTCTTTTTTGAAACCTTAAGAGAGAGAGAGAGAGAGAGAGAGAGAGAGAGAGAGAGAGAGAGATTATAACTTAACAAATTATCAGACTTTTAATCCTTTTTTAAACACCTTACCTTCAGTCAGTCAAAAGATGCTATTTAATTTAAGTACATTGTACATGTTTCATCTAATTAATTTCTTTTGTCTTTACACGCCCTTATAGTTACCACAGTTACGTATACACTACTAAGTATATTGTGAATGTATACCCTCTGTCCAGGTAATGCACATGTGCGACCTTTTAGTAATTACCTAAAATAATGATGGACTCTACCTAAAGACGTATGAATTTTTAGTATATTATCAAACGTTCCTGATCTATTGAAAATTAAACAAAGCACGAGAAAAAAGACAATATTGTTTGTGCAGAACACCACAGTGGAGCCTTTTTTCTCTCTCAGATTAGGGGTTTATTCTGATTAGGTAAGGTGTGAATGCCTGCAGGGCTTCATTTACCCGTGTGTACGTGTCGTGAAATCCTCCGCTAATCCGTATACACCGAAAGAGATTTAAAAACAACGGGACTACGTGTAAATAGTGTGTTCAAATTATTGTAAAAATACTCATGTTTTTATTTTCTTTTACTCCGATTCGCATATTTAATATTCCACAACATAATTTAGTGATACGGCTATACTGTGATGTACCATTCGCTATTGTTATACTTTCGTGTTAAATACTGAAATCTGATTGGTTAAGACGCAGTTAATAATATTTACAATTACCCTCAGCGTTAGCAACGCACTTGGCAACGGGTAACATTAAAAAATGTTACATGCGCGAAAATTATGCGCGTACGGTTCGCTGTAGAATTCACATTATTCCTATATAAAGGCAGTAAACTTTTCTTAAAAATTTTAAAAAAGACATTCAGTATAACAAAATAAATAGTGCCTGTTTGGGAGGATAACAGTTAAAATTGACACCCCTCGAAAACCATTGTCAACCTCCGCTTCGCGTCGGTTGACAATGGTTTTCTCGGGGTGTCAATTTCAACTGTTACCCTCCCAAACAGGCACTATTTATATAATGGCCGAGTGGTTTATATAAACAAAGACATATTTTAGATACATGTAAATGCACATGAGCAAAAAGAATAATAACTCTGAGATAAATTGCAATAAGTGACTACGGGTAGGACCTTTTCTTATAGGGGAAAGCCGGACCTTAAATGCTAACATTAAAGGTCCGGCCGGACCATTTTACGGACCGGACCTTAAAATATACGACACCGGACGCCGACGCCGGGGGTATAGCATATGCTCCCATTGACTTTGTCTCGGTGAGCTAAAAGGCGAAAGCGCGAAGATTCGAAGGCGAGAGTGCGCTCGAAGTTGCAAAGGCGCCTTCGCAACTTAGCACTTTCGTCTTCGCATGTTCGCGCTTCGCCGTTGCATCTTCTATATTCTTCATATTGTTCATGAATTATACTTGCATTGAGGATTTCCACAATACAAACTGCTGGGTTTACAAGTTCATCACCCAGAATTAATGATGAAACCAAAATTATGAAAAGTTTACTCCACTGTTAGGCATTATAACCAAGCTGTAGTTAGTAGGCACTGACAGCAGCCATTACGCCAGTAGAGGTTAACAGCCAATAAGGAAAATCGTCAAAGTACTGAGAGGACTCGTACAGAAAGTATATTTTACTTTATCCTCGGCATACTTTAGTAAGTTGAGTTAATATCAAGATGATTAATGCATCAATAGTTTGTATGAGCATTGGTAACTTTGGATACAATAAAGATCGTGTGATCAAAATCAAGCGGGATATAAACCCCTAACATGAGCCTTAACCTGTTATCAACGCTTTTAGAAACAACTACTTTTATTGTAAATAAAAACATTTTTGGGAACAAATTCTGTAATTATTCATGGTACGTATGTGTCAACTTTATATCTCTTTGTAAATCAAGCTGGCATTATAAATGTATAATAAGCAGATGTACGCATGCAGGGGGTATATCTATTAACACCCCATGGTCAAGTTACCCAGGTTGTTTGATAGTCTGTAATTTGCATTTGCGCACAACAGGGTCACCGAGTGTTAGGTGTCAAGTATGTTTTCACCATAGTTCAATTAACACGTCTAGCATTCGAATATCTTTATTTAATTATTGTCGTAATATATCATGTCAGATGTGAATATTATCTCATTACTATTTTTTCTGTTCTGGCTGCTGGACGCAAGAAATTTTCATGAACTTTGTTTAACCCACCCACCCACATTCCTTTAAACATACGATATAGTATGTAAGATTTTTTCCCCATATTTTCATATGAACACTGTTTATTTGTGAGGTGGCGGTTTTTAACCCCACCTTTGCAAAATTATTGTCATTTATTCAATGATTTTTTATTATTTACTCTGTTGTTTTCATTTTAAAACAATACAAATGTAATTCATTGAATAAACGACCTTAAATGCAATAACTTGTTTAATTTTCTTTGCAAATAAACTTGGACTCATTGGATTATGATAATGTACAGGTTTTTCTGGTGTATGGTGGATTTCCTTTACTGGAAAAATGTGGTTGTCAAAAAATCTTTTCTTATCATAATCGATCAGTGTTTATTATCTATTAAGATTTACTATAGTCAGGTACTCTTCACAAATTTGCTCTAAAAGAATAAAGTCTATTCATGATCACAAAACAACATTACAACAAATGTTTAGAATATTGATGTTCTTGTATTACGTAGAAGAAAACAAAACTAACGCAGAATGACTTTTGTTAAAAATCACTTTTCCCAAGAAATGTAAATAAGAAGTATTCATATTCCTGCGTTACCTGCCCCCTTAGTCTTTTTCCATAAAGATATATACATGTATCATTCTTCGATTGACAATTCATTCATCAATGAATATTATATCATTACAACAATTATTCTTTCATGATTATTGTTCGTTTATTATCACACAATATCCTCATTGAATATGAATTTTTCTTTATTTGCGTCATTTCCCGCCGTATGTCGACGAGAGAAGTACCGTAACTGTTAACAATCAATATGTGGCAATGTCAGAGTGTTTTGCGTGTGCTTGCTACGGATATGAAAAACTATATATATACAGCGATTTATTTACAAGTTCGGTGTTTATAACTTTAAGATAAGTTAAACAGAGTGAAAATTAAGCAATTTCAAAGTCATATCTTGGATACGGGGTAACCAATTTCTATTCATGCTTACAGGTGAGGGGGGTCATTTTTTTATGGGGGTCATTTTTCTTCATGTTTAACATGAAGAAAAATAACCCCTGGGTCTTTTTTCTTCAGAAAAATCCAGTTATTCTTCAGCTAGGGGGGTCATTATTCTACGTAGAAAAATGACCCCCGGTCATTATTCTACGGGGGTCATTATTCTTCATTACACCGGACGGACGCACAGTTTTGTTTTTATAGGAGAAAGAAAACAAGAAAGTCCAACATCTAATTGATGTGCCAAAATTAGACCAAAACGCATTTCATAATCTGTTTTGGGGTAAATTACGCCATAAATCAGTTAGGTTCCAGTTTGACGGCCAGTGCGACTGTCAACAGGAGAGGGGTGGCAGGGACTGCAGTCAGTGTGAGGACCTGTACTGGGGCGACCCTAAAGTCCAGTGTACAGGTGAGAATTTAAATAAGTGACAAAAGGGGGGGGGGGGGGTTACCTTGACCTGACGTTGTATTGGAGGTTCTGTCAGTCAATAATTTCAATTTCGATCCTGATGAGTTTTAGTCTTTATCGATATAATGTCTCTACTTCTGCGGTGCTTTCATTTGCTTTCATCTCTTTTCACTGTGGAAAATATTTTGATAGATAGGAAGAATTTGGTTCATTTAATGTAAGTAAGTAAGTAAGTAAGTAATTTATGAAAAAGACATGTGTTATAACAAATTACAAAATATTATACAAAATAGATAATGAAACACCCAGCCCATTAGGCCTATATGTCACTGCAAATACAATTATAACATATATACACATATTACGCATATGCGATTTTTATACAATAATGATTGTATGTAAAGGTAAGATTCAAGTAAATATTGAGAGATTTGTCTCGGAAAATTTGACAGTAGAAAAATAATAAAGTCTTAATTTGACATTACCAGTGTTGGATATTATTAAATAATATTGATCGACATTGTCTTTGAATCAATTGTATTTATAGCAATTTATATATAGTTACTTCACCATAATTTGTAAATATAATACTTGAGATAAAATTCATAATTTGATAATAATCTTAAATTATGTTTTTTCTTTAGTAGTTTTTATACCAATTAGTTAAACCTTAAGTACTTGTTCAACTGAAGACTAAGGTCACAGAGACCTAACTGATTTATGACCAAGCAGATATTCTTAATAAAATTAAAACTTTTTAGAAAAATCTCTATGCAAAAAAGGATTCGGAACTATTGTAACTAGACCTCAAAGATATTCCAGAATTAGATGACTGTCTTTCAGAATCCTTGGACAGAAATATATCTAAAATTTATGAAGTCTAAAAACCCAATAAATTTCCAGGTAGTGATGAATATACTGTCTTTTTTTTTGGGGGGGGGAGGGGTTGACCTAAAGGAATTCATCCTGAAGTCAATAAATTTTATTTTCTCCAAAAAGGAACTGCCTACTTCTCAACATTTGGGAATTATATCATAATTGCCGAAGGGATATAAACCTAGACAATTTTAAAAAAAACCTGGCGACCGATTTCATTTATGAATGTTATATTTAAACTTATTTCAGGTTGTCCTAGTTCAAGAATTAAATCTACTTTAGATTATCTTATTTCTGACACTCAATCAGGCTTTATTTAAGATTTATATATGATTTAATGCATTTTACTTAGGTTAAGAAAATACCAAGACAATTAGTGTTAATAGATTTTGAAAAAGCCATAGATTTAATTTCTTGGTCTTTTATTTACAAAGTCTTGAGATTTTTCGGTTTTGGTGAATACATTATTCAATGGGTTAAGATACTTTTTTGTCAGACCAACTTTTCGTTGAGAGAGGATATGGGGAAGATAACTCTGTTGCACCTTATTCATTTCTTCTTTGTGCTGAGATTCTATCAACCTTGATAAAGCAAAATAATTATATTAGGGCATTGTGATACATGGTAAGGAACATAAAATAAGTCAATATGCTGATGATACATCTTTAAGTCTTGATGGCTCACCTTTTTTTTTCAAAACTTTCTAGGCTAAAAGTAAATAGCTCTAGAATAAAAATAATTTGGATAGGATCGAAAAAAAATTTCAAATGAGGGTTTTCTACACTCTAGATGGAAACTTGATTTGGGTTCAACGACAATTAAATTATTGGGTATTCATTTTAGTGTTCATTTAGAACAAATTACTGACCTAAACTACTTTATGCAGATTTCGAAAATAAAAAGTATAACACAACACTGGAAAAGAAGAATTATAACACCATTTGGTTGTGTGACTGTAAAATCCTTAATCATTCTAAAAACAAAACACTTATTTATATCATTGCCAACACCCAGAAGGGAGACAATTTTATCTCTCAATAAAAACATTTTTTTGATTTTTTTGGAATGCTAAGTGTGACAAAATAAAACGTTCAGTTATTACTCAAGACTATCAGTAAGGAGGGTTAAAAATATTAGAAATAAATAAATTTATTATGTCATTGAAATGCTCATTGTTGAAAAGTTTGATTAAAGGTAAGAAATCATGGATATATATTTTAGAAGCTATAAATGGTGTACAAATTGTTCACAAATTACTTGTTTTTTGTGATGCATTCATATTTGGCTGTGTAATTCCAAAAAATAATGTTTTTAGACAAGATATTTTCAATTTCTTTCTCTATGTTATAAAACCTTTTGATGGGAGTTTCTTCAAAGAAAACTTTCCTAGTATTCCTGTTTTGGATAACACAAATATGAAAGTGGGTATGAAAACACTATTTATGAAAAGCTGGTATGAAAAGAGTGACAAAATAATCAGTGATTTTCTGACGTGGATGGAAATCTTTAACCACACGATATTTTTCAACATAGATTTGATATGAATGTCTGTATTATGCAGTATAACGGTGAAGTAAGTGCCATTTCAAAAAATCTTAAATTTTTTCTTACAAACAATTCATACCAAGGGTTAATAATCCATAAATTTTAATATATTATAAATCTTTGTTGTTGCATAATAAATAATCTAATGTAGTGTTCATGTATCAACACTTAAACTCTTGTAATGTAATTCCTACTTCTAAACTCAAGTGGGGATCAGAGTTAGTTCAATATAGAGCCGATATATTTGTTAATAATGCTTTTAATGTATGCTTTAAAACAACCAAAGACATTCAGCTACAATGGTTACAAATTAGATTACTTCATAGAATTCGACTCGTGAATCATTACTTCACGAAAATTAATTAGGTATCCTCTAACTGTTGCTCATTTTGGTAAACATGAAGTTGAGACAATTCAGCATGTTTTCATAAACTGAGAAAATTAAATTATTCAATGTTCAAAGCAATATTTGTTTACTTGTTTAAAAAAAAGACGAACTGCCAAGCTTTTGATCTTTTATTATTTTTTTTCTTTTAGTTTTTTCAACAAATACAATGCTGAAAAATATACAGCTTGTAAAAATTTTGAAATGCAAAAATTTGTGAATGCTTGGCAATTCTGGTGATCTATCTTTGACACTCTCTTTGACACTATGATTCTCCTTTTTATATTTTCCTTGCGTTTTTATGTTATTTTTGTGATCGACTTCGGCCGATCACAGTTGGGTCCATATGAGGCATCCTGCAAATATAACTATTTGCGCACGCATTACGCCTTTCACTATTTTATTTACTCTGCAATGACAACCTTATTTAAATCTTTAATTAGACGTAGATTACTGAAACGGTAATCTTATCCGTTTACCCTGAAAATAAAACATTTATAGAGTTACATACATAATGATTCAAATCACGTTTTTTTCACATATGCGTAGGAATATTAGTCGGAAGTATAATTCGCTACTAAAAGTAAAGCTCATTCATGCCTTGCCATTTTGGAAATCAATAAAACGGTGCTGTATATAGTTTACTGCATGTAGCGTATATTATATAAACAGAGCTGACCAATGATATTTCATGCCGATCATTCCTTTAAAAGAAATACTTGTTTATTTATTTATTTTATGGTCACAGAGATAGAAAAGGGAATTTCGACAGATTTGGTAAAACAGAAAACTTAAATAATCAGGGAAATTGTTCTCAACGCAAATGTGTCCTTCAATAACATCAGAGACATTGAGATTTATCTCAAAAAGCTCAGGTCAAAATAAGTCAGTACGTTTCATGGATAAAGCGAAAAAATTTATTACCCATTTTGTTAGACATTTTCGCCAAGGGATTTGATAATGTTTGGCTGTCTGAATTTTTTAAAAAAAGAATTAGTGTTATTAAGGATATATCTTATGCCTAATGTTATAATCTGAGGCAATTAGTAAATTGATGAGGAATATTTCATAAGTGGATACTATTTGGTACGGTGTCCACACCTTTGTTTCAATTTAGATACTGATTTTTACCGGTATTCCATGTTTAATTTAATATGTAATAATACTTGTTGACTATTAAAAAAAAACCCTAGCTTCCCGTTGTAAACAATTTCAATTTTTTGATTTGCCAACTTTTTTGTTGTGATTTAAACAAGGATATGTTGAACGTTGCATGAATAAACAACATTTAGAATGAAACATTCAAGCACAGCTTCAATTTCTTCGCAGGCAAACTGATAACAATATTGGAGGTTAAAAACTTGTCTTTAAATAAGGGTTCATTTTATCATTCTGATTACTCTTTGTTTAAATTTGTATTTTGTTGTATTTCCAATACTGTAAAAGTGGTTATTTACGCGTGGGGGAAATTTACACTAGTTACGTGGTAAACTGAAAAACCGCGTAAAATACCCCCGTGCGTATGGTAAAACATTAAACAATTTAGAGTGGTAAATCACGTATCCGGGTGTTTAATACCCACGCGTATTGTTTGGTCATAAAAAAGATTACTTAACCACCAGGTTAAATAACCACTTTTACAGTACTTCAAACCAGATGCATATGTCAATACATTAACAACATACGCATTGATCACTGTGTAAACTTGTACACTGTCACTGTATTTGTGAGTTGTCCCACCCAGAGATTGTTTTCGTTATCAACACATACACTGCGGGGATGTTCTATCCCTTGTTCTTCTGTGAGTAGTTGAGACAAGAATTGACCGTCCTGATCCAGAAGATGAATTGTATTACTGACACTATCACAAACCAGAATGTGCCCAAGAACATCAGTACTAATGCCATAGGGACCAAACCCTGACACTTGACCTGTATAGGAGAACCTGTGTTGTCCTAATTTATCCACCACCACTACAGCTTCTTTGCCATAGTCTGACACACAGATATTACCATTCATGTTTTCTGTGATATAGTGAGGTATATCATAGAGTTTTTGTCTTTTCTTGTCTATCTGTATGTTCTGTATTTCCTTTCCTGTCTTGTTGTATCTGATGACATTCCCTTTTCGAACCTTTCTCAACCCCACAAAAATGTCCCCATTTATTTTGGAGTAGTGTACACTGAGCGCTTCCCAGTCTCCTGTGTTAATAAATTCAATGATTTCATTATGTTTTGTTACCCTTTTGATGACGTTTTTGTCTCTGTCTGTATATAATAGTTCCCCATCCGTTGTTATTGTGTGATAACCTTCACATCCACCACTGCTTCGTATTCTCAAATACTGATTCCTGTTTAGATCTGTTCGGACAAGACTACCTCTACTATCACTGACCCAGAGTCTAAAGGATTTATCTAGTGATATATGTAAGGCATTTTCAACACCTAGCACTGTCCACTCTCTGATTTTCGCGACACTTAAAGACTGAAACAGTGTCTGTTTCACGTCACATTTCTCTCTTTCGTGTTTCCTATATGCATGTTCCCTTATTGGTTTCAATTTTAAATAAACCTTTTCCATGAATTCTATTTTTCTTCCTTTTGCTTTAGTAATGGGAAAAGTCATTTTACCCAGTAGTTTGGCAACATCTTCCTTGCTGTATTGACCAGCGCTAAATACAGGTGGAACTGTTTCGGATGTCTCTGGTATGGGTCGTATAATCAAGTTTTCTAATTTAAGAGCAAATGATAATTGTTGAATGTTTGAAGGAGAAAGGTAACTATAAAGTGTTTTGGTTAAACTATTTAGATAATTGCTGTAGTCATCTATTTCTAGGCCTTGTTCATTTAATGTTTGTAACAATGACTGCTCTGTTTTGTCGACTTGTTCTATATTATCTGACATGACTGCATCTACCACTTTTTTCACAGCATCAGCTTCAGCCCTCATGGATGCTCTTATGTCGTCCATGATCTCCTTTATTGCTGTGATATCTCTAGCAATTTCCGTTTTCAAATCTTGAGATGTAGGATTTAAATAGTCTTGTATTTTAGCAATTTCTTTGTGAAAAAGTGTAACTTTTTCATTGAAAACCATTTCTAGATCGGTAAACACATGGCCACGGTGTTCTTTAGTGCCTGTACATTTAGAACAGATTGGAATCCAACATACTTCACAGAGAAGATCTATTTCTTTTGTTGGATGGATCTTGCATTTCTCAACAGGAATTTGTCGTTTGCGTTCACTGTAAGAGGCTACGTCATGGATCTTGGTTTTCTTATTCTTCTGATGTTCATCTCTGCATTGTTCACACATTGGTTGGTGACAGTCATTGCAGTAAAACTGGCAGTTCTTCTCACAGTCTTCAGTGCCACACACCAAATAATGCTGGGCGTCGGGTGGTATTTGGGATTCAGACAATGCCATCTGAAATAAGAAAAGAAAACCCGTTTCAATGCAGTTGAAGCTGTTTATTATTAAGATACAAATATAATCAAAATCTCTACAGCCAATCAATTTTACATGTTGACCTAATGTTTATGTATATAATTGAATACCACAAATGGACAAAAAGAAATTTAGTTTACAATTAAAAAAGCGAATGATTTTAAAACATTATTATTAACTTTAATATTTTTGCTAAGTTTCTTTAGTTTTGAACAAAATTGAAAAGAAAACTACATGTATTATTCAGAAACAAAATATTCCTTTACAAATCATTCATTCGCTTAAAAACGCAATGAAACATTGTTTCTTGTAATAGAATAAGGTTATTTGTTATAATTTGGCTTGATAACATCGGTATCTATTGTACACCTCAGACCTGTTTCTTTACAAATGCAAAAATAATTGGAAAATACAAACCATATTTTGAAGCTGTTCCTATATTTCAGCATGGTCACTATAGGTTGGTTATTACAATAAACATATACGATTATGGTTTGTTGACTTAATCTTGAAATAGATACTATATTACGGTTAGGATAATATCACCTTTTTAACTGCCATGATAGATATATGTTAAAAATTATGATTTCTTATTGTATCAAACACAAATATTGTAACTTACCGTGTGTATTTATCATAAATTGTGGCCTTTACATAATTTCAGCCATAATCACGTGAAGGACAAGTTTTAAATGAGAGTACACGATACTTTTGTAATTTACTTCCTTGTTGTACATGTAGTCTCTGGTATTCGATCGATTTCCAAGCCCCTACATATGTTCAAGTGCAGGGATACAACAAATAACAATAAAAATGTCTATATTTATAGTAAGCTTAAAAACGGCACAACGAATGCTTATTTGTCAAAAAGAAGCACATACATGTACATTCACATACATTCACATCAACAATCTCCTTTCTGAACAGTATTTAGGATATATGTAGTAAACGAAATGAATATTTCTTTACTCAAGAGATTTTTCAAACCCATTATTAAACATGTAAAGACTTTATAACATCATGCCGTTCGTCAATTGTTTGCCCATCGGTATGGCTACTTTTTGTTTAATTCGTGATAGATAACTCGTGTAAACATAAACAAAAATACGAATAATCAGCTGTAAGTAAAAGACAGATATTTTGGTGTCTTATCATTATTTTTTTTTGTCCGTTTCATTTCTTATCAAACTAAAGAATCATATCGGGTTCAATGTGCATCTTTGAGATTGTTAACGTTGTTTGTTTGGGGTCGGGCCAACCGTCATTTAATTTACTGACACCAAAGAGCGAATTTCAATGGATTACATAAAAAAGTAAAGCTTTTTTAAAATTAGCGTGAATTCCACACTTTAAAAGGAAAATATTCAAAATGTAACAGAAATAATCATTCTTACTTCCCGTTTCCTCTGTTACAACTCACTAGTATAACATAAAGCTCTTATCGTATAGAAGTTGCCTTGAAATTAGAGAATAAACCAAGTTTTGTTTGTTTGTTTCCTTATTGCAAAACTTGATTCAAATTCAATTTGTATGTCCTCCTGCTTACATGTATGTACAAGAGCTTGAATTTAAGAAGAATTTGTGTAAATAAATAGTCAAATCAAAACGGACACTCTTTTCGGTTTTGATTTATCTAAAAAGAAACAAAAACAAAAAAGAAATTGACATTGGGCAATTTTCCTTATTAAGGACATAAGGAACCTTTCCACTAAAAGAGTTTACAAAGTGTTTCAATAGAAACAAATGTTTTTTCAATAACTTTTCACCAGTCAACATGAGTTGTAAACTTTCTGATATTATACAAATTAATTTCTTTAAGGTTGTCCTATAGCAATAAATGTATATGTACAAAAGAAAATATCAATGTTTACATGCTAGTTGTTTTGTTATCAACTCTAGGCGGGTGAACCCCTTGCAAAAATTATTGACAATGATGAAATTTGCCAGATGTCCGTTTTTCCTTACAAAAATACCCACCAATATTGGGGAAATTAGAACTGGACATACAAAACAGAGTATAAACATTTACTTAAGCCACATCTCACCAATAACTGCGCGCAAATTGTTTTAAGTTAGTTTCAAGTAAGTACGCTTTATGGACCTGATGTATCAAAATACAATACAAAAATTGCGATTCATGTATCGTGTTTGGTCCTTTTTGTACTATTTTATGCACTCAAACTAAAATTTATAGTTTTTATTTTATAGAATGACATCATAGAAAAAAGATTTGGTAAAATGATTTATATGTTGACGGATTACTTTTCACGCTATAAGCTCTAAACCGAGTATGCCCTGACAAAAAATCTGTATAAATCAGATTTTGCTACAGATTTCTGCGTAGATCTCTCTACAATGTTAGATATCATTTAAACATTAATTGATTGACGATTAATTAAATTCGAAATAGCCTGTGTCTCTAAATTTAAACCGATATTAGTGAAAATGAAGAAAACAATAAAAAAAAAATTGGGTGGGGGGGGGGGGGGCAAATCTAAGAAGATATATGCATACAAGGGATTCTGCTTAACTCGTTTAATTCGTTTTTCGTTTTTACATTACCAGAATCGAGTTTCTCAACACTTCACACTTCTTTCTCTTATAAAATACATATACTACGGTTCAAATTGCTTCGTATCGACATTATTTACAACAGCGATGTGGAGCAAAATCAATACCGCGTATCTAAAGCGCTATGAAAAAGTGGAATCAATACTGTGGAATCATTAAATTTCGCAATGGCTCAATTTTCTTGGAATTCGTGGGTACCTCTCATCCACGAATTAACATCCTCCACGAATTCATAAATTAAGGCAATAATGTCTTATTTCCTTTTGAAGGTATACGAGAAAACACGAAATTACGTCCCCGCGAACCTGTAAAATTTAAGTAATCCACGGAAATTGCCCCAACAATTTTATATGATTCCACAGTAGTGTAAAATCCGTATAATGACGTAGTGCGATACTCGGACTACTTTAACACCTTTAAAAGTGTTAAGGACGAGGTCTAAGTAAATTGCCTCCGGCGAGTGCACTATGTATCAAACCCTGACTACTATTTAGGCATAGTACATGCACAACACAACACTATTGTTATTATTGTTGAATATACTGACGTGCTTTGCTATAAGTAGCTGTGACGTTCAAGTGTTGACAAGTCCCTAAAAATAATCACTGGAAAAGCAAGCGTTTTTTTTTAAAAATGTAATCAATTGATTTGATTTTTTATCAAGCGTCATTTAAAAAAGCGTTTTTTGTGATTCTCATGTAGAATTTCCTTGAAAAATTTTCAATCAATTTGTTCAAAAGTTTATAAGAAACTTTAACTTTAAAATTAGTGTCAATAATGAAGTGTTTTTGAAAAAATAGTTTTAATTGCTTGATGTCAGTCGTATATATCTACGTTTTATATATATAAATACCGTTAGTTATAATAACGGCTAATTTACCGTAGCGGCAACGCGTTGGGCTTCAAGCTGGAATGATTTAGGCCTACGCGTCGTGTGTTCGAATCCCGCTGTCGACGCTTGAAAGATTTTCGTTGAAAGCATTTGCCGTGCTCTATTTCGGCATAGTATGCTTACGCAATATAAATCCTTTAATACTATGCGAAAATAGATGAGTATTAAATATATAGTGACAAACTGACAGAAGGCATAATAATATTAAATATATGGTTGCTGTCTTGAAATATAAGCTATATTTGGGCAAGGGGAAGAAAAACATGATAGAGGGCGAGGCTTGCCAAGCCCTTTTCACGTTTTCGACCCATTTGAGCGCAAATATCGCTTTTATATTTTAAGACCGTTTTCATGTCTTTTGCTCATCCTGCAACACTAAAGGTAACGGTTACCCCCTGCAACTAATTATTAGTATATCTTTGCGTTTTACACCTAGATATGTCCGTGTTTTAATTATAAATCTTTGATTCTAACATTGAAAATATATGAAAAGATATTTAAAACCTATTCAATAATATTAACAGATAATTTACGTTTGTTGTGAGTAGGAAAACATTTTTTTAAATATAATTTATAAGAATACTGTCATTTGTTAAAGAAATAGGAGATCAAAGTTGTAAAAAAAGCGTAGCAATTATATAGGAAATTGTTTTACATGTAACAGTCGCTCTCAATTCCTGATAAACACGTTACAGTCTACATTGCGTTCAGAATTGTAATTCATCATAGCAGCTTCATAATCGAAACTGTTACATAACTCCCATGCATACCTGTGCTCGATTATGAATTATGTCTTGTCGCCAAATATATGTCAAACATCGGCATGCACGTCATTACACGAACATTGATATCAGCCTCTCCACGTGCAATATAAAAAGGACATGTAAACGGAACTGGATTTTACTTTTGAGCACAATTAGGTAAGATTAAATAATAGAATATTAAGATAAAAAAGTAAAGTAAAGTATTAAAACACACACACTTACACTAACACGGACAACCTATAAAACTACTGAATTACGTCAAAGAACTGAATACTAGTAATATGAAGAACACTTAGAAATACTTATTCACCTCGTGTCATTATATTGCAGCTCAACGATCATGCTGTCAGAGAGTTGGTCTGAATGTTACATGTAAATAGCAATCCACGCTTTAAACTTTATAGACACAATATAGTTTCCATTTTTTGTACGTTAATATCAAGTTTTGTATGCGTCCTAAACTGAGCGCAAACAAGCAATACCTATTGCCTCTAGCGGCTTCCGGCGCGGATCCAGTGCGCAGTAATAATTCCAGCTAAAGTAAATGTCAACACTCGTTGTATTGCGTTTATTTCGTTTTTATATAAATTTGTTTACTTTCATCTGTGAGTTACTTATTAATGATATATTGAATATTCTGGTAAAAGTAGATATATAACCGAATCATTGATAGTTTTTCTTATTCGTAACTTACCAAGTTTTGAACTAAAGAAGAAAGGGTATTTTTAAAAACCCACTCAAAATCAATTATTGTTTAAATTGACACAAGGAGCTCGGAAGCTTCGTGTTTGATAAACTCATAATAAAGGTTAGTTCTTGTTTGCTATGATTCTCTATATCAAACCGTTGTTGTGTTGTACATAACTAAGGAAAACACAATTATTGAAGTATACGTTACATATTTAATTCGTAGGTTTATAACAAAAAAAGACACCGACAATGTGAATATTAGACACTAGTCACTAAATAAGAAGTTCTTCCTTTTTCACTGTGTCATTAATCTATTTCTTCTTTTATCTATTTTTATTTGCTTGAAAAATGACTCAGACTAATAAACTGACACTGTTCTTGAGTTATCGGGATTTTACCTCATATTAATCATTAATATCGGCTGTCTTTTAATATGTTGATAGTTAATGCCATCATTAAAGTTCAATATAAAGCGCAGTAAAATCGAACTCCGATTTAATAAACTAACAAATGTAGAATGATGCAGACTCAGAGATTTTATACAATCTAAATAATAATATTGGCTGTATCGTTCAATTCCATTGCGCACACTATTTCAGGAACTGCAAAAAATTGTGTTAAAATCAAACTTAACATATTAAGATTTGATGGAAAGGATGTGTGGTCAATAAAATATATAAATGATGAATTCATGAATTGCCATATCTGCCAATTGAAATTAAATAAAGGCCTAAAAGTATGTGATCTAACTTTGCTTATTTTTCTTATAATTATTGTTTTTGTTTTTTATTTGTTTTTGTTTTATTTTACATTTTTATAATTCAAGTGAGAGCACTCAAGAATATCAAACAACACCTTGAACATACAAACAATACATTCTCAACACTGCTTCAAACTTCTACTTCCGGTTGGTGATAGAGAGGAAGTTATTTATTACACACACATCTGTTACCGATAGATAAATTCATTTACAAACTAAAACATTAAAACTTTAATTAAACATCTTTTAAAACAAAAGGAGATCGAAAATTGATTCGAAATGCAAATACATTTTTTATGCTCGTTAATTAAATCCCCAAGTTGTTTCGTCGTTAAAAAAAATTGTTGTCGAGAGAGTGGATAATTTCGGAAATGTTTTATTAGTTGTTTATTAGTTTGGGGATTGCTATTATATACTTACTGTAGGACTGGTCAGTAAACTTTGTGTAGTGACCCCAGTGTGCACTAGGAAAGAGTTCAATGGTTATAAATACATAATCGCCGTTCGCCATTTTCTGTCTGTATGCGTCATACATGACATCACAACACTGGTGTGCTTGTGATAAGATGGTGAAAACTGCCTGAAAAAAAAACCCAACAAAAACCAAGATTGATAGATGCTTGGTATGATAATTATTTATTACATATCAATCATTACGTCAACCAGTAAATCAAACATAAATAAATAGATTGCTTCAATCGACCGACAAAGCAAATCTACATAATCCGATGATTAATCTATTTCCCAATAACTGATTTAAAAAGTTTTGATTACTAAATGTAGAAATACAGTATTATGTCAGGATATATTATGATATAAGGATTTCCGGGTATAGATTTCAATGGATCGATTTACAGTCTTTGCCGGAAGTGCCTTATTAATTTTACCTAAGGCGACATTAGGCATCTTTGTCACTGAATTTTGTTGAATTACCTCTTGCATGACGTCAGTTTTATATCAGCTCTTAGTTTTAAAATAAAAACGTATCTTTTTACCAAATTTAAATCAAATCTTAATTTATAAAAAAAAATATATGTATTGATATAAATAGCTGACAAACCTTTTGCTAGTTTAGATGCTTCGGTCAGAATGCTAGAAAAGTCCACCGTAGATTTTGAAAACCGTCGCTCATAAGGTCTGTTAAGGATGTCATCCTGTCTAAAATCTAACGCCAGGTTCTTTCCTACTCGCCGGAAGAAGACCTCGTCTTCATCATACAAAATGGCGATATGTCTCCATCCGTACTGAAGCAGAATTTGCCTCATCGACACTATTCAATCGAATCAAAACAAGTCATGTTAACTGTTTTCCTTTTTATGTGTATATGTATCAAAAATATATTTTGATTCCAAAGACTTCCCTTTTTTTAAGACTGATTAAAGTTGGTGGTTCATATGTTCTTCACTTTACTGACTTATCTGGACCGATTTAGTTTAGCAACAATTTAGACGCAAAATTGCTTAACTTTATCTTTCAAAAACCCTTCAAAGTTGATCTAATTAATGCTTACTCAATTTCTTACTCCTTAATTAAAATACCTATATAGTATTGAGTGAAAAAAAATACCTAAAATTAACCCCCAATTAACTGGAAAGTTAAAACATCAGTTGTATTGTTTGGATTCCAAAACTACATTCCACACAGATGAAAATATCACTGCTAATGTATGAGATTCCTTGAAAGTTATTGGTATCTGTCATCTATATAACCTTAAAATTATCAAACTCGTTTATATGAATGATAGTTATCCCCTCCAGATTGATATTTATATTGCACACTCTCCCTACCGCGTGTTTGTACTTTTTTCTGCCTGTATACAAAATTCTTTCTCTACCAATTTTCTTAATCCATACACCTGTGTTGATGCCAAGTGAAAATTAATAGGGTGCGATTAAATATAATCCATAGCTAAAGGGAAACAGCATTGTTCAGATATCAACTATACCAGACTTAATTTGATTACGTCATCACTTTCGTTCTTCATTTTCTGCGATCGATAACAAGGCTGCATCTGGTAAAACCTTATTTCCACAATTACAAATTTAAATTTTTTTCTGAGTCTTTAACAAACATAGCATTAACATTTCAATAAGTGTGGTAGTTTGAGATATAAACACAGTCACGTTACCATGTAAGCTTATCAATTACTATAGAGGTCAATGTTTGTCATACAAATGGAATTTCTATTGAGATGCAAGATTGCTATGGCCGTTTTTAGACTATAAGACTGTGCTCATTTCTGTCAGAAAGAGAATCTACATAAAAATATAAAATCTTCAAAGGTAAAACAGATGGATTTTTATATTAACTAAGATTATAGTTAACATTTCCTAAAAATTTGATATAGATCTGATGGTTTAATAATTGACCATACAGCCTCCCTAATTCATTTGCCAAGGCGTTCTTTGACATCAGTCATGCAATAATTATACAATTACCTCGGAGTCCCTGATCAAGCAGCGTGAACAATGTATAAAAAACGTCATTATCTCGTTAATATGATATAATCCTTCTATTGTTATTAATTCTTTTGGTAGATAGTTGCAATATGTGACAAGCAATTACATAAATCAGATTGCACGGTGTCGGATAGTGCTATGGACTACAAAAATAGCATGATGACTGACGGTTTCCTTTTATCAAAGAAAAACCTTTTATTCGTTTTGCAAGCAAACTCACACATTGTTTTTCTTCTCCGTGTAATGAGCAGAGTTTCTATATAAGACAGTACTGTTTCCAGGTCGATTTATCTATGTACAGGTTAAATACAGTGTACTTTATATCACGCAGGAACATCTTCATTTCTTATTCATTTTCGGTTGTTTGGTTGTGAACCATAGGTCCTAGACTTATTTCATCGTAATTGCGTTTTAGGACTTCACAAGTGTTTAAAGTTCTAGCACTTGTAATTGATAAAATTATAATTTCTAAAAGATTAATTTGAAAATGTTGTTTTAATGACAATGTCCTAATTAATGTTCTTAAAAATTGTGTTGGTGCCGTATTTTCTTAGTTATTTTATGATCACAGCTTAGCTACATCACCAATGGTACAAAAAAAGGATTTTTTTTTACATATACATGTATAATATTTACATTTTTACATTCATTTTATATTTCCACTTAATCTGTTTTGTAATCTGTAACTTTAATGTAATATTACTCATCGCACCTGATGACGGCTTTTGAGCAAGAGTAAACGTCATTCCGCATTTTCCATTGATATATCATTGTTACACTTGATGTTTAACCACAGATGTGCGCCTAATGGGACGCTTTTTGGCTCCCCCGACACAGGTCATAAACATTATGTTAATAAAGTGACAATACAAAATACAAAATACAAATAAGCATCTAAAAATAGTATGCTATGTAATGCACACGAATAATGACACAGACGGCTACAGTACTAGAAATAAAAACAGGCACGTGGGCCTTTACAGTCACCTGGACATTATGAATACTGGGATTGATAGAAAGGCGATTTTAAAATAAATGGAAAATCAAAACATGCCTAGGTAAAAGAAAGTAAATTACAAATTCAAAAGCGGCATTCAAACAGAGATGAAGAATTAAGATTGGAGAAAATTATTGATGCTGTTTTATTGCACAAAGATAATAAATGAAGGTTTGTGTGGCCTTTTTTTCAATTTTTGGAATTATTTGGACAACAGTCAGCAGTTCGTCAGCTGTTGTCTTGGCAGATATAGTCAACTTTTTTCGTCGGTCGACCAATTTTGTGTCTGTCGAGCCAAGTTATATTTTGTTGTGCTGAAACAGTCGTTGAATAGTCCATCAAAAAATTCTCGATCCTTCGGCAGACAGTGTGTAATGTCTGACGTCCGTTAGTCGACATTAAATAATTTGAACCTTTCTTAAATGTCGGCCGATTGAAACTGATATGATACCAATTGGAAAAAATCGGCCGAAGGTCAACCGGTCTATCGGACAATTTTGACAACTCGACTGGTTGACGACTGACCGAATACGGATTACATTTAACATCTACCATCTATCAGACGATAAGCGGCGGTTAGGTTAGTTTGTTTTCATCGAAAAAATTCAAGGAATTCTCATTTGGTTATAAGTAAATATTTAGCAATTTCGAAAATAATAATGTAATTGGCCGACCGTAAAAATATAACTTTATGGCAACGTTCGCAGATCGAGCGACGAAACAGCGACTATTTGATATTCAAACTTTAGAAGATATCAATGATCCTAGAAATTAATGTGACTGCTCGGGATCGTCCGATATATATGGGGTTTTTTTGTTTGACTTGAAAATAACAGAAAAAAAAACTTAAATTTAAAGAAAAAGATCAGTACTTAAAATTGTATCGCGATACATGAAAAAAAATGAAGAAAACAAACATCTCTACTGTGTTTGAAATCTGAATCTGCAGGTCAGTTAAGCAATGCGGTACACATTGCGCTACGGAGTTAAACATCATAGAATTTATTTATTAAAGTTACTTAAACACAATACTGTTATAATCGTAATTGGGTATATCTTAAAATTAAAAAAAATGCTCTACGAAAAAACTTATATATTTAGACCAATAATATTATAACGTTTTATGGTTTAAACCAAAAAGAAAAAAGAAAAAAAAGTGCAGAGTCTTAACTCAATGGGTTTCTTTAATTTACACATTGTGTAGACAATGCTTCAACAAAACGGCTATGGACTTGCGATTTTTTCTCTATTCTATATCCACAAACAATATATTTTAAAGCCTTTTTCTGAATTGCTTTCAAATTCAACAATTTGGGTTTTCCTTTTCCTTTCTTCGTAGAAATTATATGAAATTTGGCCTTCTTATATATCTAATAATATATTCATATATTTTATAATACATTTTTCTTTATGATTTTTTCGTTAACCTTTTTTTAAATGAAATGGACCTTCAAATAATTAAATTTGAATTTATAGTTTAAGTTTTTTGTGTGCTAATTTTGAGTTTTTTTGGAAGCATCAATTTTTTGGGAAAGAAAGTCATTTTAAACATGTCAATTTTATTACTATTTTTATTTCAAACATTAGTCAACATCATTTAACAAGTTTACAAAATATTCCTTACGATCACAACAAGTAAAACATTTTCACTGAAAAGGAATAAAAAATGAAAAGAACAGAAACACATGGCTTTCCCATTAACATATCGAAAACCAGTTTTTAAAAAAAGTTCTGCAAATTTCAAATTTACTAGTCAATGTAATGGTTTTCTAAGTTGTTGAGTGTTGCCTTCAAATCATTTTCGGATTTACTTTCTAACCAAAACGTTTTCATCACCCCTTTTCCCTACAAACATAAACAAACAAATACACACACTGATTTACGCGATTGCAGCAATAAATCGAATAAATAAGAGAGATGCATATTTTGAGATGCAGCTATGAGTTTTCATAATTAATAAAAAAGAAGATCAAATTACACATTCTGTGATAAAAAGCAGTTATGAGTTTTCGCCAAATTGCAACTGCTCGATCAATTTTGTACCATGACTAATCGGAACGTTGATTGGAATCTGTGGCGTAGTTGCACATATACTCACCTTTACCTCTGTTTCCCCTCTCTCTGTAATGGTGTAATCATGAAATGTTTCAAGAATACGTTTGGTTGACTCAGAAATATGAATTTTCATCCCTGAAAAATGTTCATGAAATTTTTTTTATGAAACTATAAATACCATTCTGATTTGCCACAAAATTATACTCAAACTTTATAGTAGACAACCAGTAATATAAAAATAAAATTATTATATGATCAGAAATATCTATTTTTTATCTTTTATGTTTTGGTTGAAAATATCTCAATGGACTTATACTGAAAATGCTGGTGTCAAAGTACAAAATCGTTTTAACTTATAAGTTTACTTGACATTTTGGTTGACATCTTAAATATTGAAGATAAAGCCCGGAGTAAGTCGAAAATCAAATAAAAAATGATGAGCTACAGGTAAAAAATGAGTTACTAGCTACTAGTTCAAGTTACTAGAACAGTTTACAGGTTTTCGTTCAGATACTATTTGTAAAAACACTTTCATTATATCATCGTGTTAAATGTTAAGAAATATATTTCAGAGAGAGAGAGAGAGAGAGAGAGAGAGAGGTGCATGCCTTCTCCCGTGGACTCCATCCTAGAGGCCGTGTTGACTGTGTCCCCAAACAGACAGTACCGAGGCATGGTCAGCCCCACTACCCCGGCGACCACCATACCTATGGGGGTTAATCCAAACAACAAGAATCTCAAATCTAACTCAATACAGAATAGAAATAAACAAGAAACCGTTTCTGTCATCGAATGTTGGATCTTAAAAAACCTCTTACTGTTTTGCGAAAAACATAATAAAATCTGACAAAAGTGTGCATTACAGTTCAAGTATTGTAAAATATTTTACTTCTTAATATTAACATTGAATATTACTCATTAATAATTGGCAGATTATAATTCATTTTTAATTGGAATACGTATGTGTTAATTATCTATACATCAAATCCCGCGGAAAAAGAAAATTTAAGTTAAACTTTTGCTTACCTGAGTGTGCGCCTATTCGTATTTTAAGTTGCTCGTTTGGTAGATGGCTAATTTGAAAAGATCGAACGCTTTCTCTGATAGTCAATGAGAGGTCAGCAATTTCCTTGGCGTGAAGAGATCCTATCCTCTCTGGCAGGCCGGCTACAACCATATAGGCATCGCCAATAGTCTCTACCTAGTGTATATATCCATCTTATTGTTAAGAAATATAACCACCTGTGTTTGCCGTTGCACCATGTAATTTAATTCTACAGAATATCTAGCAAGAGGTCCATTGGCCGCATCGCTCATCTGAATAATTAGTTCCAATTTAGAATCTTCACTATATATACAAGCATTTATGTGAATTTTGGCATTTCTTGTGCAGTGGTTCTTGAGAGGAAGATTTCAAAACATTTTTTCTACGTATTTCTTTTTTAGAATTTAAATTCCGCCTGTGGCAGCAGTTTTTGTCCGAGGGTTACAGTTAGAATCTTCATTATATAAACAAACTTTGCTGTAAATATTGAGATTTCTGCTGCAGTGGTTCTTCAGAAGAAAACTTTGAAACATTTTTCCTACGTTTTTTTTATTTTAAACTTTGAAACCCGCCTCTGGGGCCCCAGTTCTAGTCCAAGTGTCACAATTTTTACAATTTAGAATTTTTACAATTCTAAATACAATCTTTGTATCAATACTGGCATATCTAGTGCAGTGGTTCTTGAGAAGAAAATTTTCAAACATTTCTTTTTTAAACTTTTTAAACCCCGCCTGGGACCCAGTTTTTTTCAGTTACGACTTTTACAATTTAAAATCTTTACTATATATACAACATTTTGCATAAATATTGGCATTTCTGGTGCAGTGGTTATCAAGATCAATATTTATATGTTAAACTTTTAACCCCATTTGGGTCCCGTTTTGGTCCGAAAGTCACGAATTTTACAATTTAGAATCTTTACTTTATATACAAGCTTTTCTGTAAATATTGGGATTTCTGGTGCAGTACTTCTCGAGAGGAACATTTTTAAACATTTTTCTACGTATATCTATGTATAAATTTTAATAATTAGGAATATACATTACACAACCATAAAACATGGCAGGAAGACACACTGGAAACAACAGAAAGTCAATCCAACGGATCAACAACAAAATCAAGCGTCATATAGTCAGCACGTTTAATATTCGTCTTCTATCAAAGACAGAAGTGTCAGAGATGCGGTCCAGGAGTGGATCACAATATCCAGCAAACATAAAATGATTGATCACAACGATCATATAGCCAACCAAACACGTCGTCTTAACTCCAGCTTCATATAATCAAGAGTTTCTGATTTGTTACTTGGTTTTAATGAAAAGAACAAAGTACACTACCTTGACAAAGTCCAACTTACAATCATCGATGAGGGAAACCAATACAAAGAGATATAGGTTTTAACTGTTCGACAGATTGCTTTACCCCTTTAACCCTCCACTATAAGCATTAATCAGACAACTCACTCTTGCATTGTTTGACATTTGCTCATGCTAATCAAAGTGATCAACTGTTTGAATTCAAACTCCTTACTGTAACAAATTACAATTTGAAGAATCTAAGATTCATCATAAATCATATAGCATTTGTATTGGACCAACCGTTTTCTATTTGAATTACGATTTCTATTAAAATCAAGATTTTTTGTACCTTAACCGACAGATCGCCAGAACAACCATCACAGTTATAAACTACATATTGTGTCAACATGATTAAGGGAACATCAACCGAACTCAGTTCTTTGAAATAGAAAATCTATAAAACAAAGTGAACGAGGAAGCAGACAACATTATTTCATCTTAAATAGTGCAATATGATAGATAGATAGATAGATAGATAGATAGATAGATAGATAGATAGATTTAATGTAAGATAGATAGATAGATAGATAGATAGATAGATAGATAGATAGATAGATAGATAGATAGATAGATAGATAAATTTAATGTAAGTAATTTTTCCTAGAAACATGTACCTTGTAAACACGCCTCCCATTGATAATGGAATCAAAACACGTGTAGAGGTCATTGAGAAGCGTCACCACCTGTAATGGCGAGCTCCGGGCAGCCAGCGCCGTGAACCCTACTATGTCACTAAAATATATCGTCACCTCCTCAAATGTTTCCGGGTCAACGGACTGACCTAGCTGTAGACTCTTTGCAACAGACCTGAGACAAAAAATTGATCAATCAACCATTCTGTTTACCCACTTAACCACCCATTTACTCACCCTCCACTCATCCATCTATCCATCCATCCATTTATTTTTATGCATCCAATTATTTATACATCATTTATCATTCCTAAAGCTGACATAATTTCATCGAAAAATTTGGTTGAAACATCATTTTCGTTTGTTTTCCAACAGCTAATTGGGTATTTTTACGTTATGGTTGCTCTGTTGCAACCACTATTGAAATAAAACCACTATTGAAATAAATTATTTCAATAGTGGTTGGGAATGTATTTCATTAGAAAAATCACCTTGCAACCACTATTGAAATAAAACCACCATTGAAATAAATTATTTCAATAGTGGTTGGGGACTTATTTCATTAGAAAAATCACTTTGCAACCACTATTGAAATACAACCACTATTAAAGTAATGATTTTAATAGAGGTTGAGGATGTATTTCATGATAAAAACTATTTTACAGACACCATTAAAGTTCAACTACTATTAAATTTATTTTTTTTATTGTTGATTGGAATGAATTACTTTATAAAATAATATAACTATGTAATCACTATTGTAACACATTTGGAAAGAAAGAAGTTGTAAATCATATTTGCAAACTACATATTTTGAAATGCAAGAAATCTAACGAATAATATCAAATACACAATTATGTTACAAGTTTCACTGCTGTGTAGAAGTAAATAACCAATTCTTGCAGATAAACATGCATATACATTTGTTTTTATCTAACAACTAATTCAAATACACAATTAAGGTACTAAAGACTTGCATATTTCACGGTAATAGTAATCGATATATGATATAAATGTACTAATTTTAGGATGTTCACTGTTGTGCAGAAATAACCAATCCTCGCAGATAAACATATAAAATTGTGTTCATATCTGTTCTTTACTTTTCTCTTTCTATAGATATATCATGTTTTATGGAAATTGTAAATTATTTGTACTAGAAGACAACGTTGTAAATTGCCAGAACTTCTATTCAAAACCCCTGCATATTAGAAAATAATTTATAGCTTATATATATCATTATAGATTTATGTAATAACAAACATCTCTATTAAGATAAATATTTTCAATAATGGTTGAGGATGTAATTCATTAGGACCAATATTGAATGAAATAAATTATTTCAATAGTGGTTGGGTATACGTTTCATTATAACCACTATTGAAATAAATTATTTCAATAGTGGTTAGGTTTGAATTTCATCACAACCACTATTGAAATAATTTATTTCAATTGTTGTTAAGGATGCGGTTCATTACAACAATTATCGAAATAAAATATTTCAATTGTGGTAGGATGTTATTTTAATGCCTATTATTCCGACTGTGCATAACACTTTCGGTTCCAGATGACAGATGGTATGGGAAGCATGACCATATAGGGGTAAATCAAAGAACATTATAATCAAAATTGAATTCATAATCTCATAAGACATACTTCTTTTCTTAGGAAACTCCCCTAGCAGAAAGGAAAGTGTTACAAACAGACATAATAATAGACATAAAACTGAAATGCATCATCAACCACTTTGAAATACTTTATTTCAATAGTGGTTGAAATGAAAGGTATCCCCAACCACTGTTGAAATAAATTATTTCAATAGTGGTTGAAATGAATTGCATCCTTAACCACTATTGAAATAATATATTTCAATAGTGGTCGTAGTGAAGTACACCCCCAACCGCTATTGAAATAATTTATATTAATAGTCATATAATTTTATAATAATAATCATACATAAGAAATTATTCAATACACAGGGGGTTTGAATAGAAGTTCTGGCAATTTACAAGATGTTCACTATTGTGCAAATAATATACAATATCATAGGACATGATATGTTTCTAGAAAGAGAAATGTAAAGAAAAAAATATAAATTGTCAAAGTAATATTAATAAAGAAATTCATTCTAAGTTACGATTGAAAAAAATATTTTAATAGTAGTTGTACTTCAACAGTGTCTGTAAATTGATTTTCAAACTGGAATACATCCCGGAACACTATTTGAATATATTATTTCAATAGTGGTTGTGTTTCAATAGTGGTTGTAAAGTGATTCTTCAAATGAAATACATTCCCAACCACTATTGAAACAATTTATTTCAATAGTGGTTTTATTTCAATAGTGGTTGCAAAGTGATTTTTCTAAGGAAATGCATTCTCAACCACTATTGAAATAATTTATTTCAAGTGTGGTTTTATTTCAATAGTGGTTGCAACATTGCTCTCCAGTCAAGGCATTCGGGTTGACCGGACTTCTATTTGCATGAACTTTACTTCGGAGCAATACATGTGATATATATATATATATATATATATATATATATATATATATATATATATATATATATATATATGTGTGTGTGTGTGTGTGTGTGTGTGTGTGTGTGTGTGTGTGTGTGTGTGTGTGTGTGTGTGTGTGTGTGTGTGTGTGTTTGAAAAAGAACTAAAAGAAACTACAATCAATAAAAAGTAATAAAGGTACTTTTAAAAATTGCCAAGGTATCCAAAGTATTTTGCATATATAGAGCTGTCTAGCTGCACCTTTACATCGAAGACATGTGTCGTTTATACTGAGTCTCAATTCTGCTTCTGTGGCTCAAGAGACTACGGAGGATCGTCATAACCAAAAAAAATCTCGAACAGTGTCATCTGTTGGAGATCATTTTGGTTCTTTTTTGAGAGGGGGAGGCTGTTTTTTGTCGGGGAAGAATATATGATGATTAAGACAGTAATTTACTTTTGTTTCCTACAGCATCTTAATAGTATTCTTTTGGAATTTTATGCGTTTACTGAAGATAATTTGGACCAAGCAAATTCGAGAATAGCTTGCTACCATATTTCCAACCTCTTAAGTAAAGCAAGGTCCTTTTGCGTTTAGGAGTTTTAAGAAAATACTATCACATTATCAAAAATGATTGATTTTTTGCACGAATGTTAAAATCATAAACTAAAGAATAAGTTCCAACTGCCTGTCAATACGTATCACTTTTAAACTGATATTTCCTCTAAAAAGTGAATTTAAACAGTTTATTACAGAAAGATTTATCAATCAAAGGCCAACAAAAGTGCTTACATTGGAAGCATCCGGTTAAGGAGGTTTTCCGCTTTCTTCTTCTCCTCCACGTACGCCTTGGTTCTCTCCTCTACAAGGCCTTCCAGGTTGTTAGCGTATTGCTCCATCCGCCGAATCAAATTGTCCATAATGTTGTTACTACGACCCCTGGCGAGAAAGGGAAAGAAGGTATTCACTTTCAGACTTTTTCAGACCTGCGTTTAACTTGATATATTGGGCTATTAATTGTCATGTAGTAAAGAAAAAAAATACAACAATCTTTTAAATTTGAACACTTTTCTGTATGTTTAATATATAAAGCTCTTCATCGAAAGGAGGTAAATATAGCCTAAAAATGACCACGGCCATCAAGCCCTCTAAATAAGAACTCGTCTGTCTTCTGAAAAACTGCTATACCTTACATATACCAGGATACCTGAATATTGTTTTGAATCTTTTGACAATGACGTCAAATGTGGGTCTGTTGTCTGGGTTTTCCGACCAGCATTCTGTCATCAACAAATTGAGGCTTTCCGAGTAGTTTTCGTTGATTTCCGGTCTGAATGGCGGTCTCTCGCCACTTTTTACCTTGTGAACTACGTCTACAATTAAATGATACAGATCATGATACCATACCTTCAATTCAGATATGCTTAAAATGATATCAAATCAGTTGTAATCAACCCATGATCAATACACTGTAAAAAGAATTTTTCACTTATTTCTTGTTATTATGTCTTCATCTGGTGTTTTTTCTTTATAAGGTCTTAATATTATATTTCTTACCAAATGCCACCATGTCGTAACTGTCAAAAGGGGCAGTCCTGTCTGCGATCTCCTGTAAAATAATCCCAAAGCTGTAAACATCCCCTTTCTGGGTCCCCGGGTTCCACTCCTTCATGCGCAGTAATTCTGGGGCCCTCCACAGGAGCTCTGCCAAGACCGAAAGTAACTTACGATATAAATAATTCGATATGCAATGGATTTTTTTAAAATCTTGTTATCGGTATTCCTTTCCAAGCATGAATAGCTCAAAGCATAGGTAGAATAACGAAACTAAACTGCAATAAAAAGAACTTCAGACTCTGAAACTATATGCATGTATACTTTTGTGATGTTTATAAATTGTTTTCCCTGTAAAGGGACATAACTTTTGAAAAGATTGGTTTACATGTGTGACTGTAACTATAGAACAGCAGTGTCCTTACTGTTATAATTCAACACTTCTTTCTGTGACTTTTTCTTCTCTTCCACTTCATAGAAACATTTTGGGCCGTAGCATCGCAACTTCAGCAAAAACCTGCCATCAACTACACAGGCAGAACTGCTCAGTCGACCATGAACTTTGACGTCACTTCCGTGCAAAAATTGCATCCCCTTGAATGGATATTTCGTTTGATAATAACCGGTAACCCTTTAATTGATTTATTTTATTAGGTATCAAAAAATGAATAAAGTTTGTGTTGATTTTCGTGAATGAAAATTATGATTTCACCTTACCATCATAATATCCTGAATTAGGGAACACTTAAATGTCCAGTCCAGTTCGATGCTCTCGTTCTGTAGGATATCCTGTGTATAAAAACGAATACATAAGTATCGTTGTCTCTTTGTACTTTTAGCTCTTATTTCTCTCCGTAACTTGCAATTTTATTGATTTTAATTTCTTTAATACTAGTATATGGAACAGATATATGCAATTTATTTTGTTTTAAGTTTATGTCTGTCCGAAACACATGGAATAAAAACATTCAAATTTTAAATGTATCAAATCTCTCTCTCTCTCTCTCTCTCTCTCTCTCTCTCTCTCTCTCTCTCTCTCTCCTTGTGTTTGACATCTACTCTCACCTGTAGACTACCTTTGGGACAGTATTCCACCATTACTGATACCTTGCCGACATCTACACAAGCTCCGATGAACGCTGTGACGTTTTGATGACGTAATGAAAATAACTGCGATTTAATCAAATATTATTATAAGTTAATAAAACTAATATTTATACAGAGCCTGCAATTTTTTTTTCATGTTTTTACCCTTAAAACATTTGTAAACCAGATTTCCTAATTGCAAAAAACCAACAAAAATAATTCAATATTGAAAGACTTTTAATTAATGTACATGTATAATTACAGTTAAAGTTAGTTTTACTTTATGTTTTACCAATTTCAGAATACTTTCCGACTAGTACATGAATATCTTAGACCTTACAATGCTAGGTGGTGACAAAACAATAGGATAACAAAAATACCTTTTCATCAAATAAAATGAAATTTAACATATCAATACTGGTGTATTATATAATGAAATATATATGACAGACGGCTATTTCTTTTTACTGGCCCTCGTATGTAGTTCATGTATATAAAATCATAAGTTTCAAATTTGTAATACTTGTTAACCTTACTTTGTAAATGAAAGATGTGATAAATCATATAAAGGACCTGTTTCAACTCCAGCAAGTTTTTCTTATTGAGGTCAATGGAAGAGACCGAGAACTTCCGGATGGCAACAATAACTCCTCGGCAATAAGCGATGGTTCCGAACATCTGACGCCCAGTGTCACAAGTACGCGTAGATAACACATCAAGCTCTCTAACACTTTCGTTCTATGGGTTAATATGTAAGAGGAAAAATGACTTTTTTTATTTTTTTTATTACAGATACAAAAGATTTATTACGTCTTTAAATCACGTTTATTTCTGAATACGCCTATAAAATTGTCAATTGTTATTTTTAATCTATAATTAAGGTGTTATTTTACTTTTTATGCTGTACAAAAAAAAATTGGGGAGAGACATTGTCACAAATCGATAAATTTATACAAAAAGCAAAGAAATATGCAACTGGCAAATCCCTAAAAGCTGTCTAATAGACGATTTACACAAATTAATTTGCTTTGACATCCGATACACGATACGTTTGCATGGTTATTTTATATACATAAAAAACCTTAAGGGTGTTATTTACTCAGGGTTTGAGTTCTCAAATTCCGATTGTTAAAAAGTTCAATGTAATGAGTAAAATTTGTTCTAAACACAAAAAGTATTTATGAAATGAATTATTATTGACAAAACATTCAATAGTTTTACTTTATTATGGAATTATGCTCAAACAAAAATTGACTTTTAGCCAAACAGAGGAAATTCGGACTAAATTTTGCAGATTTTGTTTTCTGCTAAAAGTTTTTTGGCAGTAGTGTAATATTAAAAGTTAGGATTTTATATTTAAGTCTAAGTAATTTTGCATATTTTCCGTTGGTTTTACCTCACTTATTCATTAAATTAATCTTATGGCACGAATAATAATAATATTGAAAAATGCTTAAAAACGATAAAAGACATCATATCTCAAAATTTTGATCATTGACCTCATATAAATTTTATGCCAACAGAATAAGGTCAATATAAGTAGTTCAATATCATAAATGTTTTTGTATTATCATCATTCAATTTTTTGTAAAATTGAATCAAAAATGGGTAGGGATTTGAAAACTGATAGAGGAAATTCGGACTGAATTATTTCTAAAAATTGATGCTGAAATCTTAATGTTGTGTACTTATTTAGTGCCACTACCATTCGTAAACTGTATCTTAGTTTTTAAAGTGTTTAATTATTTGTAATATTTTTAAAATTAAGAAAATCTCAATCGTAGTGTAAAATTTTATGGGATTTTTCTTGAATTTTCAATAAATATTCAATGGCCATTAACTCAAAAAGTAGGTCATTGACCTACTTTTCTGAAAGTGAAAAATAACAATACAAGCAAAGGTCTATAACACACAATAGATGGTTTTTCATTATCATCAGTGGATTTTTTTTTCATTCTGAGTAAACGTCATCCTTAATATACAGTTTTAAACACAGAAAAATAATCTTTTATATGAAACAGTTTTTGCTGACGTATCTTATATCAGAGATGCAAAAAAAAACTCGTTAATTATATGAGTAAAAAATAACACTAACAATTTTAACCTGTACATTCTATCACTGAACATCGATTTTTGCATTTAAAATCAAAGTATTGAAAACACTGAGAAGCGATTGGGGACACTATTTTCAGCTTGCTTGGAATATTTGCATTAAAAACTCATTTTGTAGATAGGTCAAAAAATGTTATATCATCGAAATGATATCAAACTGACTCAGCTTTCAATACTTTGATCATTATCATTGGTAGCGCTTAGATTAACTTTCTGGTTGCGTAGTTACTTGACAAGAAACGTGTAAAGCTTGAGCTAAACGATTAAAATACATACATTTGAAAACAAATTGCTGGATTTGAAACTTCCGAATATTCCTGCCGACCCGGATAGTGTGAATTGCACGTGTTCCCAATTAATTTTCCACTTCATCTCGTATAGTGCGTGATTCTTTCTGTTTTAAAAAAAAACTTTCCATGAAGCTAAGTAACTAAAGTGAAACAAGGCTTTTTTGTATATCTATATGACCAATGATGACACGAAAATATATGAATCATGTATTTTGATGTTTTTAATTTTAACGTTTTAAACATACATGATAATCCAGGTGTCAGATTATATGAACCAGTTACTTAACACAGAAATAAAAATCAAAAATGTGAACACTATAATTTTCGTTGACATTTTCAAATGAATTAGGTTTTGGGTTTAATTTGCAAGGTTTCGCGATACATAGTATGAGGTAATTTTAAATGTTTAATAGAAACTGACAAAAAAAGTGGTATAACTGCGTGAAATAGCTGCGTTAATGCGTAAAATAAAATAAAGTAAATGATGCAAATACAAAATTTAACAGATTGTAGTCAATATAAGATAAGAGTAACAAATTAGTTTAGACGAGAAGTGTCAAGTCTTTAGTACATTTATGAACAAAAATGTGATTTATAGAATAAAAACTGTTTCAAGATTTAGAGCGTTTAAACCAATTGAAGTAAAGGAGTCCAAATAATCAACATATCATCCTTGAAATCTTAATTATGATATCTTAGTCATAAACTATTAATCGGTAAATTTAATCTAAACATTTTACCTTTGAAATTTAAATCTTGATATTTTTCTTTGTCTTTAAACAGAGCTATTTATTTCAAGGAGATAAATATAGTCCTAAAATGGCCATGTTACCATCGAGCCGTCCTAATTTAGATTCATTTCAGATAAAAAGTTTTCTTGGACTGTTTCAACGTTGTTGAAAAAAATATGCATGCAGGTATATATATGGGCATGAATGATTATAATTAAACATAAAAAATGAATTGTTGATAAAAAAATGAAGACAAACCTGTGGAAATAATAGCCGATGATGAAAACAATGCAGATGGCGATGACAAGGATAAGAAAGCAGACAATAATGATCAAAGTCATCTGGTCCACTGAAATTCAAATTTGTCATATAATGATTTACACAAAACTAATTGTTACACTTTCATATCAATATGTTTTGCACATTCAAGTAAGTGTATATTTGAAAAAATTGCATGACCAGCTGATCGAACTCAAAATCACTGTTTTATTAGTGCCACAACCGTTTAGACAATAGTAACTGAAACTAGACTCTTGTTGCAAAAGCAACAAAAAGGTCTTCCGTTCCTCATGTATTAATCTGCACAAAAAATCCAGTTATCTTGTAAACAGAAAATGGATATAATATATATAAGCTTTGTGTCTTGATCTATCACAGTTTCTGAGATCTTATTTATACTTTGTTTTTAAAAAAGAAGGCTGTCTGAGATATATGAGATGTCTCACCGGAAGTAGAACTTTTTTTACCATGTGTAGATGACTTTTTGTATTTCTATAGCTAAAATGTTACTTCAATGCTAAATAACCAAAATATTTTTTAAAAATCTAAATTGGGTGTACTTCCTGTGATGACCGGAAGTTACTCCGGATGAAACAAAATAGTGTTAACACGTGTCCATACACAGGTCTATAATCCTACAAAGTTTGGTTGTTGAAGTCGTTACCGTTTTTGAGATCTCGTCGATATAAGGTTTTTTGTCTCGGGACAGGAAACGGACAAACTGAAGTGTTCAATGTAAATTGTATTAAATATTTCTTGTATACTTGCCTTTTGTACATTATTTTTCTTTTATCTAACTAAAAATATCAGAGGAAAACAGTTAAACTGATAAACAGCTTGATTTGTTTGAACTCTTCCAGCTGGACCGGAAGTGACGGAAGACAAAATGAAACCGGTTAAACACATCTTCTATCAAATGTCTATCATCCATAAAAGTTTCGTGTCTTGATCACTTATAGGTTCTGAGATCTCGCGGGTACAAAATATGTTTTAAGAAAGCTACCTGAGATGATTGAGATGTCTCACCGGAAGTAGAATTTTTTTGTTGATTTAACATCGCATAGATGACATAAGTAAGGATCTATACTAATATCTTAATTTTACGGAAAATAAATTAAATACGTAAAAACAAAAAAAATTGAGGTGCTTCCGGTGACGACCGGAAGTCACGCCGAACAAAACAAAAATGTTTAAACACATCTACAACTATAGGTCTATCATCCACCAAAGTTTGGATGTTCAAGTCTTTATCGTTTCTGACATCTCGATGTGACAAGCTTTTTCTCACGGGACAGGAAACGGACGAACGGAAGTGAATTCAGAAAATCTTTTACAAAAAACCTCTAGATGTTTATATTTTCAGTCATTCCTGAAAATTTTATAAGTATTCATCAAGACATCTCTGAGAAATTCATAAGACAAAAAGGGGAAAAAAATAATAATAATAATAACTAGACTCTTGTTGCTATAGCAACAAAAAGGTCTTCCGTTCCTCATGTATTAATCTGCACAAGAAATGCAGTTATCTTGGAAACAGAAAATGAATATAATATATATAAGTTTTGTGTATTGATCTATCATAGTTTCTGAGATCTTCTTATTCTTTGTTTTTAAAAAAGAAGGCTATCTCAGATATATGAGATGTCTCACCGGAAGTAGAAATTTTTTTTTTTACCATGTGTAGATGACTTTTTGTATTTCTATAGCTAAAATGTTACTTTAATGCTAAATAACCAAAATATTTTTAAAAATATCAAAATTGGGTGTACTTCCTGTGAAGACCGGAAGTTACGCCGGATGAAATAAAATAGTGTTAACACGTGTCCATACACAGGTCTATAATCCTACAAAGTTTGGTTGTTGAAGTCGTTACCGTTTTTGAGATCTCGTCGATATAAGGTTTTTTGTCTCGGGACAGGAAACGGACAAACGGAAGTGCTTAATGAAATTTAATTTTTTTATATCTTGTTACTTTCCTCTTTTACATTATTATTCATCGAAGTAGCTAAAACTATCAAATTAAAACAGTTTAACGGATAAACAGTTTGATTTGTTTGAACTCTTCCGCTGTGGACCGGAAGTGACGGAAGACAAAATAAAACTGTTTAAACACATCTTCATTCAAATGTCTATGTTTAGTAAAAGTTTCGTGTCTTGATCACGTACAGTACCTGAGAACTTGCAGGTACAAACTATGTTTTAAAAAAGCTTCCTGAGATAATCGAGATATCTCACCGGAAGTAGAAATTTTTTGTTTATTCAACATTGTATGGATGACATATGTAAGGATCTATACTAATATATGTATTCTATGGAAAATAAATTAAATACGTAAAAACAAAAACATTTGAAGAGCTTCCGGTGACGACCGGAAGTTACGCCGAACAAAACAAAAATGTTTAAACACATCTACAACTATAGGTCTATCATCCCTCAAAATTTGGATGTTCAAATCTTTATCGTTTCTGAGATCTCGATGTGACAAGCTTTTTGTCGCGGGACAGGAAACGGACGACAGGAAATGAATTTTAAAAAAATGAAAAAATCGCCTAGAGATATGATCATTTTCTATCAATCCTGAAAATTTCAAGTAAATCTATCCAGCCATCTCTGAGATATCTTGTGGACAAAAACTGGGAAAAAAATAATAATAATAATAATAACTAGACTCTTGTTGCAAAAGCAACAAAAAGGTCTTCCGTTTTGATATAGAAGTATCAATTTAACTGTAACACATTGCTTCTCTCACATAAATAAAAAATGGATACGAAAATTATTGTGAATGATAAAAATATCAAAATTGGGTGTACTTCCTGTGACGACCGGAAGTTACGCCGGATAAAACAAAATAGTGTTAACACATGTCCATACATAGGTCTATCATTCCACAAAGTTTGGTTGTTCAAGTCGTTACTGTTTTTGAGATCTCGTCGAAATCAGGTTTTTGGTCTCTGGACAGGAAACGGGCAAACGGAAGTGTTCAATGTAAATTGTATTCAATATTTCTTGTATACTTGCCTTTTGTACATTATTTTTCATTTATCTAACTAAAATATATCAAAGGAAAACAGTTAAACTGATAGACAGCTCTTTTTTTTTTTAACTCTTCCAGTATGGACCGGAAGTGACGGAAGACAAAATGAAACCGGTTAAACACATCTTCAATCAAATTTCTATCATCTATGAAAGTTTCGTGTCTTGATCGTTTATAGTTTCTGATATCTCGCGGGTACAAAATGTGTTTTAAAAAAGCTACCTGAGATAATTGAGATATCTCACCGGAAGTAGAAATTTTTTGTTGATATTACATCGCAGAGATTTCCTATGAATAGATTTATTCTTATATATTTATTCTATTGAAAAAAAATTGATGCGTAAAAAAAAATATTTTTAAGTGCTTCCGCTGACGACCGGAAGTTATGACGAACAAAACAAAAGTGTTTAAACACATCTACAGCTATAGGTCTATCATCCCACAAAGTTTGAATGTTTAAGTCTTTACCGTTTCTTAGATCTCGAGGTGACAAGCTTTTTGTCGCGGGACAGGAAACGGACGACCGGAAGTGAATTTAGAACATTTTTATTTAAAGTCCTCTAGATCTTTTTATTTTCTGTCATTCCTGAAAATTTTATAAAAATCCATCAAGACATCTCTGAGAAATTCACGAGAGAAAAAGGGGAAAAAATAATAATAATAATAATAAAAAGAAACATTACAATCACTATAAGGTCTTCCGTTGGAAACGGAAGACCTTAACTAGACACTTGTTGCAAAAGCAACAAAAAGGTCTTCCGTTTTGATATACATGTATCAATTTAACTGTAAGACATTGCTTCTCTTACATGCAAAAAAAGTTGATATGATAATTATTGTGAATGATATATCCAGACGTTACTTACATTTTATACAACGTGAATGAAAAAGATATCAATTTTTTAAGTACTTTCTGTGACGACCAGAAGTAACGCCGATCTAAACAAAAATGTTAACCATTTGTACAATCATAAGTCAATCTTGCCTCAAAGTTTGGTTGTTCACGACTCTGCCAAATCTAAGATCTCTTTGAAACAATATTTTTTGTCTCGGGACCGAAACGGACGAACGAAAGTGATAAATAAAAACAAAAGCTGGTATTTCTCGTACATTTGCTTAATGTACATCACTGTTTATCAGGCTAGATGAAATTCCAAGAAAGTCAGCTAAACTTGTTAAAAACAGGATTTGTTTGAACCCTTCCGGTAAGAACCGGAAGTGACAGTTGACAAAATTAAACCCGTTAAACACATCCCCAATCAAAATTCTATCAAACAATCTATGAAAGATTTTTTTTGTTGAGTTAACATCGCATAGACAATCTATGCATAGATTTATACTTATATATTTATTTTATGGAAAAAGAATTTTATGCGAAAAAGTAGTTATTTTTGAAGTGCTTCCGGTGACGACCGGAAGTTACGACGAACAAAACAAAATAGTGTGAACACATCTACAGCTATGGGTCTATCATCCCACAAAGTTTGGATGTTCAAGTCTTTACCGTTTTTGAGATCTCGTTGATACAAGCTCTTCCAACGCGGGACAGGAAACGGACAAACGGAAGTGCTCATTCTAAATTGTATTTAATATATCTTGTAAACTTGCCCTTTGTACTTCATTTCTCATCCAGCACACTACAAATATCAATGGAAATAAGTTAAACTGATAAACAGTTCGATTTGTTTGAACTCTTCCTGTGTGGACCGGAAGTGACGGAAGACAAAACGAAACCGGTTAAACACATCTTCAATCAAATGTCTATCATCCATGAAAGTTTTGTGCTTTGATCACTTATAGTTTCTGAGATCTCGTTTGTACAAAATGTGTTTCAAAAAAGCTACCTGAGATATTTGAGATATCTCACCGGAAGTCGAAATTTTTTGTTGAGTTAACATCGCATAGATAACCTATGCATAGAATTATACTTATATATTTATTTTATCGAAAATGAATTTTATGCGAAAAAATAGTTATTTTTGAAGTGCTTCCGGTGACGACCGGAAGTTACGACAAACAAAACAGAATAGTTTAAACACATCTACAACTATAGGTCTATCATCCCTCAAAGTTTGGAGGTTCAAGTCTTTATCGTTTCTGAGATCTCATTGTCGATAGCTTTTTGTCGCGGGACAGGAAACGGACGACAGGAAGTGAATTTTGACAAAATGAAAAAAACGCCTAGAGATATTATCATTTTCTATCAGTCCTGAAAATTTCAAGAAAATCCATCCCGCCATCTCTGAGAAATCTTGTGGACAAAAAAAGGAAAAAAAATAAATAATAATAACTAGACTCTTGTTGCTATAGCAACAAAAAGGTCTTCCGTTCCTCATGTATTAATCTGTACAAAAAGTCAGTTTCTCTTGTACACAGAAAATGGATATAACATATACTGTAAAGGAATTCCAAAGAAATAAAAAAAAACAAAAAGTCAAAATGTCAATTTTTGAGTACTTTCTGTGACGACCGGAAGATACGCCGGATCATACAGAATATAGTAAACATATCTTCATACATTGTTTTGTCTTTCCTCGAAGTTTTGATGTTCAAGTTTTTTAAGTTATAATATCTCTTTAAAAAAAGGTTTTTAGTCTCGGTACCGGAAACGAACAAACGGAAGTGATTTAAGAAATTAAAAGTAGATATTTTAGTACATTTACCTACGGTACGTTTCTGTTCATCAAATTAAGTAAAATATTAAAACAAATCTAAAGTTTAAAAAAAACTTCTATTCCTTGAACGCTTCAAGTGAGAACCGGAAATGACGTACGACCAAATGAAACCCGTTAAACACATGTTCAATCAAATGTTAATTATACATATAAATTTGTTTTTTGATCTCTAACAGTTTCTGAGATCTTGTGGGTACTTTGTTTTTTAAAAAGAAGGCTACCTGAGATATTTGAGATGTCTCACCGGAAGTAGAACTTTTTGTTGTTTATTTATAATGTGTATATGACCTTTTGTATTTCTACAGCTGAAATGTTACTTCCATGCTAATTAACCAAATATTTAAAAAAAATCAAAATTTGGTGTACTTCCTGTGACGACCGGAAGTTACCCCGGATAAAACAAACTAATGTGAACCCATGTACATACATAGATCTATCATCCCACAATGTTTGGTTGTTCAAATTGTTACCGTTTTTATGATCTCGTCGAAATTAGGTTTTTTGTCTCGGGACAGGAAACGGACAAACGGAAGTGCGCAGTGTAAATTGTATTAATTATTCTTGTATACTTGCCTTTTGTACATAATTTTTAATTAAAAAAGCTTAAAATATCAAAAGAAAACAGTTAAACTTATAAACAGCTTGATTTTTTTTAACTCTTCCTGTGTGGACCGGAAGTGACGGAAGACAAAATGAAACCGGTTAAACATATCTTCAATCAAATGTCTATCATTCATTAAAGTTTCATGATTTGATCATTTAGAGTTTCTGAGATCTTGCGGGTACAAAATGTGTTTAAAAAAAGCTACCTGAGATAATTGAGATATCTCACCGGAAGTAGAATTTTTTTGTTGATATAACATCGCATAGATAACTTATGTATAGAATTATAGTTTTATGTTTATTCTATAGAAAAAAAAATTCAATGCGAAAAAATAATTATTTTTGAAGTGCTTCCGGTGACGACCGGAAGTTACGCCGAACAAAACAAAATAGTTTAAACACATCTACAGCTATAGGTCTATCATCCCACAAAGTTTTGGTGTTCAAAACTTTACCGTTTCTTAGATCTCGAGGTGACAAGCTTTTTCAACGTGGGACAAGAAACGGACGACCGGAAATAAATTTAAAAAAAATGAAAAAAACGCCTAGAGATATTATTATTGTCTTTCATTCCAGAAAATTTCAAAAAAATCTATCCAGCCATCTCCGAGAAATCTTGTGGACAAAAAAAGGAAAAAAAAAATAATAATAATAAAAAACCTTACAATCACTATAAGGTCTTCCGTTGGAAACGGAAGACCTTAATAATAAAAAACATTACAATCACTAGAAGGTCTTCCGTTGTAACGGAAGACCTTAAAAAGAAACATTACAATCACTATAAGGTCTTCCGTTGGAAACGGAAGACCTTAATAAAATGGCTACCAATTGTGCACCTTTGTTAGCAGACCTTTTTTGTATTCTTATGAATACAGACGAATCAGAATTTATTCAATAACTTGTACGTGAAAAAATAAATCACTCAACATTCAGATATTCCGACGACGTATTATCAATTAACTATTGTTATTTCCATTCTTATGTCGACTCGATATATCCTAGTGAATTTGAAATAAAAGATACCACAGAGTCTGTGTCATCTGTTTCATATTTGGATATTTCACTGGAAATGGATATTGATGG
Organism: Magallana angulata; assembly: GCF_025612915.1. Classification (NCBI taxonomy): domain Eukaryota; kingdom Metazoa; phylum Mollusca; class Bivalvia; order Ostreida; family Ostreidae; genus Magallana; species Magallana angulata. The sequence goes on along the minus strand of NC_069118.1, from coordinate 42,098,693 downwards.
TAACCTAACAACAAAACTTTATGATAAACGCGACGACTTCAATTTTTCCATAGTCAACTTTCCTTACTTATGTAGCAATATACGTTCATCGCCAGCATATGGTGTTTTTATCTCTCAGTTAATTCGATACGCAAGGGCATTGGGTTTTTTTCGATTACGACAAAGAGCACACGGCGGGTGTGACAGTTCAGCAGAAGGTGCTCACTCCTCCTAGGCACCTCATTCTACATCTATATTTTTTAAGGTCAGTGTGGCTGTGCTTGTAATTTGTATTTCGTTTTGTGGATTTTTGAGATGGTTGCCGGTTTGTTATTGTCATTTTTTTCATTCATTGACGTTTTATAAATGCGTTGAAATAGTGATTAAAATTACATATTCATTTGTTAACTAGTATCGATTATTTAATATTAGAATAATCAATAAACCAACCAATAAATCAAAAAGGCAGTAAATCTATAGATTTATCTTTACCTCAATTCATATCACCTGACAGCCACCCGTCACATTTTTGCGAGGTGCGTTTTAAGCTTAAATATTATTTTTCAAAATCACGTGTTTAAGCTACAAGTTTAACGACTAATTATCAACTACTAGTGCAATACAATACAATTTGAACCCGATGTTGTAGATTTCTTTTGACTGTGTGTTTACATACACGACATTGTATACGTTCTCTTAATTTCAGAGGATTGTAAATAAAAGTCTGTAAAAAAGATCAATTGAAAAAAAGACTAAGGTTTATTTAAATGTCTGCACTAACCATTCCTATTCCTAATGCAAAGTTCTCCGGTAAATCCACAATCTGGCACATCCACGGGAATCCCTTTGATCCACTTGATTTCCACTCCAGGTACAGGACTATAGAGAAGAGTGGATCCGAAAAACTTGCCCACCACCTGCATATAATCAACGCTTGAAATATTAATCCTAGTATCGTAGGATGTTCTATATTTTTAGTCATAATTTTTTATGACATGTTCTGCGAGTTTACGATAAGAATTTAAACATTTTTTTAAATATGTCACTTAACAGGCTGTTGTCCAACATTTTTTTTTTTTGTTTTCTTTAACTCTTCGTTAATTTTCCACTACTTTCCTTGTCTGTCAAAGCAAAGTTCATTTTTTCATATAATGTCCGTTTTCAGTCGATTTTTATTGTCCAACAATTTTCATTTTTGTCGAACCTGGTCCATTCTACGACAAATGTTGTTGCCTAACAACAACTTTTTCGCATAATACCCAATTCTTGATTGAGCTAATTGTCCGATAATTTTCATTTCAAACAACTCCGTGAACTGACGTGGCCTTCTTTACGACAACAACCCTTGTCTGGCGATCGAATTCCGTTTTGCGACATTGTCCTATTTTGAAAATATCCACTGCCCAACTATGTCTGTTGTCTAACAGTAAAGAATACCATTTGCCCGACAGTAAGGCATGCATAAGCCAAGGTTTTCATCTATGCCTGTTGTTAAACATTGTTTGTTGTTCGACAAAGTTCAATGTCCGATAATGTCCGCTGTCTAAAAGTAAAACGTGCATAAGTCACCGTACCTCAAATGCCGGAGGGTCCGAGTCCCCGTCCCTCAAATCAAACACGTCAAAGTCGGCAATCCTGTCACCAAACTCATCAATAGCCACCACCTCATCCAGAGCCGGAACTACAATATAACGACATTAGGGACAAATGTCATAAACCGGTCGTCGTAGAACTTTTAGTCCAATGTCGTAAATTTACTTATGGTTTGTGTTCAGAGAGAGAGAGAGAGAGAGAGAGAGAGAGAGAGAGAGAGAGTACCTTTATATGTGCTGTTCCAGAGTTTTCTTGCAAGTGCAAACCCATTGTTGATATCTCCACCTTCTAGTATCGTTTTGTTATAAGCGGCAGCAAGATAAATGACACTCGCATAGAACGCTCGAATGAAGTAATTATCCTGTAATTTGAACAATTCACTTGGTAAATATGGTTGAGTCATTTCAGATGATATCATAAATCAGACACTAAGATAATTCTCTTTCTCTTTATCTCTTTTTTTACACACACGTATATAAAATAAATAAACAGCTCTCTAAATCTCAAATCATAACTATTATAAATAATACAGGTTTCTAAAGAAGAAAGAAACCTCCTCACTGTTTCGCTCTCTTCCAGAGTATAGCCGTAGTCTGCCAAAGCTCTGACTTTGACCTCTGACTTGAACTTGTTGTAAAGGTCACCAGTTTGCCGCATCAGTGAGAGCACAAGCACGGATTCATATGCCCTCTTCACATACTCATTCTTGTAGAAATCTTCTGTAATGGCCATTGTCAAAAAACAAGATTTTAAAATTGAAGGAATCTTCTGCAATTACTGTAATACACAGCAAATCAAATTATATGTAAAATCGAACTCTTAACTTATCAAGACTTTCATTTAACTACAAATCATTGACATTGATATGTTTTGTGTCTTTTTGTGATCAGTTGAGGCCGATCACAGTTGTGTCCATGAATATTACTTATTAGGTTTGTTACTGACTGTGTACAGAAATTTGTGGGGTCGGTAAAGTCCATAGAAGGCGAGGCGGAGCCGAGCCTTCTATGGACTTTACCGACCCCACAAATTTCTTTACACAGTCAGTAACAAACCTAATTAGTGTTTTGTTTTGTCGAGGACCTAAAGTTTGATATGTAAACAAACAGAAGATAATACATAATATTAAAATTCATAGCTTAATTCCCTAATTTTTTACCCTTCTCGTCAGTCGTCTGCGCAAACCTGGATGCCATATTGTAGGATCATAATATTACGTCACGGGCAAAGGGGGGTCACTCTTAATATTTTGGGGCTTAAAAATCAAAGGTATTGTTGAACACTTGTGTAAAAAATCAGCTTAAATAACGTTACGCCCGCCATGTTGCCGTATAAAGAACTGCGAACGCTAACGCCCGTTTCCCGCCTACATTTCACATCCAAATATTTCGGAATTTCTGTCAGATATTCAAAAACTAAGTTTTTTACTAAAAAGTATAATCAAATCCTAATCAATTTATATCAAAATAACATTTTTAATCAAAATATTTATTTTTAAACAAAAGTTTTGCTAACGCGGGGTCTAAAAATAATCCATTGAAATCGGTCCCTATGAGTGAGGAAAATATTATTTAGCGGCCAATATGTGCATAAAAACTTAATAATAATATATTTACGATATATATTAAAACAAAATTTCATTTGAATTCATATCTGTTAATTAGTTTTCGAAAATTTACAAAGCAAAATTCTTTTTTTGGAATGTATTTCGGTCTGTAGACATATGTTCCCCCCCGTGAAACAACAAACCCTTTGGTAATAATATGCTAAATAACAATAATTAAAACCCCTCGAAAGGAATTTTTGTTTCACGGGAAGGGGGGGGGGATGTTTTAAAAAAAAAATTCCGTTTTCCGTTATTTTCTATTATGAAATGAGCTATTTTAACCCAAAATACAAAGTTATCTCTCTTTGTTTGACCAAATCATTTATATTTAATGAAAATATAAATAAATGTTTACATTATTGTAAAAAATTAACATTAATTAGACAACTTTCAAAAAATGACTGTTAGTTAGGCGGCTAGACAATGCTATCGTTCGCAGTCCAATTTTGACGCTCGCCGTGTAAAGAAATTTATAAGGCAATCACGTGACGCTATTCATCCAAAGACGTCGAGACATTCCAGTCCGAGGCAAAACAAAAAAAAACTTATAAGGCTCTCTCTCTGTCCATATGAGGCATCTGGCAAATTTGGGTGTTTGCGCACGCATTGCGCCTTGCACTACTTTATTAACTTTGCAGCGATAGCTTCATGTAAATCTCTAATTGCATGTAAGTTACTAAAAAAGGGGGATTCTGTTTGCCTTGATAGTAAAACATCTACACACTAACATGATAATAAGAATAATGCTTTTCTTACATGCGTAAGAATATCCACCGGAAGTACAATTCGCCTACTTAGAGTAAAGTTTATTCAAGTCTTGTTTTTTTTAGTAAATCGACAACACGTTGGGATATACGATATTTATTATACTATTTCATGTACCGTAATGCATTTGCATTACGTTAACAGATATTACATGTCGACCATTCCTTCAAACGGAGTACTTGTTTAGGTATCTTTTACAGTGGTCATATTCATAATTCAAAATTTTCAGCCAACTAAATAAAAGTAGACTTTTCAAATAATTCGTCTGCGATACGTTTATATTACGTATCGCTTAGGAGTGGTGGGACCTCCCTCCTGTACATGTACAAAACTAATACTGGGCAAACCTTGTTGTTGGCCTTATGAAACCTCAACAAAACAACACGCGTTGTAGTTTTCAGACTTGTATGTACACAAATGCGCCAAAAGTATGTCAAATTGTTTTCCAAATATATATTTTATTGAAAACAAGACTTATTTTTTAAAGTTACCTGGTATAATTTTTTCAGATTTTATGTAATATGAATTATGAATTTTATTTTTGATGAACTCATTCCTATATCTGCCAAATTAAATAAAGGCTTAAAAGTATGTTATCGTATTTTGCTCCCTTTCATTAGGTTTCTTCTTGTTTGTTTTATTTTAAATTTTTATAGCTCAAGAATTGAGCACTCAAGAATAATAAACACCGCCTTGAAAATACAATCAATACATTTTTCAATACTACTTTAAATTTCTACATCCGGTTGGTTATAGAGAGGAAGTTATTTATTAAATGCATAGCTGTTACAGATAGATGAAATCATTTACAAACTGAAACATTAAAATTTCAATTAAACATCATTAAAAACGATCGGAGATCGAAATTTATTCGAAATGCAAATAAATTTTGAATGCTTGTTAATTACATCACCAAGGTGTTTCGTCATTAAACAAATTTGTTGTCGACAGAGTGGATAATTTCGGAAATGTTTTATTAGTTGTTTATTAGTTGGGTGATTGCTATTATATACTTACTGTAGGATTGGTCAGTAAACTTGGTGTAGTGACCCCAGTGTGCACTAGGAAAGAGTTCAATGGTTATAAATACATAATCGCCGTTCGCCATTTTCTGTCTGTATGCGTCATACATGACATCACGAAACTGGTGTGCTTGTGATAAGATGATGAAAACTACAAAAAAGATTGATAGATGCATGGTATGATTATTATCTATAACATAATCAATCATTACGTCAATTAGTAGGTCAATCATCAATAAATAGATTGCTTCAATCTATCTAGAACTTCAGTACTATGTAATTTCCTGGTATATATTTCTATGGATCGGTTATTATTTACAGTCTATGACGGAAGGGCCTTATTATTTTTACCTAAGGCGACAATAGGCATCTTCGTCACTAAATCTGGTTGATTTCCGTCCAATATTTCATGGCGTCATTCTAGTTTTTATATCAGCTTTTAGTTTTGAAATAACAACGTATCTTTTTACCAAATTTAAATCAAATCTTTATTTTAAAAAAAAGATATGTATTGATATAAATGGTTGACAAACCTCTTGCGAATTTGGATGCTTCGGTCAAAATGCTAGAAAATTCCACGGTAGATTTTGAAAACGGTCGCTCATAAGGTCTGTTAAGGGTGTCATCCTGTCTAAAATCCATCGCAAGGTTCTTCCCTACTCGCCGGAAGAAGACCTCGTCTTCATCATACAAAATGGCGGTATGTCTCCATCCGTACTTAAGCAGTATTTGCTTCATCGACACTATTCAATCGAAACAAAACAAATCATGTTAACCGTTTTCTTTTTTATGTATATGTATCAAAGATATATTTTGATTCAAAAGACTTGCTGTTTTAAGACTGATTAAAGTTGGTGGTTTTTATGTTTATCATTTAATTGGCTTATCTTGACTGATTTCGTTTTGTAACAATTTATACGCAAAATTGCTTAACTTTATCTTTCAAAAACCCTTCAAAGTTGATCTAATTAATGCTTACTCAATTTCTTACTCCTTAATTAAAATACCTATATAGTATTGAGTGAAAAAAATATTACATAAAATTAAACCCCAATTAACCAGAAAAATTAAAACATCAGTTGCATCGTTTGGATTCCAAAAATACATTCCACACAGATGAAAACATCACTGTTCATGTATAAGATTTCTTGAAAGTTATTGGTATCTGTTATTTGTATAACCTTAAAGCTATCAAACTCGTTTATATAAATGATAGTTATCCCCTCCAGATTGATATTTAATTATATTGTACACTCTTCCCGACGCGAATTGCTTGTACATGTTGTATGTACGAAATTCTTTCTCTACCTATTTTCTTAATCCATATACGTGTGTTGTATGTCGAGTAAAAATAAATAAATTTGAAATCAGATTTGGAAGTGTGATGGGAGCGAGACTGTCAATTAAGTATAATTCAGATGTAAATAGAAACAGCATTGTTCAGATATCAACTATACCATACCTAATTTCATTACGTCATCACTTTGGTTCTTCATTTTCTGCGATCGATAACAAGGCCGCCTCTGGTAAAACCTTGATTCCACAATTACAAAATTATTTACGGAGTTTTTAACAAACATAGCGTAAACATTTCAATAAGTGTGGTAGTTTAAGATATAAACACAGTCACGTTCCCATGTAAACTTATCAATTACTCTAGAGGTCAATGTTTGTCATACAGAACGAATTTCTATGGACATGCAAGATAGCTATTGCAATTTTTAGACTATAAGTTTGTGTTCATTTCTTTCAGAAAAAGAGATCTACATAAAAATATAAAAGTTTCAAAGGTAAAAAACAGATGGATTTTTTAAATTTTCTAAATTATTGTTTATAGTTAACATTTCCTAAAAATTTGATATAGATCTGATGGTTTAATAATTGACCATCCAGCCTCCCTAATTCATTTGCCAAGGCGTTCTTTGACGTCAGTCATGCAATAATTATACAATTACCTCGGAGTCCCTGATCAAGCAGCGTGAGGAAAATATGTGAATGGATATCACACTTTTATATATCACTCTTTTATGACGTATAAAAAGTCATTATCTTGTTAATATGATATAAACATTACTTTGTCATTAATTCTTTTGGTGAAATGTTGCAATATGTGACAATCAATTACATGCATCAGGTTACACGGTGTCGGATAGTGCTATGGACAACATGTACAACAATAGCGTGATGAATGACGGACAGGTTCCTTCGAAGAAAAGCCTTTTATTCGTTTTCCAAGCAAACTCACACATTGTTTTTATTCTCCGTGTAATGAGCAGATATATTATATAACACAGTACTGTTTCCTATTTATATACATACAGGTTAAATACAGTGGAACTTTATATTCATTATCACGCAGGAACACCATTCTTCGTTTCTTGTTCTATTTTTAGTTTGTTTGGTTGTGAACCATAGGTCCTAGACTTATTTCAGTGCCATTCAGTTTTAGGACTTTGCAAATTTTAGAAGAACACTTTCAAAATGTTGCTATAATGTCTATGTATTAAATAATGTTCTCATGAAATTGTGCTGAGGCCCAAATTTCTTTATCATTCTATGATCAAAAAGTGAATTTAGTTTAGCTACATCACACATAGTTCAAAAATAGATATTTTTTTTTAGATGTTTATGTACGTGCATCGTATTAACATTTTTACATTCAATGTTTATATGCACTTAATATGTTGGTATTCTGTGACTTAAATGTTATTGATAAATAACACAACATCAAACCTTATCACGGCTTATGAGCAAAAGTAAATGTCATTCCGCGTTTTGTATATAATTACACTAAATGTTTAGCCGCAGATACGCACTTAATTGCACGCTTTAGGGCTGTTCCATCTTTCATTCATAACAATTACAAATAAAGTAAACCTGATGGCATTAAGGTGATATGAATCAAAAAGATGTTTTATACAAATACATGTATGTATCTAAAGCAATAAAATGCTATGTAATGCACACGAATAATGAAGCGGACGGCTACAGATACATGTACTATGAATCACAAGAGGCACATGGGCCTTTACAGTCACCTGGAAATAATGAACATTGGAATTGACAGAATGGCGATTTCAAAATTAAATGATTATGCAAGACATACTTAATTAAAAGTAAAATACATATTGTTAGAATCATCGCTTTTTACTAGTGAAACTCCATCTACATTTCAAAAACGACCAACGGCCGATGGATTTTTAGGCAAATATGGTATATTTTGTGCGAATGTCAGCATTTCGTCAGCCCTTGCCTTGACCCATATCGACCTGTTTTTTCGTTGGTAGACCAATACTTTGTTTCTCGGGCCAAGTTAAAAAAATTTCTGCGTCAGTAGCCGATTTCTTCAGTTTAAACAGTCTGTCCCTCTTCGACCCTCAATTATCGTCCGACCATCGGCAAACATTTTGTTATGTCTTTCGTCTGTCGGTCGACAATGAGGCATTTGAAAGTTTCTTAATTAAATGTCGGGATTGACACCGATTGACGACTGAAAACCGACCGAAAGTCGACTAGTGTTTTGGCAAATCAGCTGATGGAAGATCGACCGTGTATAGATTACGTTTAACAACTTTCGTTTATCGTCGTTAAGCGTCGGCCAGACGGACGATGCCATTCATCAGACTTTTTAGTCAATAAATAAAAGGAATGCCCGCGTAGTATCAAGAAAATATTAAGCAATTTTTGAATTGTTTATTTAATTGGCCGACCGTAAAAATCAAACTGAGGCGCAACGTTTTATGATCGATCAACGATTCACCGTCTATTAAATATGCAAAATTTTGAAATTATCGGTGTTACTAGAAATTAATGTGACTGCTCTGTGTCGTCCGATACATATGGATTTTTAGCACGTGTTCGACTTGAAAATGATAGGGGAAAAAACTTCAATTTTTGGGAAAAAATTTGCCTTTAAAATTGTATCGCTTGTTATGAAAACAAAAATGCAGAAAACTTAAATCCCTGCTGTGTTTGAACTTAGAACTTTCGGGTTAGTTGAGCAAAGCTATACCCATTGCGCTACAAAGTTAGACATCAAGGAATGTATTTATTAATGCTACTTCAACACGTTGTCGTTTTTGTTCATTCTTTGCATCTATTGGCTGTTATAATTGTCACCTAGACGGGTGAAATTAATGTTCATAACACGGGCTAAAGGTTATTGTGCACTTACTCTAATATAACCATTCGAAGGCTCTGTTTCGTGCAGTCGTAGACATGCAAGTCCAACCCATCTGCCCATTGCTTCGTTTTGTTTGTAATATGGATATATGCATTGTCTAAAATTTGTAATTGTTTTTGTAGATTTTGAAGATGTGGGTTTGAAAAAGAGAAATTATTTTTATATTGAATGGTACGATTTTGTGCTTATTCATCAATATTTCATGTTTGTTTGTTTGTTTGAAAAAGAGAAATTATTGTTATATTGAATGGTACGATTTTGTGCTTATTCATCAATATTTCATGTTTGTTTGAGGAAATGAATAAAACATAATTAGCGTTATACATATGTAAACAGTTTCATAAAGAGTTAAAATCGTTATGTTATAACGTCATTAAAAGTAGAAGTTAAGGGATGTCGAGGATACTTAAATTTACGATCTAAAGCCATGCAATAAATTCCCCTTTAATATGTGAATATTGTGCAAATTATTGTCGATGAGAAAAAATAAAACCTCATTAAATTATAGTATATTACGTGTGGAAAACGTGAATTGATTTTTCGTTGAAACTTACTTCCATTGCAAAATAAATTTCTTTTCGGTATTTATAAAACTTGTTTTTTTTTTAGGTTTGGTGATTGCTGCACTTGACCCCGGCACCTCTTGTTTATTTTTTAAGCAGTGTTTGTTTTCACTTATATAACTAATTCTATATCTTCGTCGTGCAAATATTCTTTTTTTTTGCTGACTAAGGGATTAAACCACCGTTAGAATCCATTTTCATTTTCTTGATAGCTGTAATTGGGTTCTAGGGCTAACTAAACTAAAACTTTTAGTTATTTTATTATTTGACAAGTTAGCTGTGACTGATTTATCTCAAACAATCCATTCACAAATTAAGTTTGCATAAAGCTGATTTTATTATTTTCAAGAAATAAAGTTTTGTGGACTTTCTATTTTGGAGAAAAACAATGTGCAAAGTAGACATGCATTGCAAAAGACATCTATAGTCTGTCTGAAGATATTTTTCTTACATTATTCCATATTTATAATACCTCTGGATTCAAACGATATTCATTCAATAGTATGAAAAAAATCCCACGATTTCTCCCCATCTTGCTTGTGATATTTCAATACACGACTTAAAATAAAAAGTCTACGGGGATTTTGCAATGCAAAAGAGTTGAAAGTATCCGGATGATAACATTGAAAAAATGTGCAAGACATTTCCAAATGACTTCCAAATGGAGAGATGATTACGACATTTCTTTTTATAAATCTTTGTAAGAAATTGTTTTCGTTCCTGTGAATTTTTCTGAATGAAAAAGTTAATGTGTCAATAAAGAGATATCTTGGATATTTTCCCTACTGACCTTTTTCAATTTCACTTCTTTCACAGGCATGTGTATTTTTAATGAAAAAAGTGTACTAATGTGGTGCATACCTACATTGGGAAAGACTTTACCAATATTGACTGCCTTGTACAAAAGAATTTCTGGAACTAGTTTTATATTAAATAATCAAATAATTAAAATTTTGGTTACGAAAATTTTGATGTACCATTTTATGCAGTACAGGGTCCATGAGAAGTGCGTTGCATTGTGTGACATTACTTTTAGATCAACCCTGGTATAATTGATTAGTTTTAAATTTATTAACATGTCTCTTAGATACATTTGCCCTAAAGGCATTGATCAGAGAGTTTTGTATTAAATACGGATTGATGACCATGGCCATTGTTCTGACTAATCTTATCTCCTGGGAAATATATAATAGTATATATATAATAGTCAAGGTCTGAACATTCAAAATTTATTGTATTTCTTTTACATGAAATAAATGTAGAATGTGGCGAAAAACTGTTCAAATGTTGTTAACTACCGATCCTCCTTAATTAAGAGGGCTCGATAGCGATGGCCCTTTTTTAGACTGTATTGATCTTCTTTTAAAGAAGAGCTCTGTATAAAGATATCGGAAAATAATCAAATTAAAAAGCTAACATTTATAGATTTTATATATAGTTTATAGCTTATACATGTAACAATCCATCTTTAATGATTAGTACAATGAAGTTTTACAAAAAAAAACCAACAATGATTAACATGATTCTAACACAACATAGAGACATTCAGTATCAAACATCGAAAAACACACTCCTTACCTGACATTTTATCAATGGAGTAAGACAAAATGGTCGTCGTCTCGTATCCTTTCTTTTCAATGGGTGATCGCTCTAGTAAGTCCCCCACCCCCGTAACCAGGGGGACCCCCATGTACTCTGCCAAGAGCCCAGCGGACGCCACACCCTGCGAGCAAGCGGGGCCCAAAAACACACTGACGTTTCTGTGGTAGAAAAGCTCCGCCATCTTGCCAACGCTCTCGGTCCATGCACCGTCGCAATCGGTGGAATAGTTGCTGAGAATCAGTTTAAAGGAAATGTTGAACACCTTCTCAGCATCTCTCTGGCCCATGTCAATGGCCGGCGCGATCCTCTGCATGTCAAAAGGTAGAAAGTTGTCCGTCATTAACAAGACACCAACGTCTGTCTGGAAACAAGTCGAAGGAACAACGAACGTCAAAAACAACCATAACAAATAGTTGATTTTAGAATCATCCATCTCTTTGTAAATACTCCAACAGAACTTTTTCTTCTTTATTTCAGGTATACTTTCTACATATTCTCTTCGCCTTCGTTCGTGCGGTCTACGACTGACAATACATAACTTCGATGTATATATACCCTTAGATGTTTTTGCACACAAAAGAACTGCTGTAGAATGACTTTCAGCAGAATCTAAATAGAAAGAGAGATGCTGACAACTGATCATCACCAATAATCAGACGGGTAAAGGTAAATACGCTTACCGGCTCTTTATATCCAGGAGGCTCTTTATATCTAGGAGGCTTAATAATCAAGATGATTTCCCTCGACATTATATATAACATCTCTAAATCAACTTTCTAATTTATTGCTTTCATTTGGGTGGGGTGAGATGGGGGTTGAAGGGGGTTAAACATTTTAATGTTGTGCATGCATTTTTTTTCAAGATAACACTGTGCTACATTCCTTGATCATTTATATTATTACCGTCGTAAGCTCAGAATAAAGTCGATATTTGTTGAAAATGTCAAGATTTGTGGCAATTCAAATTTATGGTTGGAGTTGGTTGATACGTTATTACTAATACAGATATTCTTTCCTCTTAAATTCTTGAGAATATTTTCTTCTGATGATCAAAGTTTAGTATTCGCCAACTTTAAATTTAACAATGAATTTTACCAGACTGTCATTGATGTACATGATAATTACTGTAAATGTATAACATTGAGCCGTGTGTCTTATTTACCAACTTGTTGCAAACTCAATTTCCGCTAAATATCGTACACGCTTAACATAAGTTTACTGTAATCAATGGCCTACGGATTTCTGACGCAATTTTGTAAAGTGATTATTACAACATGCAAGATATTGAATCAGTTGACACGCAACATGTTTAGATAGTTATATAGTATCAATTTATGTTTATATATTTTATTATATTAAGATGTATTTTAGTGTGTACAATATTTCTTATAAACGTTGAAACAATATTTTCGCATGCATCAAAAACATTTTTTGTTAACGTGTTGAATGGCACCATAATTTGTAATATGATGCAATTTAGCATACATAATGTTCCCAATGAAAGGAAATGGGTTTTCAATCTTAATTTACATGTTTATTTAGATCAATAACATTTTTCTTTTTTGGCATGTTCACTAATTTATATATAAATGATTAAGTGTGGGCTGCTTTTCTCCTAAACAAGCTCCAAAAATTAGACAACCAAATCAAGCATATTTACGGGTTTTATCAAAACACGTAAGCCAAAAAAACTTAGACGAGCTCACAAGTGTTTCAGTCTCACTTTTCCAAAAGAACTCTATAGTAAAAAAGTGAGACTGAAATAAAAAAAAAGTGGGCTCGTCTAAGATTTATGCCCCCGGGTCAGGACTCCCTAATAAGAAGTTTGAAATGAAAAAGATTAGGTGATCTGAAGTTTTACACAATGAAAAATTACATGCACGATCAATATCTGTTTAATCATATATGACTACCTTTGCGGAAAACAAATATGATTCTTCTATTCAGTGCAAAACCTCTATTTCTGTGAAAATAATATGCATTAGTTAATAATACGTCTTTTCTGAATAATAGCAAATTCGCACAAAATATGGTTCTTTGTAGACCATAGTTCAAACAATGGAGGTATTTCACAAGTTCACCTGGTATATATTTAATTCAGAACGTAAGGGCAAACACTGGCTAATATTGTGATAAGTTTAGAACACTTGGGTTGGAATGAGTGCACGAGGATTGCATTATTTATAGGGATATGTTTAAATTTAACGTATGTTATACGATATAACATACGCTTGGGTAGTTTACGCTTTTTATACCTCGATGCGACTAAAATCAGAAAGTTTAGCCCAACATTAAGCAATATAATGATAATGAATAAATAAAGTTTTAAAGTAACGTCAAACGGATTAAAAATACGCTTAACATGCAGGTCGTATTGTGACGTAGGCAAGGTATGTTATACGCTAGATATCAATTTGTTTAGTCAATTAAATTAGGTGTTGCAACCAGAAATTGTATCGTTTTATAATTCTTTTTCCCCTTGTTTTAAGCGGTAAACATATACGTTAAACACTTTCGTGTAACTAAAATCTGGAATTTTTGCAAAAGCGCTGCTTATAAGGATTCAAAAATTGACAGTATTAAATGCTATACAGACTAGTTTGCTATGTGCCTCTTTTGAACATAAATGATACATTATCCATAATGTTAACTAATATAACAATTCTACTGTTTAATGAAACAAACGTTTTACTGACTTTTAAATTGATTGATTAAACTACACGTTTAATTACATTAATTAAATCATAAACAGGATCAGTACTTTAAAAGAAACAAATACATCAACAAAGGGAATATATTTAAGCAGTTTAATTTTATTTCTAACAAACATTTTGATTAACAAACAGAAAAAAATAATTTATGGTGTATAACCTGGTTAGATATGTAGCCACGCCCCCTTGACAACCCCCGAACATCCAAGTCTGCCATCACTTTCAGCTGCTCTTCTGCCGTTGCTAAGCATAATCATGCGTGTTACAATTTTAATGTTAATTCAGATTTTATGCAAAATATAAATAATTTCTGTCTTTAATAATTGAATTTTTAAATTTTTGATCTTTAAATTTCAGGGACATGGTCACATTTTTTATCAAATTTCACTTTTCTATTTTTAGTGTTTATAATGCTTTAGAAATGCATTTCTAATTATCAACTGAAAGTTAAGTATCAGTCGTAGAGATATAAGTAAGATAAAAAGCTCTCTATTCCTTGATATGTAAAATAGGCTCCTGTCCTGTTTTTATTTACATTGGTTCATTAAACCGATAAAAGATGTTTTTCAAGCTGATTTTTTGTGTTCAAATCCGTTAATAGCATGAATAAATAGTTCATAGCGTTTATCTCATTCATTTTGGTTCTGAAACTAAAATTTTCACTTCAGCATTCAAAATGTAAAGACAGCTTTGTTTACATAACAAAGCATTGTGAGTTCTGTATCTTGCTTATAACACGACATCTGAGACTCAAATGTTGGTTGACATTTGTAAATGCCTTATTGCAGCATTGTAAGCATTTAAAAATATATCTGACCAAAGTGTGACCATATCCCTTTACATAATACGAATTGTTTTAATTTTATGCTCAGATTGTCCGATATATCTGCGGTTTATAAAACATGCACTGTCTCAAACCAGATTATATCGGTTAATCTGGCCAACATAATATTCAAGTACACTGAACAATTGAAATAATCTCTTTTGTTCTCTATGCATTTAAATTGGGTTCACTATAAATAAATATATATAAATATTGGTGATTTTGTCATGAAACTAAGTATGCATTATACAAGAAGGAGTACTACAATTTTATACTGGAAATCCTAAAATTAAATTTTCAATGAGGCTGGATGATCAACAAATTAACCACCATATCTCCCTAAAATTTTAAGATATAAGCTATAATGAAGTAAAAAATACATATAGTTTAACTTTGAAATTTAGGTATTTTTCGTATATTTTTATATGAACTCTTATTTAATAAGATACCAATACAGTCAAAAAATGGCCCTGACCATTGATCCCTCTTAAAAAAACAAATGTATGATAGCCAGTGATAACTACAAAGAGCACACGGTGGGTGTGACAGTTCAAGAGGGGAGGCTTACTGCTCCTTGGCATCTGATTCCACCTCTAATTTTGGTAGAGGATTGTGTTTTCTTTCCTCCTGTTTTACATTTTTCCTTTGGACTTTTGATTTTGGAACACTATTCGTTATCGCCATATTTCATTTGTAGTCTGACTAGTCACTACCGGTATCCCACTACATATACATTTTCATGAGATGCAATTAAAGGTTATTTACAAGTGACTCTTTTAAATTAAGTACAACAATTTATTCTTACTTGCGGGATAGCTGGATTCCTGCTATCTTTTATGTAAACTGACTTATTTCAAATCTTTAAATAAAGATAAAAAAAATCAAAAAGTTAATTTTTATCAGGAGTTAATGTTATTGTTATCTATTTTGAAATTGAAGAAATTCATGTAATTTCGCATTGCAAGTAGTTCTTAGCTTTGTTTAAACAATTACGCACATTTTCCCCCTTAAATTATTGGCCTTTATATTATATATATTTATTATATATAGGTATTTATAAAAAAGTTGAAACACAATGCAATTAAATACATTGCATAAACTTTTTTGATTATCTTCAAGTAATAAGACTTGTCAGTGGTGATTTTTTTCCCTTAGGTCCAAACACTGTTAAATTATCAAAATAAAAAGTTCATATCCGGTTGGTTTGCCAGTGAAATGCTATAGGATGATTGATTGAAAACAACTCCCAAAAACATTGGCATTCCTCGAAAGTGATTATTATATATGACAAATGACAATAACAAGCCGTCAACCATCTAAAAAATCCATAAAACGAAATACAATTTCAAAGCAGAGCAACACGGACCTCCAAATAGATGGAAGTATTATCAGGTGCCTACGAGGAGTGATCATCCTATGCTGACCTGTCACACCCGCCGTGTGCTCCTTGTCACAATTGGGTATGTCATCATCGAGGTATATATAATGAAAGAAATCCCCATAAGTAAAGAAAATTGAATCGAAGCTTCTAGAAATATCCCGCTAAAAACCAAAATAAAAAAAATTACATTCTTTTTGACAAAATGATGAAAGCAAAGATAAAGTAGGACAAAAAGAAACTAGATATTGAAAAAGATTGTAGGGAATACTAGACAAACGATTTTCCAAGCGCTTTGACTTGGGTGTTAAGAAAAAAATCATTAACATTTTTTGAATGCGGAGAAGACAATATTTACGCTTTTATAAAGTGTGATTCCTGCTATTAGCGTATGACATTTTTTCCTTGTAGAAATAGAGTACTTTCTCCAATTTAAAATGTTAATCATCATCTCTTATGGCCATTAAAACGTTTAAAAGATATCGAAATGAGAATACTAGAAAGGAATTTGCTGAATTTGATTTTTAAAAGTGTAAATGGTGACACTCTATCAATAATTACAATTATAAATGTAAAGTAATTTCATTGATGTTTTTTACTTTCACTTGAAAATTTCGTCAAATCTTTTTCAAAGATTGTAAATTTCATCAAATGACTAAAGGGGCATGGTCACGATTACATTCAAAAATTATTTTTTCCGACTATTACGTTTACAATGTTTCAGTTAGGCATTCTTGATAGGCAACCAAAATTTGAGTGCCATTCGTTTACTTATTAGCGAGTAACAAAGCTCACAATTCTTTTCTATGTAAACAAAGCAAATGCGTAAAACGTTAGGACCTGGTTATTTATCCTTAAAATGAAAAAGAAGATAGATAAATCAGCTGGAAAAGGATTATTGAACCTATGTAAAAAAAAAAAAACAGGGCGCCAGCCATGTTTACATGACAGAGAATTTTGAGTCCTGTATCTTGCTTATTACTCTTCGACTGACTCTCAAAAATTTGACCAAATTCGTGACCATGTCCTTTTAACAAAAATTAACAGCATTCAAAAATATACCATTGATAATTAATTTGCTGAAATTAAAGTTTTGTGCTGACTTTCTTGATTTAACGAGGCCGAGTACAGAACGAGTACGCACGCTTTCGCGCAGCGTTTCATTTGTATTGTGACGTCATCTTTTTGCTTGGTTGACGCCATGGCGTGATAGTTTCAACTGCAGATATTCAGCGAAATTTGTTGAAAATGGCTCGTTTAATGCGTAAAATTAATGTTATATTGTGGAATAAACATAACTGTCTCGAAGTATAAGCTATATTTGGGCTCGGGTCGAAAACGTGAAGAGGGTTCAGCAGGCCTAACCCTCTGTCACGTTTTCTTAACCCGCCTAAATATAGCTTAATTCGTATATTTCAAGACAGTAACCATGTATTTTATATTAATGACCCTTAATATGTGATGTTATATATTTTTTTATTACTTAAATATGTCTGAATGCTTTAATAATACTATAAAGATCACCTTTTCCGCCTTTGTCAAATAAAAAATAACCATTATCTGACCAATCTGGGAAATTGGGCATACAAAAATCAACTTTGATAAGACCCCTGGAACATACCGGGAGGTAAAAGGTTTTTTTTATTTGACCATTTGATGCCTTTTAGCAATAACTTTAATATATAGAACAGAAAAAGATATCCCTAGGGCAGAAGTTTAAAAAAATGTGCAAAATTGATACATTTCAAGCGAAATCCCATAGGGTCCTATGTTAAAGATTAACAAACTTTGAGATGACCCCCTAAACAAACGGTGTGGTAAATGTCTTATTTTTTAATCTTAAAATAATAATTATATCAATAGAAATTCAGGTAAAAAATTTCATTAAAAAATCTAGGGCAGAACTAATTAGACCCGGCCTCGTTAAGAGAATTTTTAATCTTTCATGGTATTGGGCACGGAAGATTAATTATTTTCTCAAACCTTTTAATATTTTGCCGTCTTGTTTGGAATCAATTTGAAAGCAATAATAACAAGATAATAGTCTTCTTGTTCTTCGAGTTCTTGTTGTGTTTCAATATTCATATGTAAACGGCATGTTTTTTTTTCAGTACATGTCTAAATTAAAGAAAAAACATTCTATATAATGTGAAAACCAAGAATTGTCCGTGCAGCTGTCGTGATTCAAAGAACGTTGGTACAGTGAACTTGCAAGTGACACTCGCAACGTTTGATGGCTGTGAGAAGCGTACCTGCATCTTACAATTATTTTGCTAACTTTTGCATTGCCGACGAGATCTGATGGTCCCGACGTCTTTCTTTACCTCACAACAGTGCATGGACAATTACTAGTTTTCACCATAAATAGATACATTTTTTTGTTCTTTAGACATATACTGAAACAATCTAACGTAAGCAAGTGGATATCATAACGTCAAAAGAACTCGAGAAAAAAGAAACCTTTGGTGTGCGCAAAAAACTAAATTCAGCAAATTGATTTTTAAATATCAATTTTCCTGGCCAATATAACATCTTTGAATGCTGTTAATTTTTTGTAAACTATTTGTTGGACTCACATGTATCTTCGAAAAACCTATAACTTAAAGTAAAAATAAACATCGAACTACTTTGTTTTTACGATTTTTTTTAAATTAAAAAAGTGACATTTTTCACTTCATTTTTTTTTTAAAAAAATCAATGTCTACAAATTCTTCTCTGGTATTCTGACTTTGATATCCTTATGAAAACAATTTTTCAAAAGTTTTAATGGTGATCAATCTATTCAGAATGGAGAAAACAAACTGTTTACAAACAAAAATTATAATCATACGGGAATCGCTTTGAGCATAACTATCTGATAATTTTATTAAAATCTGTGTGCCCAGTTTTTGCGCTTAATCCTACAACATCTTCCTCTGATATAATGTGTTGGAGTTTTGTGAAGATGGTTTTAGTTTTTAAAAAAAATATTGTTCTGCGCGTAAATATCTTTTTTCCTCACTTCGTAAACGTATATGATTCTATCTTAATTAGCACGATTTCACGTCGAAGTCATTTGGAAATCTTTTTTCCTTTTCTTTACCATCTACTTCAATATATTCCTGTTTTCTTTATTGCCTTTCATCTTTTTGTCAAAAAAAGAACACCCGTATATATTTGGTTCTTTTAGGAGGTTTTTTTTATTTTCTTGTTAGAGAGGAGGGTTAATTTAAGCTTCGATTTAATTTTGATGAATGGTAAAACATTTGATTCTCTTAACGTTAAGGGAACTTCTTAGAATTTAGTTCATATATATCTTGTTGGTGGGCGATTCATACCGACAACAGGCAATTGGTGTACGCATGACGTATGACGTACATTTACTGTGCGTTCAGTTCACGTGTCGATGGTGAGCACGGGGGACATGCAGCCAACGTACGTGTAACGCAAGGAAGAAGTTGAATCTCTATCATTCGTGAAGTCAAATCGTACAGTTATCTAACGTGGTTCTGGAGTCATGCGCAACTGCAACGTACGTTTTCAGATCTCGCAAAGAAACCATTGTGATTGTTGATCATGCCGCCGTGCATCCTTACGAGAAGCGTGCGTCCTTCAAAAATTATGATGAACTTGCGTGTCCCACTAGTTTTTCATTAAAATCCGCATGTATATCACCCGTAGAAACATAAGTTACCAGTTGTGAATGATGCTTTACGTTGCACTCTCAATCACTTTAACGCTTTTTAACGCTACAATCGGCCACGGGAGCCATGTCTAGCAAAACCCGTTGTATACGAACGATCACCAAACACGTACGGCCAGTTTTTAACTGAGGTCTATGTTCCATGAAGCCAGTGCTCAGTTTATGATTGTGATTTAATTGGCATATTTTCTGGATTTATCATTAAAATTAAATTCTAGCAGGGATTAACTGAATGTATGAAACAATATTTGGTATTGTTGCCTGCTTGCACTGAAGATTTAAGAGGGATTGTTTTTTAATTTACTCAATACATGTATTTATTTTCCTTCATTCTATTCTTCTTTGGGTCCTAATTTTAGTTTAGGTATCACAGTTCGAACTATTTTGAATTTACTCTTTCTCAAAAATAGTTTTTAAACTAGCACTACAAATAGAAACTTCATTAAAGGACTATATATGATAAGGGCCTAAAATGGCCCCCTAAAATGAACATCATCATTTTACTGTAATTCTTTGTTTCCTTTGTACATATATATATGTGATGTTTTAATATTATGTTCATTTTGATTCAAGTGCCCACAATTTAGAAATAATGGTATCATGTAGACAGCCTTTTCCCGCCATTTTTGCATTTTTAGCATAAAACAGCTTGTTTTCAAGCAGTTTTTCTTTCAGAAAACATAGAGCGCATGCTTGAACAAACAAAATATTTTAATCAGAGATGTAACTAGCAAAGACTAATAACTGACAAAAAATGTTCCTTGTTCAAGCATGCGCTCTATGTTTCCCATTCGTTAAAAGGTAATGAAAAAGTCAATTTTTGACTGATTTTGATTGAATTATAGAAATAGCGTCACTTCTGACGTCATATACTGCAAGTGAGTGCAAATAAATCAAATAATAGGTAAAAAATATATTTTATATCAACTCCTCTAAAAAATAACATAACATTTTAATGTTCCCGAAACACTATGAAAAATGGCGAATTATGGGGGCCAAATTCAACTCCTATTATATATACTAGTTGTTTTTAGGTACCCAATTTATTATAGCCCCAAATTCAATTCAATGAGTCTGGATGCATAATAGATATACATGTATATATATATATGTTCGGGCTTAATACTCAGTGCATGTACTTAGTCATAATTTTCATGATTAAGTAACAGTATGAAAGAGAAGAATGTGTCTTAATTGATGACCTTTTTCTGCCCTTGAAGAAGTGATCCCTTTTTAATTCATAAAAATCAATGCTAAAAAATTATTTGGTATTAGATTCAATCGTGTTTCTATTCCTAATGATTAAATTTTCTTTCTTCAAAGCATTCATTGTTATTTTTTGTATTTACATTTTTGTTTATTTTCAAAATAAAAATGTGCTTGTCCTTAATAACATAACTGCAATCTCCATTTATTAATTAATGCTTAGGTATTAAGCCTCAGATTTGTGAAAAAAATTTATAATCAACAATGATTCGATTAAAGACTATAGTATTAAAAAAACATGACGGATATGAAACAAAAATTTGGTCGAATATTGGATAATAACTTAAGAGGGTATGGGACTCTTCCATGTTGCAACGTATTATTTATCGAAATAAACAGTAAAATTATGTGAAATTATGTAAGTAGTTTCTTTCCCAGTATTGCCACCTAACAGCGTAGCGCAGTAGGTTAGAGGGTTTACTTCAAATAAAAGATAAAAAAAAGAGGGTTTACTTCAAATCTGTAAGTCACGAGTTCGAATCTCGCTGAGGGTTTTACAATTTTTACCTCTCCTAATATTTTCAAAAGATATTTTTTGGTTAAATATTGTAAAATTTAAACATTCTAAACATGTGAAAGAATATCAATTATAATGTATTTTAATCGACATTGATACCGACAGATGTACCATACCACCTTAAGAAGAAAACTAGTGAGTATATTATTACATAAATAATGTTCTTAAAAGTGAAATTATTCTTCGCCTCAGTCCTTATGTACCATTTGCGGGCCTTTAGAGAGGCGAGGGTTCAAATCTTCCTGAAAAATTCCAATTTATTAATCTCAACAGCCAAAGTTCCCGAAAAGATGCCGCGAATCCATAACACCCCCGAAAAAAACTGTCCCTCGGACCCACTCCTTCTCCCTATTAAATTTTTTTTTCTGGATCCGAACATGTGCCTCATCATTGATCCAGGGACGATGATTTACCAGCACCGTGACCTTGGAGTCAAGAAATTTACGAGCTCCAATCAACCACAGTGAAATGTGACTTTTTTTCTCAGAGGAAAATGGCATCAAAGAGTGAAAAACTTCCATTTCCACGTGATTATCGGAAAGGACAGAATGTAAATTGCCATATAAATCAGTCGTTGACTGAGTGACACAATATTCCGATGATTAACAAAAATGAAAAGGAAGAAAATTGTAAATTTAAAAAAAATATTACCGAGTCTAGGTCTTACTTATCTAAGTAGAGACAATTTTTTGAGTAGAATGCACAATTAGACGCATATCGCCATGCTTTTCTACGATAATGACCGATCAGGATTATGTCATACTATTTCGTATGATCTCCAACAAGACGTATTAAACTTCAAGTACAATACAAAAGCAGAAATAGGAAGGAAACTTTAAGAAAGAAATAAAAGCTAAAAACAAATGGTCTAGAGGAATTTTATTGTAACGTCAATTTAACTATTATATGAAAATGCTCGTCCTCCTTTTGTCTTTTTGCAGGAGAGCACTACGAAGTTCGTTTTCAAACCTACACAAAATTAGTCATTTATATTTCCTGTTTCGTCAAATTGATAAATATATAGTTTATCAATTACTAAATATCAGAAAGTGTATATTTATAGCCCGTATAAAAAAATAAAGTATCAAACCGTTTACAATCCTCGACGAACGTTGCAAAATTTATAAATATTGGGGGGGGGGGGGGGGGAGGCTATAACAGCACGCGCTTATCGCTTTAGGGTTGCAATATTTTAAACATAAAAAACCGTTAAATTAATGATTCTGAACGGTTTGCCATTCTCAAAAGTAAATATAAGTAATAAACAGCAATGTTAAAAAGTTCACCGGGATATGAACTTGGTTGGTACGTGACCAAATCTTCTGAGAAGCCCTTCGGGCTTCACAGGATTTGATCATGTGACTAACCGAGTTCATATCCCAGTGAACTTTTTAAATTGCTGTTTATTTCTTAAATGAATTCTTACCTTTGTATCTCTCATATAACTTGACTTCTTATATTCAAATTCAAAATGAACGAGTAAACATTTATACATAAAATATAAAAATAACATTTCGATCACAAATTGTATTGAAGTACCTTTACAGCTGGAAAACTGATTACTTATTGCAGAAATACAAACATTTGCCCAATAAGTAACTTTTAAGCTGATTGGTTGGAGCGTTCAACTACTGTCCTGCAAATCTTGAGTTTTATTGCAGATTTGCACACGTTGTAAAAAAAATCCCCGTATATTTTAAAATATTGAAAATTTTGTGTACAAATATTCATACGTTACCTTTAAAACTGTGACATGTAGTATGACCAGTAGTACTAAAAAGTACATTCAATTATGTAAAAATGTCGTTTTTATCGCCTGTATTCTAAAAGTTACGTTCACCTCGCCTAAAAGAATCCCATTAATTATCTTTGTAAACAAAGTATGAACATAAAATGTCAATATGAAAGAAACAGACAGTAATCAAGTCTGGTTTAGCATATTATCGACGTCTTTACCGACATTGTTAAAGTTCAAAACGACTCTGACGAAAGGCATAGGGACATAGTGTAATTTCTGTGCGTTTTTTGCGACACGCCTTAATTACCATCTACGCAACCAACAGTCTAGGTCCATTTATTTTTTAAAGTGTGCATGTGCATAGACCTACCGTACAGCAATAACAAGGTTTCAGTGTTAAGGGTTACAGAAAATTCCTTTACTGTATGTTCTCTTACATATAAACCTTTTGGGTAGGAAACTGGTTATTTTAATGATCCCTATAATTGTTCTTGACAACGTTCGTGGTTTTGTCCGATTAAATGATGATCTCTCCCTGCTCTTTATGCTCCTATTTCTTCTCCTATTCATACTCCTGCTCTTTTTCCTACTCCTACTCCTGTTGTTTTTCCTGCACCTACTCCTACTCCTGCCTCTACTCCTGCTCATATTCCTGCCCCTCATTTTTTGCTCATGTTTCCCAATCTATTTTTGCTGCATTCATTTCTCTTCCACCTCCTTTGAGGTGAATTTTATTTTTTTTGTTAAAGACAATGAAAATGATATATATTCATTGGACTAAAACTGCTGTTTTAAGCGTATTTTTTCATCGCACAAATGTCAAATTAGGCTCATAGTCGTGATCATCTACTCTAATCTTAGCACAAACTAAAAAATTATTCTTTAGTAATCAACTCTTTTTTTCATCTCTGTAAATGCTACAATAAATATATTTTAACGGTCAAAAAATAAAACGGATGAAAATGTAGCACAGATAAATAAGTCAAGAAATTGAAACTGACATTTATCATGAAAATTCCAAAAATATCATTAATTTGCTTGTGGGGTTTGCTAGAACAGTACGAATAATTAAATAATCATGTTTCGGGGCAATATGAGAAATGTTTTACCAATATTATTGTCATGTTACCAGCGGAGAACGTGAAGCAGACGCCTCCGGATCATAAAGCTCTCGATGTTTAAGACATAGTCTGAACATTTTTTATATAAATGTCTTATGATTGAAACCAAAAGAAATAAAATCAAATGCTAAATGACAAAGTCTGAACATTTTTTATATAAATGTCTTGTGATTGAAACCAAAAGAAATAAAATCAAATGCTAAATGACAAAGTCTGAACATTTTTTATATAAATGTCTTGTGATTGAAACCAAAAGAAATAAAATCAAATGCTAAATGACACAGTCTGAACATTTTTTGTCTTTTGATTAAACCCCCCCCCCCAACAAAAAAAAATATTGTATTGTAATTTTATTTATGATTGGAATTTGGACTGAAGTCTTAAAATGCTTTATCATCCCCAAACTTGGATTCAAAAGCACACATATAAACCTGGGGCCCGTTTCACAAAGCTATCTTATAACAAATATCTGTCTTAAGACCAAAATTTGTCATAAGTTTTTATCTTAGCTGTTTCACAAAAGTGTCTTAACTTATGATAATCTTAAGATTGTTCAAAATCTTAAGACACCTAGATACCTCTCTTAAGTCAATTTTAAACATTAAGGTACACAAGGTTAAACCAATTGTTTAGAATTATAAATTATTTCGACTAAACTCTGAATGTTTTTTTCAAAGTGCGTTAACATCAAGGATATCAACGCACTTTGAAAAAAATAATTATTTTTTTTCAAAGGCGTTGACTTGGTCCCAAAATTAACGCACTTTGATTTTTTTTTGGCAAGTGCGTAAACTTTCAAAGTGCATTAGAACATAAACATTTTGAATACAAATAAAAATAATTTTTTTTTATTTAATCGCTCGCCCGCTCATTCCTTTTTCATTTGGATGTCTGACGAACAAGAAGTTGTTAGCATACCTTTCAGTGAAACACAATTACAGTAAACTCGCTTATTATGACTTGACACCTACTGCAACGTGATTATCGTTCCCCGTAGCTTTATAAAATGTTGTTAACCTGACGGATATAAGGTATTACGCTCACAATGAAGCCCGCACCTGACCCCAACAATTGACCCTGCAAAGATTATTAAGTGCTATACTCAGGAATTAATAATAATAATAAAAAAAGTCTGCACATTTCTTACTTTTAATTTTATTAACATCAAAAACTTGTGTCACTCAGTCTACAATCGTAACGGGAACAAGATTTCACGTTTAAAATTTGTTCTTTCCGATTTTCACTTAAAACTAGAAGCTCTTGTACTTCACTTTTTAAGGTTTTTTTCTTTTCAGAAACACATTCGCTGATTGGAGCCGGTAAATTTCCTGACCCCAAGGTCACTGCGCTGATGAGGTCATCGTTTGACCCTGAGGTCAACTCGCTGATGAGATCCTCTTCAAATTCATTTCGTTTTCTCAGTTGAAATTTGTCCTCGTTTAAATAACCTATTGATATAAATCAAAACAAATAGACTGAATTAGTACATAGAAATATAAATATACTTGATATGTCCCATTTTCATGTAAATAGGACTTTCAAACATTAAAACTTTGCTTCAAGTAGATATATATTATAAAAAAAGTTATTTAAATTTCGTAAAAATACACATATACAATATTGAACACGTGTGTGTATAAAGTACTAAGTTATGCACTTTTTCAGTGTTCAAGAGAGAATAATGACTTTAACATAATGTCATATTTTAAAGACGTAGATGATAAAAAAAATATGAAAGAACTATATATGATAAAAGTTAAATTTGGCCCCCATAATTCGCCATTTTTTAAGTGTTTCGGGTACAATAAAATGTTAACTAATTTTTTAGAAGAGTTGATATAAAATATATTGCTCATCTATATATTTGATTTATTTGCACTCACTGGCAGTATATGACGTCAGAAGTGACGCCATTTCTATAATTCAATCAAAATCAGCCAAAAATTGACATTTTTCTTATCTATTTACGAATGGGAAATATAGAGCGCATGCTTGAACAAGGAAAATTTTTTTGTCACTTATTAGTCTTGGCTAAATACATCTCTGATTAAAATATTTTATTTGTTCAAGAATGCGCTCTATGTTTTCGGAAGGAAAAACTGCTTGAAAACAAGCTGTTTTACGCTAAAAATGCGAAAATGGCGGGAAAAGGTTGTCTTTACAATGTCATATTTCTAAATTGTGGGCACTTAAACCACAATGAATATTATGTAAACACATCACATACATATCTGTACTAAGAAAACAAAGAATGATAGTAAAATGATGTTCATTTTATGGGGCCATTTTAGGCCCTTATCATATATAGTTCTTTCCTCATAGATTTTTGAAGAGGAAATGTGTCCACGGCCGTTATCCACAACAAACTTATTATATTTTTTATGTAGAATGACCGGATAAAGTTTTGCAGTGAATTTCGTTACGGGGACTGCTGATTACATAGTTTTCTATCTAAAAGAAAAAACTCCAGAGAATTGATGTCTCTTTTTCAGTCTTATGAAAATTACGGGAAAAACATTTTAAATGACGTCATATTTAACCTTGTGAAAGTATTAAAAGGTGTACTTGTGTTAATAAATGTTACACTTTACTTTTTTGCGTTATTTTAAAAAAAATCACTTTAAACTGGGGCAAGATGTGGCTAAAAATGTTCTCTTAATTCTTTGCATTTATAATAAAATTAGCCCTTTAGACGAGCACAAAAATGCTATCTTGGCATTTGAATACTATAAGGTTTCCGACATATTGTCGAACACTTTGAATCAATATGTGTATATTCTAGAACTCTCCTATCATACAGATTGCAAAAAGCT
This sequence comes from Magallana angulata, assembly GCF_025612915.1. Lineage (NCBI taxonomy): Eukaryota > Metazoa > Mollusca > Bivalvia > Ostreida > Ostreidae > Magallana > Magallana angulata. The sequence continues at coordinate 42,071,331 of NC_069118.1, read as the reverse complement.
TACTGGTAAAACCCGATGACGAGTCTGACTTCTTTTTCTTTGTTATCGTGATGATGAATGCTATGACCCCGAGAGTTCCCGAACCAACGACTAGGATGGATACTGATACTACCGCAAAATATCCACTTTTCCGATGCGACGTCATCGTACCATTTGTGGAGGATATTTTATCTAATTTCATAAATTGTTAATAGGTAGCGTCGATTAATTGTAGTGTTGATGAAGTTGTCATTGTCAATTCAACAAGAATCAATAATGGCAAAGTTTAGTGCAGCCTCATAAATTATGCATTCCAATAATATAAGGTTTACAGAAGATTAAAGTGTGAAACCCTAATTTATGCACATCAAAAATCAATTGACCTTATGGCCAGTGGGACAAACATTTCTTTGGGGAACGAAAGTCTAAATTCGTTTGTAAAGTGCGACCACAATAGGTATACTATATTGTTATCAATAACAAGTTGTAGAATCTTCAAAAACAGTCTCTTCATTTACTTTTAAGGCTATTTGCTTTAAAACACTACTTCTTTTATCCATTTCTTCAAAAAAATGCACACACCCGAGTCCTGTGAATTGAGTTCCATAGAAACCGAGCAAGCGGTTGCGTCATTTTCGGCGATGGTAGGCAGGCTCCAGACGTAAGCGTTGGCCATGTAGCTACCGCTCCTCTTATAGGAACATAACATACAGACAGACGAGCTCTGTTAAAGCAAAAGATATCCGATATATAAGCTTGTTAATTGTTGGGTCGATTCAAATTTGCTGAGGACATAAGAAAGGTGTAATAATGTTTGTTTTATGGCTATTAAAAAGCCGCCTGATTCGACTGTATTGAGTACCCACTGGTAACTACTCAAGATCAAGTTGTTACCTAGAGGTAAAATGTATTAAAAAGAAGTTTTGAAACTAAAAAAAACATCAACTACATTTGTGAAAAATAAAATATATTAGCATCGGAAACTTGCATAGTTTTTATCTTCTTTATACTGTCTTTTCAACATACAACAAACTGTACCTTCTTGACTTTTGTACTAGATGTCCGCCAGGTGTCGTTTTGAAATGTGATTAACAAGGACAGAATTTCCCTCGGGTTGTCCCCCACGGAAAGGAAGACTCGGTAACCTTTCAACCACCAAACCGACACTATATAGAAAGAGAGTAAGCTAAATCATCGTCAGAAACCCATGGCTAGTCTTGCATACGTTCACTAATTTTACCAATCGCGTTATTGTTAACGCTTTCATCCGACTGTAACAGATGCATGTTTCATGAAACGATAAACCTTCAAACACTTCTAAGAGTTACAGATAAATTTCATAGATGGGTCAAATTGATATTAATAGTAATTCCTGTCAATGCGTTGGTCAACGCTCGGTGAATATGAAGAAAAGTGGTTGTAAGTTTTCGACAAATAAAAAACTCTCAATTAGAAAAAAACCCAATGATAAAGCAACTAAATAAAGAAATAAAATGAATTGGTGCCCAAAAGGGATCTTTCAAATTTGTTATATCAGAAACGAGAGATAAATGACATAATTTTATTATTTTTCAAAAAAAAATAATAATGAAACCGCAGGATAGGAAGATTAATGGCCGAGAAAAATTCCATATATAGATAGATAGATAGATACATGTAGATAGATAGATAGAGAGAGAGAGAGAGAGAGAGAGAGAGAGAGAGAGAGAGAGATAGATAGATATAAATGCGTGTAATAATGGAATTTTAATCTGTTTTAAAATATCATCATAATGATTGGTATACTGGATCAGCAGCTTACTATCATTTGGTCCCATCCAACAAAAATAAAACATGCTGTTGTTAGCAGGCCTTATGACGTCATCACATCTTGGGGGACCGGGGTTTTCGTCGGAAATGTCTACATAGCTTAGTATATCTACAATTATATCAATGTAATAAAATTGGGAGAATAAGTTTTTTGGGAGTATACGATGAATATAAAAATTTAAGTGTAGAGGATGACCCCTTGAAATGAACATATTACTTTAGAAAATATTATGCATAATACTTGCGTGACAATGGATACATTAATTGAGAGATAGATGACCTTCGAGTTTAAGGATCGATGTTTTAATAATAAATCTTTTGTACTTACTATTTAAATTCCAGTGGACAGTACACACACTCTGTAAAAAAGAAGTTAAAATATATACTTGATGTTTATTCATTGTAATACTAAACTTATAGAAGAGAGAAAATGAAAAAAAAAGTTTAATGCTACACGTAATAACGCGAAAAAATCGAGTTACCGCATACCCTGTACACTTTGAAACCTTTATTTGAATGGTTAATATAGTATGTGTCAACATTATTTTTACTTTTATTAACAGGGACATTACCTCAAACGCTAATAATTTAATTCTGGTTGTAACGCGCTTTCTGATTGGCTAAAAAAATATTTTATATCGTATAAAGAATGTTGCCTACGTCATAGTAAGACTAACGTCAAAAACGTATCAATACGCCTGACGTTACGTTTGAATTTTGTACAATTTTACATCATTTTAAAGGTCAAATGACCGTTTTTATCTACAGTGAAGAGTAAAAAAATTAAATTATAAGCAATGAATTCAATATTTATTAGTTTTATACGATATAAAATGGTTTGAAACAGTTTACGCTTTTTTATAAACCGCTTCGCGGTTTATAAAGCGTAAACTGCCCCAAACCATTTTATATCGTATAAAACAAATAAATATTGAATTCATTCCTTAAATAAAAATGCTCTTATCTGTATACAAAATACTCTGATGCTTATACAAAATAATTACCACTGACTAACATAAATAGTTCAGCTAACTGAACTGCTATATTTTTTCTGCATTAGTGTGAACAGAGATACACAAATTAAAATAATATATAAAGTTGGATATAGAAAATGTTTAGATAAAAGTTTTATCTTTTAAATTTTTTTGTAGAAAATGGTTTACTTGTGCATTTGGATTAATTGGCTAAAATTTAAAACCTAACGTCAGAAGTCAAAACAAGAGGCCCATGGGTCACATCGCTCACCTGAGGAACAATAGGTATGATAAAATCAGCTTAATGGAGTCATAATACAAACAATCTGGACAATGTACAATAATACATGTAGATCCTGTATAAATAAAATCCAATTTTTCCGCTGGATATTCTTATGTTTATAATCATTATTCCCTTTTCTAACAGGATGATTTTATAGTCATATCACATGTTGAGTATTGCAGTCCTCAAAAAGATCCTTTACAATTGTTTATATATGGGATATTAAGCTACATCAAACTCTGAACCTTCTTGTGAGGCCGAAGAATTGTCCTGAAGCCAAAGTCTTAACAATTATAAAGAATCATCTGGCTGATTAGTTTCTGAGAAGAAGATTTTAAAAGATTTACTCTATATATTCCTATGTAAAACTTTAATAACCCCCCCCCCCCAAATGTGGCCTCACCCTACCCCCAGGGATCATGTTTTCACAACTGTGAATCTACACTACCTGAGGATGCTTCCACATAAGTTTCAGCTTTCCTGGCTGATTAGTTTCTGAGAAAAAGATTTTAAAGATTTACTCTATATATAAATTCCTATGTAAAACTTCGATCCCCCATTGTGGCCCCACCCTACCCCCGGGGATCATGACTTTCACAACTTTGAATCTACACTACCTGAGGATGCTTTCACACAAGTTTCAGCTTTCCTGGCTGATTAGTTTCTGAGAAGAAGATTTTTAAAGATTAACTCTATATATTCTTTTGTAAAACTTCGACCCACCATTGTGGCCCCACTCTACCCCAGGGGTCATGATTCTCACAACTCTCAATCTACACTACCTGAGCATACTTCCACACAAGTGTCAGCTTTCCTGGCCGATTAGTTTCTGAGAAGAAGATTTTTAAAGATTTACTTTATATATTCATATGTTAAACTTCGACCCCCCATTGTGGCCCTACCCCCGGGGGCCATGATTTTTTCAACTTTGAATTTACACTACCTGAGCATACTTCCACACAAGTGTCAGCTTTTTCTGACCGATTAGTTTCTGAGAAGAAGATTTTTTAAGATTTACTGTATATATTCCTATGTAAAACTTCGATCTCCCATTGTGACCCCACCCTACCCCCGGGGGTCATGATTTTCACAACTATGAATGTACATTACCTGATGATGCTTTCACACAAGTTTCAGCTTTCCTGGCTGATTAGTTTCTGAGAAGAAGATTTTTAAAGATTTACTCTATATATTTATTTGTTAAACTTCGACCCCCCCCCCCCCCCCCCATTGTGGCTCCACCCTCAGGTGAGCTTAAAAAGTTAAGTTTACAATACAATAATTGTTAAAGTTGGTTTCTGGAAGAACAGACTTTGAAAATTTTCTTAATAAATATTGACAATTTTTTCACTTTTTTAATATTTAGTTTTTAAGATCTGTGTACAAACATAGAATTGTGAGCAAATCTCTGTATCTTGCTTATAAATCGAAGCGTAACACTCAAATATGGTTAGTAAATAGAAATTGTAAACAATTAAACAAAAGAAACATGCACTATAACAAATAAAGAACACAATTTATTTTTTCGAAATGAATCATATATATACATGTATATACCTACATATTACTGTCAGCGATATCAAACTCTATTTAAACTGAATAAACTCGAGAAAATGCCGAGCGACTCAACAAAACCTATTGCATTGTAATCTACCATTACGCAAAAGATAATGCCGAATTACCGATAGAATGAATTGTATTTCAGTACTTTTTTGATACATCAGATTTTGCTTAATTTGCGCAGGTAAACAGTTAACTGTTTGATTTACCGAAGTATCTGTTTGATTTGATACGTAAAAATCACGAAATACAGACGATAGTCTCCAAGTTACAAAGCATAAATAATGAAAACGAAACGAAAATCAGAACAAGCTAACACCAACGTCATGTGTGAAAACTGTCAACGCATTGAAATATTTAGCCTCAATTTACTTCACAAAATCGGCACCAATATATTTTGCATGTTTCAAAAATTTCTCTTCATACGCGAACTGTTGCATAACAAGCAAATTCATCATAGTCAGGTCGACCCTTTTTCGTATAATGTCATAGCTGCTTTAAACAAAGAGCCTCGTTTTAGAAGTATGGAATACGAGTCTTGGTAAAATGGGTATGCAAACCCGGGCCGTGGCAAAATAAAAGCCGGGGCAGATCGGCAATCGTCAATTCCAAATACGCATTATTTTGCGGCATATTTACAGCGAATACAAATATTACTGGTCCATCAAATATCCTGAAATTTTAATGAGATTGGCAGATTAATAACTGCCAATCTTTTGTTTTGCCCAGGCCAAGTCTTGCCTACCCATTTTACCGGATGCCGAACGCGAAGCTGAAACACGCCTTTCCTTTATTATTAATTTCGTAATAACTCAGATTTGAAACAGAATTAGACCTTAATTTTTGCAATTTATATTGTCCTTCCCATAAGGATAATTTATGCTAAACTACGTTGAATTGAAATCAGTAGTTCTTGAGAAGAAGATTTTTAAAATGCACCCCCCTTTTTCTACAGTTTCAAGGTTTTCTCCGCTTTGAATACAGATCGGACTTTTATTTCTGCAATTTATATTCGCCATCCCTTAAGGATGCTTTGTGCCAAATTTGGTTGAAATTGGATAAGCGGTTTTAGAGAAGAAGTTCAAAATGTAAAAAGTTTACAGACGGACGGACGGACAGACAGACGGACAGACGGACGACAGACAAAATGTGATCAGAATAGCTCACTTGAGCTTTCAGCTCAGGTGAGCTAATAAAAGAGATACAGAGGTGTCAATTCATTGTTTGTAAACAAAGCTTATATTTGTTTGAATATAATGTAAAATATGGAATTATCCCATTTCTTTGACAAAATGACTCTTAGTAAATAATGTAGACTGATTTAATATGTTTTAAATAATATTATCAACAGATGAAAGTTAAACATTTATTGAAACGTATTCTAATAAACCAGCTTCGTTTCCAAAACAAAGAATGTCAAACTCTGTGTCCTTCTCATAACTCAATATTATACTTTCAAATTTTGATAAAGCATAAAATTACCTAATTCAACTGTCCAAACACTAAAAATGGAAAAATGAAATTATTTTTCTAAGCTCACATCATGTCTTAGTCTCTTTAAGCGAGTAAGCGTTGACCATCTTTCACTGACAAATGTGTAATTTGTTTATAGTAAACACTAATACTGGACAATGACCGTCAACTTTGCTAAGACGTCATGTACATAAAATTTTAAGGTGTTATCTGAAAGGTTGAATCTGAACCTTTTACAAAGTTGTATTCGAAATAACACAAACCACATATGGTAATGATCATATGATAAGGAGGCTAATACTATATTTAGCATAGTAAAGAAGATTTAATCAGCACACGTAGTTTAAAGTTAACATTGACAAAACATTGTCAATTAATAATAAGTTATTTCTGGTTGTAACGCGCTTTCTGATTGGCTAAAAAATTATTTTATATCGTATACAGAATGTTGCCTACGTCATAGTAAGACTAACGTCATAAACGTATCAATACGCTTGACGTTACGTTTGAGTTTTGTACAATTTTACGTCATTATAAAGGTCAAATGAGCGTTTTATCTACCATAGATAGTAAAAAAATTAAATTATAAGCAATGAATTCAATATTTAACGATAAAAAATGGTTTGAAACATTTTACGCTTTTTTATAAACCGTAGCGTTAACTGCCCCGACCCATTTTATATCGTATAAAACAAATAAATATTGAATTCATTCCTTAATAAAAATCAGTTAACATTGGAAATAATAAGGATCAGTACATCTTTGATATCTTCATTTAAGGAGTGAATTCAATATTTATTTGTTTTATACGATATAAAATGGTTTGGGGCAGTTTACGCTTTATAAACCGCGAATATTAATGAAACCATAGTACTTCAAATCAAAGCAATGATATATCCTTAAAAAAAATGTCTCCTTTCTTCCATGCAGTAATACTTGCCTCGTTTCCATAATACTTGCCTCGTTTTCACAATATCCAGTCACGTTACAGGATAGCAGCGAGCAGACACAGTTCACTGAACACAGCATTATACAAACACACATGGATAAAGATGTACATGTATAGTCATAACTGAACATGGCCAAAAAAAAAAACCTAGCGATGAGAGTTAATGTATACAAAATCTGTACATAATGATTGTTATCAATGAGTCATCGGTTATTCATTTCGCGGTAATGATATTCTTAACATAGGTCTATGGTCCTCGGGTATGTGTACATTAAGTTGTGTACACACAACACCGACTTTTGTTATCTGAAGATAGATAGTGCAGCGATACGTGCATCTTTGTATGACAATAATAGTGTGTGTATTTACATGTTAATATAAATATTGAGAGGACATTCCTCCAGCATATACGTCGGAATCGGAGGGCTAAGCCTCCACTCTTTTGTTCTGGCAAAGTTAGACATAACCATTATCCTTTTTTTTTTTTTGGCTTTTTGTTTAATTCTTACGCCACTGTCTTGTATACCTTAATTAAAAGCTCTTTTGATCAAATAATCTGTACGCATAATAAACTACTGAAAACCAAGAATATTAAAGCGAATAAATAACTATGTACGGAGTACATAACTTTGTACTTTGCATGCTTCATGAATTGTTTGGTTTGCTTTAATATGTAATACTGTATCTTAATACAACTGTGATATTTTCGGGGACAGATATTTAAATGAAAAAACAAACCAAAACGCCTTTTCAATTTAAGAGAGTTCGATAGTCGTGGCCATTTTTATACTACGTGTATATTGATCTCCCCGAGAAGAAGTGTTCTATGTGAAGATTTAGGAAAATATTCAAAATTTAAAGCTAATAAATATGGAATTTTTCTTTACCAAATAAAGTTAAGAGCTTAAAACGTAACTTCTTAAAGTTTAAGGTAGGTCTGATAGTAAACTTGTTGACCCCCTCCTCGGTCCAAGCCTCAGTAAAATGACACTTTTAAAGTATGTTTGATACTTCCATAGGCGTCGGAACCGGGGGGGGGGGGGGGGGGGGGGGGGGGGGGGCTGGCCTAGGCCCCCCTACTTTTTTTTGCAAATTTATACCTTACCATTAGAAACATAGCATGATAGAGGGTTCACCCCCCCCCCCCCCCACTTTTTCTTGCAGGAAAGATTATTGTATCTAAATTTACCTTGAAAGATTGAAAAGTTGGATTGAGAAGCATACTAGCGCCCCCCCCCCCCCCCCCCCCACCACGGATTAGGAATTTAATGATCTTGGAGAAAAAAATTTTTGGGTAAGTAATTTCTTTTTTTGGGGAAGTATAGTTATACCCCCCCCCCCCCCCCCCCCCCCCCCGGATTAGGATTTCCATGATTTTGGGAATTACTTTTTTCTCAATATTTCTGAGGATAAGTCTAGCCCCCCACTTTCAATTTGCTTCCGACGCCAGTGTACTTCAGTAGTTCTCGATATCAATCATTCAAATTCTTGAGATCGAGGAGCCGTTATTCCAGATAATGTAAATTCGTTGAAAAGAGTTGTTCAAGAAATGAAGAAATTACTTAAAGTTAACCGGCAATAAAAATCCCTACACGAACATGTCGTTACAAATGACAAGAGTGTTGAGAAAGGTTGTGAGAGTATCTTTATTCATAACAGTACTTCATTAACAATAAAAAATATCAAACGACCATAAAACAGAAACCGAACAATATTTGATACATAGAGAAAATAACGGAACTGTTTGTCACAGTATGACAAGAATTAAAACGATAATATATCAGTGCATGTACACCACACCATCATGGGGTGTGTAAATAAAAATGTTTTCTGAGGATTCTGTAGGGAACCGTTTGTCCTCAAGATCATTTAACTTGGACGAGTCAAGAATATTAATCCGGAAAATTTTGACCGAGTTTAAAGTTATGCTTGTCTATGTTTAATGGTTCTGGGACCATTTGTTTCAAAGCTGCATGCAAAAGCTACATGCTAAATAAATACTATAATTCAAAATTTAACATTATTTCAACATATAAAGAACAAGTTGAACGTAGCAACCAAAAGTCGTTTTGCTCCCCGTAAAACTATATTTGTGAAATGCATCTCTATAAAAGACCATATAACATCTAAATGAAATAATTTGTGTCGACAGGTGTTTGTGAAGTTGCCCAGGATTTATTTATAAATGAAAATACCCTACTTCAAAGGAATCTTGCTAGCACAACATATAAATGTATGAAAATGACACGTTTATAAATCAGTGGGACTAGTAAAATGGTCTCATTTAACGTGACTCTGGTCCAATAAAAAAATTATTGACTTGGTGAGAAAAAATTGATCAAAGGGTTATACAGGTACTTTACCCCTATTCTATAGTAATATTTATCGCCGTTAACAGCCCCCCTTGTCTTTAGTTTTAGATGGTAAATATATGCTTATGCGTGTTTGTAAATATAAATCACTGCCAACCAATTTTTAAAAGGAAATCGCAAAGTAAATTGTCATCTCCATTTATTTAATAATCGACTTACAAGGTGATTTTATATACATGAAGGCAGTACTTTACAAGAACTATTCATTGAGTAAGTAGCAACTGATAACCACTTTACCTGATATAAACTATGCAATTAATATACCGGTATAAACACTAAAGGCTGAACTCTGAGCAAAAAGAATTATGGCCAATATCATCTACAGCTACAACTCTATAAAAGGTTGGGATTTCATTACTAAGTTTCAACCACGGAAAATATCTTGAGAAAATGTTTGGTGCCTAGATACAAGTAAGATGAAACGTTACACTTAAACTCCTCTCCTGATTACAAATTAAAGCTTAATTAAATTTTGTATAAACAATTACCAATTTAATTAATAGTATTCATATAAGACTTTCTTATAGGGGCATTATCACAATTTTGGCCAAGATTTATTTTTCTGTTTTTAATGTTTACAATGCTTCAGTAAGGTAAGGTCTACCGAAATTTGAGTTTCAGTCATCAAGTTTTAAGCAAGATACTGAGCTTACAGTTCTTTCTTGTGTAATCAAAACAGGATACGAGCCTTGTTTACATAATAAAGAATCGTGAGTTCTGTATCTTACTTAAAATTCAATATCTGACCCTCAAATTTTGGTTGATCATTAGAAATGCTTTACTAAAGCATTGTAGATGATGAATACAGAAAAATAAAATTCAATCTAAATCGTGACCATGCCCCTTTAACATGTCACAGATAACTAAAAGAATGTATCTAAGACATATTTCACATGTCCATAACTATGTTTATACATTGTAAAGAAAAGTGACAACAAATAAATGAAAATAAACAAAACCAAAATAAATACAACAAGGATGTTCATTAAATATTGTCATTAGGGCAATCAATATATTATACAAATTTCTATATTCAACCATCGCTATAAATAACATATTATTTGGTGATGACATCATTTGATTGTTCTCAGTATATTTGAGACAACAAATACATGGTGGAGAAAAAAGAAACCCAAACATTTTCTATAACTTGAAAAAAATGCACTTATTCTTTGTATTCACATTTTAAACCATACAAATCATGAATTTTGCATATCACTATTTAAAAAGACTCCATGCTAATTAACAAAGTCATTGTGAAACATGGGCAAATATTGAACATTAAATAATAATTGCTAACCAATGATGCTTGACACTCACATTTTGATTGAGCACAGTCTAGAATGGTCAGAAAAGTTGATAAAGTAATATCTATTCAGCTTTAAATTCATAACTATGCAACAAATATATTTCTTATCCTTTATCATAATTAAGCTGATGGTAGTCCTTTATAACTTAACAGAAACGAGAAAATCCATATCCTGGTTGTCCAGATCCCATATTCACTGTATGTACTAAGGCAATGTATTTTTGTCCATCTTCTAAATTCAAATGTTAACTCACATACTCATGCAAATACAAGTGTAACAATCTTGCAGTATTGAATATGAAACCCATTACTATAATATTGCAACTGCCAGAATAGCAATTATATCAAATTCTGATAAAGCACTTAAAAACACAATTAATTGTTACATAAATATTCTATCATAAAGTTTTGTGATTTTGAAATCATATAATACAGATTTATATACCGGTACTAAAATACTACTTTGTTAACTTTGTAGTTCAATTAGATAACACCAGACCAGCAGATGTGTAGTTTGAAAGTGGCAGAATGTATTGTTTGCACAACTACAATGCAATATAAATTTATCATCATATTTATTCCCCTGAAAATCGCAATTTTTTTCATTACTTATATCAAGTCATATGAATGCTAGAATATAATATCTTTTAGAAAAGGCATTAGATTGTGCTGATTTGAAATACTTTTCTCAATGGGGAAGGACCCTTGGAAGTAATATTTCAGAGCTCTTTTTCTTCGTATTTGTAAAAGGTCCAAGGGTGATCCTTGTAGGAGGAAAGATGTTCATGCAATAAGATGATCATGTAACTATTATCTACACAATGTCATGGAAAAAGTCATTTTAAAATCCTACAACCTAATCATGGAAAAATCAAAGTCCTAGGCGACAAAGTTTTTTTTTATGGTAGACAGATTGTAAGGGCTGCGACACTTAGCATGGGATAGCAGTATGCACAATATATAAATTAAGAACCATGTAATACTGAATAACAATCAATGATAATATGCACTTCAAGTTCACACAGAGCTAAACACACTCTTTCAATATTCAATTTCTTTGTCCATGTTCAATTCCTTAAAAAACCTGTAGATTTTGAGTGTCATGATTATAACCTTGATGCATCTTCAATGAGATGCTATGTATATAAATTTTGAAGGTCAAGGGTCAAAGGTCAAGTTATCTGCTAAACCAAAGGGTCAAGGCCACAGACAATACAAGGACAGGCACAGAGGCAAGGAGTCCACGGCAACCACATTCCGTGGTCTCTTCCTGTAAAATAAAGCCAAATATTAACTTTTAAATGATAATTGAAATATCTTCCGATTCTAAATTGCTACAACATCATATATTAAATTGTCCTGATTGGCCTTAGTGTCAGAGCTTAACAAACCTTGAATAAATATCAAACTCTGCATTAAAGACTTCTACATAATCACACATTGTCATCTAAAATAAATTTGCATAACAGAGTTGTTGTTCTTTTAAATTGTACACACGCAACATCAGGAAGACAACTTCGTTTATTATATTTTCATGCTAAATACTGAAATCTGATTGGTTTAGATGAAGTTTATAATCGGTTCTATTACCTTCAGTGTTAGCAACACAGTTGGCAAGGAGTAACACAACGAATTGTTACAGTATATCTGTTTTTCTTTCGCGTGTCACAAAATTTGTGAAAATGAGACAAATATGTAGCATATTTAATTTGCTTCAGTCATTTTTTGCAATTTCAAAATTTTTTTTTATAGAAAATGAAACAAGATATTATTTCTTTCCATTCAATATTTTGCGATTTGACAGATATCGGGAAAAAAGCAAAAATTAGATCAACACGAAAATTACCGGATATACAGTAGCGGGTAAGGTTAGCTGTACAGTTCACGTCATTTCTAAAGAAGCCAGTTATGCTTGCCTTTCTTTACATTTAAGACAATCAGTGTGAAAAATTCATTGTGCCTGCCTAGGAGGGTAACAGTTGAAATTGACACCCCTCCAATAATATTGTCAACCTCCGCTTCACATTGATTGACAATGGTTACTCGGGGATGTCAATTTCAACTGTTACCCTCCCATAACAGGCACCATCTATATAATGACAGAGCGGTCGTTTTTTCTTATACTACAGTAACTGAAGATTGCGAATTAAATGCAAGGAACTAATATCCATATAAAATCAAAAAATCAAATTCTTGGGTAGAATAAAAAAAATTACAATATTACACAAAAAATTATTACTGAGCAGAACTTAACATTTTACAAAGCTGTTGCCATGTCAATGAACACGCTGTCAGAAACCTTACACAACTTAATGTGTACAACACATCATTGCACAACAATTAAACTATTATGGAAACACATCTTGCCAATGTGCTTAATCAAAACCTTACATAATACAATCATACATAGTTACATTTACTCAGAAACAGTCACACTGTTACACAATACTCCTCCACAAAGCAAAAGTCACATTGAACTTAACACAATTGTAACAAAGCATAGGTGTGTTGTGTGAAGCAACGAGAAAACAATTGTTCAGTTTTCAATGATAAATGTATATAGGCTTATTCATGACTTTTTTACTTGTGTATCAATAGATTCATTGTCTCCTCTCAGAGCCTGAAACCTTAATTAGTGGATGAAAATGATCGAAACTGATAACAATCAATAAAATTACCAAATTGGATCATTATGGCTAAACTGCCCAAAAATGATGTTTCATCCAAAGCATTCAATTTTTACATATAACAATGGGACCTATTAATCACAGTTATTACAATAACAATAGATGAATCAATTACAAGACAATTCCAAAAGCTACCTGTTAATTTATCAAGGTCATATTAAAAAAAAAATAAAATACAGACCCTGTCATATTTTTTTCCTTAAAAAACCTATTTTGCTATCTCTTTCAAATAACAACTGCTATGCAGTTTGCAATACACTTGAATGTATTCTACATTCTTAAAACCCTGTTTTGCTTCACTTTCAGTTTGTCTTTTGCTCTATCTTAGCCTGCTACCATCATAATAAGATAGAATGTAATATAATTATATAGGTCCAACATTGCCATCACAGTTTCTAAGGTCCTACAAGCAATTATTACTAGATTAACCAATTTGTAATGCGCTGGATTCTAAATTGGAACTTTGTACAATTCACTCCCTAAATATACATGTATATCATTTGTAAGTAATAAAAGTTTAATTTTGTGACAAAGATAAGCACTTTATTAGTATCGTAAATAAATTGTGCTTTCACTCTTTATTCAGCATTCACACTTTTGGAAAAAAAATCCTTGTCAATTTCTGACGATGTTCCGATTTTGATTTAAACAGGTGCGTCTTACCTTAGAACTCTGATCTACTCTGAAAGACTTACCTTTGGGTTCTAGTCTACTCTGACAGACTTACCTTTGGGTTCTAGTCTACTTTGACAGACTTACCTTTGGGTTCTAGTCTACTCTGACAGACTTACCTTTGGGTTCTAGTCTACTCTGACAGACTTACCTTTGGAATCTAGTCTACTGTGACAGACTTACCTTTGGGTTCTAGTCTACTCTGACAGACTTACCTTTGGGTTTTAGTCTACTCTGACAGACTTACCTTTGGGTTCTAGTCTACTGTGACAGACTTACCTTTGGGTTCTAGTCTACTTTGACAGACTTACCTTTGGGTTCTGGTCAATACAGGTCGTCTCCACTTGTACCCGCTCTGATATTTCCTGCATCAGTTCACATCTCTCTGTTTCATTATGTAATGTTCAGTCAAGGGACAAAATTAAAAAATGTATCAATTGAATATAAATTCTGTATTAGATGTGAACCTTAACAAGGTTGATTTTTATTGGACTACGATTTTGCATCTTCTTTTTATACTTCTCCTGCATTCATTGGAGACAAAAGTGAACATTCAGACCTTACTTGTCCAAAAAACTATTTCTTTCCGATCTCTCACTTTAAAAAGCGCCAGTCACTTTCATAATTAATTGACCATAAAGTTTATAATATTCAAAAAAGTTTTTTATTATTTTGCCTGCTCCTGAAATAAGAAAGGATATAGACAATAGGATCGCTATTCATTGTGGCTACCTCTTCAACCACGCCTGAGCAGTTACAGTTCTGGTCGGACGACACCAGAATCAGGTTAGTATCTCTGATCCAGACTGCAGCAAAACTCCTGGGAAAAATAGAACCACACATGCATATTATTCATAATTACTAGCAAAGGAACATTGTCTCACTTTTTCATTAAAAATCTCACTATGAACTGTCAATATGTCTGGGTAAAAAAATATGTATTGAAGAGGAAATCCTGGATATTTTTTTTTTTACCTTACACTGATTTTAACTAATTCTTACAAATAGGTACGTGTATTCGTTAAGAGTATTGGGCAGGCTATAGATTCTGATCAGGTTAATTTAAGCTAAGACTTTGATCCTTAGCTCCTAACGACAACTTTTAAATTTTAAAACAGGCAATGACTGTTCTTCTGCTATATGAATGAAACCATCTACTTTCCAGTTGTTACTGAGGTGACCCTTAATTAAGTACTGCTGGTTTAAAGCCTTTCACCCTCACCTGGCCGCAATCAACCTACGTCTAAAAAATCCCAGGGGATGAAAGAAACAAATATGATGCAGTTGTGCCCATTTTAATCCAAAAATGACAGGATTGTTTTGGATGTCAGGCTGAATAGGTTACGTTTGGAGTATTCAATAAGAAATATTAAAATTTGTCTTGCAAATGTGACATCAGGGAAGACATTGAGAACATTTGTTGCAACTTGGACTTAAGAAACTCCAACAATTCTGGGTCTTCTATAACCCAGTTGACACCAAGAGAAAAAGTGAAATAGGCGGAAAAGAATACATGTAACTCACTTGGTACAGTTGAATGGAACACATCCTTTGGCCATGCCCTCTACAGAACCTCTGTGCTTCCTGAACACCGTGAAGTTGGCATGATAAGCTCTCTTTGTCATGTGACAAGGCACAAGGTGTATATTCTCTGGTTCCTTGTTACAATAAATGGCTCTTGCGAAGGTTTGGTATTGCTCTTGCATGTTTTCAATAGTTATGTTTAGACCTTGAAACACACATGGGTTGTCATTCACAGGTGCCGCTAAAAGGAATAGAAAATTAAAATCAGATGCATGCACATTTACAGGGTTTGTTGGGACATAGTTTTGTGCAGTACGTAAAATTACTCAAAATGTATTAAAAGATGCTCATGCATTAATAAAGCTTTTTAAAATCATGACACTAAAAGATTAGAAATTTCCATTTGCAAATTTTAAGCATCTGGGTGAATCAGATAGTATGAAATAGATCTGCAGATTCCATTGCAAAGTCTTAACCTGTCAGTTTTAATCATTTATAGAAATCCTGATCTAATTGATGATATACTCGAACAGAGTGAACTAGAAACTACCCGATGCTCCTGAAAATTCAATTTCGAAAAATGTGATACCCCTGCAAACAACCCTACTGTATGTTGTCCTGTGTTAGCTGAAGCTAAGACTTCTGAACAATAGTTACCGTTTTGGATTATTGGCAATTATTTTTTAATTCAAGTATTCATTTAATATAAATAATCAACATAGGTAATCACAGATTCAAAGCTCACCGAGACGAGGCATCATCTTTATGAGGCATCTTTATCATATTATATGAAAACCAGGGTTAATGCTCTTGGATATTGATGGATACTGTTTCGACACAATATCCTATATCATATGTTAAAAAACTGTATGATAATCATATGTTCATCTCATATGGTATTATAAGATGCTGAACAATGTTTACCAATACAATAATATAAAATACAATAATGCATCCTATGAAACTTACACTATATTACTGTAATAAATAATGATGCAAAATATAATTGTAACATATGATATGACATTGTATCGTGTTCTACATTATTGTATTTGATCAAATAATACAAAATCATAACTTATGATATATGATCATATCATTTAACTTTCTACAGTGTAATATGTGATATAATTGTATCATATAAACAATACTGTATCATATCATACAATATTATATCATAGGAATCATGTTTACATATATCATTTAACAACAAACACATCTATTAAGCAGGTTTGAATAATTGGAGATTTTTTTTGCATCCTTGATAATGGAGATCTGGCTCTGCATCTGAAGCTACCTCTGCAATTCATTTATATTAGTTAAATTAATTATCCAAGTTTGAAATATTACTATTATCTATTTAATATGTGACATGTTCCAAAAAATTAAACCTCATCCAGCATCTGAAACCTATGGCTCAGAATTAGCATTCAAGCATGTCTGGTGCATCAGTAACATAAGACGCATCATCCAAGCAAGTTTGGCGAAGTTAGGATCAGTAATAACTAAGATATCACCATCAGAGGGCACCTGTTTCAAAAACTTTAACCAGCTCTAAAAACCTTAACCTCCTCAAGCATCTGAAACCTGTGGCATTCAAGCCTGTCAGGTGCATCAGTATCATAAGACACACCATCCATGCAGTTCAGGGAAGTTAGGACCAGTAGAAAATTAGAAATTGTTATGAAAGAAAACCTGCAACAAAAACTTTAACCTTCTCCAAAAACCTTAACCTCCTTCAGAATCTGAAATTCATGGCTCAAATTCAGCATCCTAGTCTTTTATGTCCATAAGTAGGTCCAGATGCATCATCCATGCAAGTGTGGTGAAGATAGGACAAGTAATAACTTAGATACAGAACCTGCTGCTACAACAGAAACTTTAACTAGGTCCGGACGCCGACGCCACCGCTGACATGGACGCCAGGGGGTATAGCATAAGACTTCATCTCGGTGAGCAAATAAATTGTATATTAAGTTTTCCCAGATTTCATCAAACAGAACTTGTCTATTATTTTTACAAGCAATATAATTATTTGTGACATATATATTTTTTTATGGATGAAAACAACCTTCTTTATTCTTGGCAATTATTAACAAAATAATAATAAATAATAAGCTAGAACATGATCTTCAAAGTAAATAAATTAATTCATATACATGGTAATAACCATTTCAATTGTCTTCCTTTGATGGACCAATAAAACATTTCCTTGACAAAATGAAAATTTTGAAATATTTGCAATTTAATTCAATAACAAAGTTCAAAGGTAAGACAAATTTTTACCTGTTGCTTTCTCTGAGTAAAACCATCCACTTAATCCAACATTTGCCAAAGTTCTGAAATTTAAAAATATTCCCACATAAATCCTTTCAGTCATCATTATATGGTGCCGTGGCCCAGGATACTGAACTGGATTTTATTTTTCAGTCGTTTTTTTTAATATTAAGTTAAAAAATTAAAATAAAATCAATAACCTTTAAATATACTTTTGTTTCGGATTTATATATATTTTTAATTGATAAACATGATATTTTATACTGGAATAATCAATCTAAAAAAAAAATCTAAGACCAAGAGTAAAACATGTGGTGTGCACACCCATTTCAAACATAAATTATCATATATTATTATCCTATTAATTGTACAATACTTTACAAAATTTTTTTTTCAATATTGATATAATCCTTAACAGGCAAATATCAAGAATGTGTTAGAACTCACATGAGAAATTCCACAGCAGACCACAGCAGAATGTCAAACAGTCTCTTCAAAGGCTTAAATGTAAAAAAAATATAGCATATTAATTTAACCTCTGTATTTTTTCTACTAAAATTTAAAAAATGCTACATAACTTGTATAAATTTAAACAGCTAGTGAACTATATTCTTCGAAATTTGTTTATGGTGGATAGTCATCAAAGTATTAAGCAACAACACTTAGATTCCATTTGTATTAATCTGACACCATTTATTGTATACTTTAATTGAATTGAACGGTAACACTCAACTTCGGTAGTTTCATCTCGGCCCTTTTCAAGCTGTAGGTAAGATTATTATAACTAATACTATTTAGTTACAAACATTAACAAACTGATATTTAGAAGTATAATAGTATACCAACCACTCTGTATTTGAAAAATAGCAAGTTTATTGTCCCCTTGTAAATCCACTTAATTAGCCTCAAAAAAAAAAAAAAAATTCCAACACATTTTCACCTAATTTTAATTTCAAGTAAGTATTTCTTTTCAAATTTTTATAAAAATTTTAAAAGAATTAATCTTAAGATATAAGTGTCAGGATCATAAGTCAAAATAATGAAAATAGAACCACAAGTGATTTGAGCAGATATGTGGTTTAAGGAAATTAGGGAGGGAGGGAGGATCTGGGGAGGTGAAACGGGGGAGGGGAAGAAGGGAGGAGGATGGTGTAGCACTCACACTGAAGAGGAATGAAGCAGAGCTGGCTCCCTCTTCCTCTGTCTCCTCTTCGTATGTCTCCTTGCACTCTGACTGATAATCTGTGTACGTCTCTCTGCAAGAGCAAACACAAAATGTAACATCCTAATACAACTCTCAACAGCCCTAGCACCGCCACTTAATGAGATATAATTAACACAAAATAAAACTCCCAAAACCTGCACTATGTATGAAATCTAAAAAAATAAAATTACAATTCATTTGAGTCAATGTCTATCATCACTCTTTGGTAGTTGTCTTTTCCTTAGCATACAAGTCTTCCTACTCAGGATGAAGCTGTGCCATTCAGTCAACTAAAAAGTGACTGAGTGGCAACATTTTGCCATTTCGTTGCCTTTCAGACCTTTCAGTTAAAAAATAAACAGCAATTTAAAACATTCACTGGAATATGAACTTGGTTGTTCATTTGATCAAATCCTGTGAAGCTCAAAGGGCTTCTCAGAAGATTTGATCACGTACCAACCATGTTCATATCCCTGTGATCTTTTTTACATTGCTGTTCATTACTTATACTTATGTTTGAGAATGGCAAATCTTTTAGAATTATTAAATAACAATGCTTTTACGTTTACAATATTGCAACTGTCAAATGATGAGCACACAGGATGATCATTGCTACGTTATAATAAAGTTCACACAGAATTGAACGTTTCGCCAACCTATAGGTTCATATAAGGAAGTATATTTGCTAATGTAAGTATTTAAACAACAAAATGCTTTCTTTAGCGATTCATTCGGGATATGAAGGTAGTGACATTGCAGAAAAAATACATAGCCCGCGTTTACGGGTTATATAAATTTTTTCTGCAATGATCCCTACCTTTATAACCCGCATGAATCATCAAAGAAAGCAACTTATTGTTTATATTAACATCTTTCTTTTAGCTAATTGATTATGAAAAGTATGTAAAAGTCTGACATTGTCATGATTATTTAAGGCAGTCTGTGATTTTTACTACGGCGCTGAAGGTTTGGACCAAGCGATAAACAGGGCGTGTTGATATCTGTCCTGTCAGTTTCTTCAGCTGTAGATTTCGACCAATCGATAAACAGGGCGTGAAGCTTTCATCCTGTCTGTTCTATAGAGCTATGAATTAACTATAAATTTCCATAAGACATAGAGGGAATAATACTTGGTAGATGTAAATTTTTAAAGCTGAACACTGGTTTACTTGAAATTGGAAGATAGAAATGTGTTAAACTTCAATTTTTACCAAAACAGGAAAAAGAAAATTGTTGGATTTACAAATCCTATCATAACACTTCATACTCTAAAAGGAAATTATTTGTAATTTTTTGTGTCTTTTGGAATTACATGCATGTTTATTTATACAACTACTTAACGTATATCCTTTTAACACAATCATGAATATTTTCCATTTCCTTAAACTGTATGCTAGCTGTTCATAATAAACACTAAGTCTTGTATATGAAAAACAGCACCCAAAATAAAACAGCAGCATATATTTCCTAGCACACGTTTTAAAATGGAGTCTTTTACACAAATGTAAGTGCATTTTTAATTTTTTTTTTTAATATAGGCAATAAGAGAACTAATTGTTCTATTTGATGATCTGTAAATTTAATATTGTGAATAATGTAAATGTAAGAAACAAAAAAAGGTTTATAATAATTATATACATTTAAATCATGACAGACATGAGAAACTGCAGCACATGTCAGAGTCAGCGTTTGTGGGGATGTGTCTCACACTCGGGACCTCACAACAGCTGGCTATCAGGAGGGAGATAGCAGACATTCAAGAAATGGTGCATAGAAAAATGAAAACTAATGATTTCATGGTCACTTACATGTTGAGTGGAAGTAGGCGAGAAGGGTTCAGACTGAAAGGATCAGATGTGGACTCCATGTACTGGCCAGAAGACCATCGAGTGATCATGGACATGTCTCAGATTGAGTATTACAACACAGCCAATACAACCTTGATTCTCTCTGAGAGTTCTGAGTGTCCACCAGGATTCACTTTACTTCAGCTACTAACATCATCAAGATACAGAGCAGTCCTATCAGCATGTGTCCAAATGAATGACATATTCTATATCTCTAGTTCTATATACAGACAGCTAACTTGTTCATTAGTTTATCCTAATTCTACTTTACATGGACCCTGTGGTAGTGGTGTTAGAGGAGGAATAGAATATGACACTGCCTGGTGTTTTGTTTGTGACTTTTGGCCTCTGTCTGCCTCCTCCTGGAAAGACAGATGTTATTCATGGCCTGATCCTGAAGTTGTTAACGACATTGTTAGAAATGGCTGTCACTTTGTAGCAATAGGACACCCATTGGGACCACATGAACATGAAGAATGGAGAATTTCTTTTTCTGAGGCAGAACATAAACTTGTGTCATCAATGAATCACTGCCAGTTTTTGACATATGGGTTGTTAAAACTTTTCTTAAAAGAAGTTGTTAATCAACAATTAGAAGAATCTAATAAACTGCTGTGTTCCTATCACATGAAGACAACAGTTTTCTGGGCGATTCAACAAAACACACTACCTCACTTGTGTCCACAAAATCTCCTGGCCGGTTTCTGGGTCTGTTTCAAACTCCTTCTTAAATGGGTGTATGAGGGAGTTTGCCCAAACTTTTTCATTCCACAAAACAACCTGTTTCTGACAAAGGTCCATGGCTCAGCACAAAACAGATTGTTCCTACAGTTACATGAATTGTACAAGAAAGGTCTGGCCTGTCTGTTACACAGTTCCTCTGTCAGGTCTTACATCATTGATGTCCTACATTATCCTATACTTTCTGTTTGTACAGATGAAAGTACAATGAGATCTGAAGCTGAATTTGATGTAGAACTTGTCACGGAGTCCACTATGCCTTACCTACCGGTACTTCAAAAAGACTTGTGTGGCCTTACCAAAGCCATACACACAATAGAACAGTTGGTATATTCACCCCTGACACAGTGTCAAGTTGTTACAATACAGAAACTTACAGCTTACTTTAATGCATGTACTGCGTTTGAATTACACAACTTGTACACTAACAAAGGTTGCAACAAACAGATGTATATTGCAGACAAAATATCCTGTCACATGCTGAAATTAGCAGCAAAGTTTGGATTTGTTTCTGATATGTTGTACATTGCCATGTATTGTTACAAGACACTCAGATACAGGGAAGCTCTATCTGTTATAGAGATGACAAAGATCAAGTTAGCTCAGCCATGTCTGATGTTTAATGGACATGTACACAAAGATAGGTATACTAAAGCTGTAGGGGGACAGTCCTGGTCTACAAAGATGAGACAGACTGTAGCATGGGATATCAGACTTCAAAATGATATCTGTTACATCAGTGAACTAATACCAGAACAAAAATCTGCTCTACAAGATAAATGGAAAGTATTAGAAATCCCGTTGTTTGTAATGCTATACTTTCTAGAGTTCTTGTGTTCCAGACATACTGATACAACATTATCACAAACAGCTTTATATAAGCTACAGACCCTTGTCCACCTCGGTCAGGTATTGGTTGTACATGATAAAAACAGAGATATCTCCTGGGAGATCCTGGGGATCTGTCAACAGATCACAGGGAACCTCCAGGCTGCTCTATACGCATACCAACAGTCACTCACACAGGATCCATGGAACTACATACAAACTGCTACACAGAGGAGAATACATGGTCTGTTTCAGTCTGCACCATACCAGTATCGTTAATTTAGAATATGTTTATTGATTCAGTCTTAAAATGAAAAGCAATCAGCAAAATCAATATGTATTGTGGAATCATTAGAATTTATGGTGGCTCAACTTTTTTGGTATTCATGGGCAACGCTTCCCCATGAATTCACATCCACGACAAAAACAAATTTTGAAAGAGTTAGTTTTCTTACTGAAAACCGACACATCTACGAAATTACATTCCCACAAATAAAAAAACACCTACAATCCACCAATGCAGAATCCACATAATTATTTGGCTCCCTCAAATTTAAATGATTCTACAGTATGTATAGAACTATAGTCTGTCCCAAGATATTTTTGCCGCATATTTTCTTAAATTATTCAATATTTATAAATACCTCCTGGTTCAGACGATGTTCATTCAATAGTATGAAAAAATCCCAAGATTTCCCCTTTGAAACGCCCCCTCTAGCTTGTCGGGTATAAGTACACGGCTAAAAATAAAAAGTCTACGAGGTTTTTCCATTGCCAAGGAGATGAAGACGCCCGGATGATAACGTTGAAAAATTGCGCGAGGGGTCCCGAGTATTTCCGAATGGAGAAAAGATGTCAACATTCCCCATTATAAATCTCCGTAGGAAATCTGTTTTCGTTCCTGTGAATTTTTACGAGGGAAAAATGATAATGTGTGAATGAAGTTATCTTGGGAATTTTCCCTTCCATCGATTTTAATTGCACTTCAGTCACAGGTATGTGTATTTTTATTAAAAATCGTTCAAATATGCAGCAAAAATAACTTGGGATAGACTATAATACAATCATTATAACTCTACACAATTAAAATACTTGTACATAGTTACATCCCCACATTTATCTACTGTTCCATAATCACAAGATATTATAGACCTGCTTGTGCGCTGGAGAGCAGAACCCCAAATATGATTCATTGTTTGTGTGCAATCTTTTGTTTACGACTTTCTTTCTTATGATATTTGAAATAAAATTAACTTATCCTTACCATACTTTTAGCAGTGCTATGTATCTTACTTTCCTGAAGTTCTTTAGTCAGCAATAAGTTTGAATAGCATGAGAAAACAGGCTTCATCTGATCGTTCTCAGTTAATTAAATGCTTGACCATTATTTATAAACAGAAAAAAGTGATTTGTTTTGATGTTCCATGTTTTGTTTAGTTCAGTTAAGTTTAATTATAGCTGAATTCTGTTTTAAAAATTTCAGTGTAAGATGTTTTAATCTCAAATCTGGTGTTTAATTTTATAGGTAATTATGAATTTGTATACTTGGAAAAAATTAAAATTAAATAAAAAAAAAAATGTTTTGGATGTTTTTCAAATCAAACTCTTTTTTAAAAAATTCATAAAGCTTTTTTTTTATTTCCAAGATATAAGTTTCATCATGTCATCAGGATAGACAAACAAAAAGTGATTGTGCATAAAAGCACACTTGAGCTTTCAGCTAAGTTGAGCTAAAAATGAATAACAATATACGTAACAGGAAAATAACTTTTGGAGTTCATTTTTGCTATGTAAGCTGAAATTAAAAAAATTCCATGGCAAAAAAAAATTGAGTTTAAAAAGAATTTTTTTTCACTGCATACTTTTATCTGTTCATGAAAAAATACAATACCAAATATGTTTTCGTTTGAATGGCATAGCAGTATTTCATACAGCCTAGTAGCAGATCATAAAAGTTGTGAATATGTAATTGTACAGATTGGTACAAATTTCTTTCCTAACACTAATTGGTAATTAAACTTCTCTATCATCAGGATTGTAAAAATTATTACATACGTCTCTGATATTGACAGAATAATTGAACTAAGCCCATGCTATTGGAAGACTGTGAACACACATCATTAAAAATCACCAATGCATATTATTAAGTCTCTATTACCGGTGAATATAACTTTTAAATTAAATCACCCTCAGTCTTTATTAACACAAGAGGCCCACAGGCCTTGGCAGACACCTGAGTACCGGGCAGAGCCCTTAGACTGACATGTCAGAGTCTCATGTTTGCATTTTCAGCTTTATTTTGAAGTCTAAACCCTATAAATCTGAGACTCCTCTGACCGTTACCCCACTTTTTATATATAATATATTCTAATTTGATGTTTGAAAAACATTCATTTACATTATCTATACCAAAAATAGTAAACTTTTGGTAATAGAGACCCGCACACCTTTATGGTCAATATCATACAGTTGTTGACTGGGGTCGAGGGCAACAGTTGATCTGTCGGACCGGCTCGCAAAACTGTTGCCCAAGGCCGAACACAACAGTTTGCGAGCCGGTCCGACAGATCAACTGTTGCCAGAGACACAGTCAACAACTGTTTTGTTATACCCCTTCTAATTAATAACACGTTTTTGCGGAATGTGACGTCACCAGTCAACAGTCTTTTTTAACAGTCGATTTTAACAGTTCCAATCTAACAGCTCCAGTCATACAGTCAAAATGCCGGACTTTTTTTCGTATATAATTATATCGTAACTGTTTTACAGGGGTATAACAATATACAGTTGTTGACTGGGGTCGAGGGCAACAGTTGATCTATCGGACCGGCTCGCAAACTGTTGCATAAGGCCGAGCGAGCCGGTCCGACAGATCAACTGTTGCCCTCGACCCCAGTCAACAACTGTTTTGTTATATACCCCTTCTATTCAATAACACGTTTTCGCGGAATGTGACCTCACCGGTCAACAGTCTTTTTTAACAGTCGATTTTAACAGTTCCAATCTAACAGTTCCAGTCCAACAGTCAAAATGCTGGACTTTTTTTTCGTATAGAGTTACATAGTAACTGTTTTACAGGGGTGTAACAATTCGTAATATTCCCATTTTCATTTACAACATACACAAAATGCATACAGCAAAAAGGGTCATGGTCACGATTTTGGTCAACAATTATTTTTCTGGTTTTAATTTTTACAATGCTTCAGAAAGGCATTTTTAATAGGCAACCAGAATTTGAGTGCTATTTGTTGAGTTATATGCAAGTTACAGAGCTTGAAATTCGTCGCTATGTAAACAAGCGTTTGTTTACATTTTGAACGTTGAAGTAAAAATTCCAGTTTTAAACCTAGAACGGATGTGTTAAACGTTAGGAAATGCTTATCTATGAACCTATGTAAACAAAAACAGGACACGAGCCTTGTTTACATGACAGAGAATTGCGAGCCCCGTATCTTGCTTATAACTCTACGAATGACTCTCTAATTTTATTATATTTTATTTATTAGAAATGCATTTCTAAAGCATTGTAGATAATAAAAACACAAAAATAGAATTTGACCAAAATTGTGACCATGCCCCTTTTAAGATAGAATTAATTCAATCAAACTGTGTGTCAGTAATCAAAACGTTTCTAAAAGTTGTACACGTTCAGATCCAAGTAACATTGAACTCTAGTTTCGTTCAACCAGACGCCTGGCTGTCTCCGTTAATCTTCGACTACCAAGAGAGACCCTCTGCTTGTCAGAGATTTACAGAGACGGCCGAGCGTCTGGTTGAACGAGACTATATTGAACACTAGCGTAGGAATACATGCAACTATAAAAAACAATTAAATAGTTCGTACTATAAATCAAAGTACTGAGAGTACTGAAAGACGGGGTCTTGAAAGATTGAATTTGTAATTGTCCTGGATTTCCTCGAATATGCTTCCAAAATTTATGAGTTTGAATTAGTTGTTACAATTTATGTTAGAATCATAATCCGAAAATCAGAGACATATATAACAGAGATTGTCAACTCCGCCATTAGCGTGTAAATGTTACGGGACCAACCTTATTTTGAGAACTACAAGTGCAACAACAATCTTGTATAAGTCATTAAATTTGAACCTGATAGTGAACATGAACATGCACCTGTAAATATTTTACACATGTTTTATTTATGAAATATTTACAAAAATTCCTTATTTAGTTTTTAAATTACTTTTTTAAAACTTATTGACTTTTCACAAAGTAATGTTAATGCATTACTTTACTCATGTAATGGTAATGTAATTCATTACTTCAAAGAAAATTAAGTAATGGTAATTTAATGCCCTAATTCATGAAGTAATGGTATTGTAATGCATTATTTTACAATGTAATTCACCCCAAGCCTGATTCCAACTAAGCCGGAAAACATGAACATTAACATTTAACTTGGTTCTTCAATTGATACGATTTTATATACATGTATTATATGATGTATGAGTCTTACAAAATGTATAATCTGTTATAGATTTTTCTTACAATGCATTGTTTAAAATTTAAATTCAGTTTAATCAACTAAAGACCCAACGAACGAGAAGGCAAATTCAGACTTGTTTTTATTTTCTTTGTACAAAATTCCTTTAGAGACGAACAGCAGTCATACCGCAAGTAGACTGAAAGCCAATGAAACACCTATTTAATTTGTAAAACATCTGTGTATAACCTGTCCCGATTTTAACTTCGGCTTGCGCATGGAGTTTGGTAGTATTAAGGTGAAAGATTGTAAAATAAAATTCACAACTTTTCAAAAATGGCGCATTGCATTTGGGAACTTTAATTTCGATTCCATCATCAACCTCTTCTATTGATTAATGAGCTCGTACATCAACTGATTTGTCAATGGCGCTGTGCATTCAGTTACGTAACTCATTCCAAATTTGAACCCAAGCAAGAATTTTTTTGATCAATAAAACATTTGTTTATTTTCTAAATAGAATTTTGTTTAAAGACAGAGGACTTAAAAATATTTAATGCGTGTTTTTATAATACATATTTACTGAAATGCTTGAAAACTTTCTGCACTACTTTCTTACACGTAGACTCAATTTGTGTTCTACGCGTGCCTTCCGGTTTGAGACTTCGGCTGACAGTAAACCAATAGACAGGGTCACGGGACCCCATCTAAAAATCTGACTTTTTTCAAGGTATTTATGGATACTTTTCTTTTGAAAAACAATAGTACAACATACAGAGCACCGATTTTATCCATTATTTACAAGATCTATGTCTTGTCAGCGGTGATGATTTGTGCTTAGATCCAAACACTGTTTCACTTTCTGTTTGCCAGAGTAACTGCATAGGAGAGTGGATTAAAATCAACTCCCAAAAATAGTTTTTTAAACATATTTTTCTGATCGTATTCACCTGATGAACACGCCTTCCTTGATCAGCATGGCCATCAGTCCTAAATCATCTGTGTCCCCCAGGAACTTGGATACCTACAGAAATAAAAACCACCAATACCAACACAGTAAATAATCGGACAATCTTCAGTTCCATAATTTATGTTCAAAATTCATAAAACTCCAAATTCCTATGGGCATTCTCAAAATTCCATGCATATGGGATTTCTCCTGAAATCCCATCAGCACTCTCAAAATCACATGAGAACTCTCAATTTTTTTTAGTAAAATTTGGAATTTAAGCAATATGTTAACAGAATTAATTGAGGCATAAGATGTAAAATCCTAATTATTGATACAGGAAAATTGTACAAATAATAACCATACCCCCTCCATGCCGTAAACAATGTATCCATTGGCATCCAGAAGATGGCACCCCTGCAAAATACAGCAAAAAAACCAGGGCTTCATGTCACGTCAAAATACAGCAAAAAAACAGGGCTTCATGTCACATCAAAATACAGCATAAAACCAGAGCTTCATGTCACATCAAAGTACAGCATAAAACCAGCTTCATGTCACATCAAAATACAGCATAAAACCAGAGCTTCATGTCACATCAAAATACAGCATAAAACCAGGGCTTCATGTCACATCAAAATACAGCATAAAACCACAGCTTCATGTCACATCAATATTTAAATGGCAAATACAGGAATATACAAAACAAGCAAGTGAATAGATAGTTTCCCCAACTTATTTGTATTTATTCCTATAAAAAGGAAAAGGTTAAGTTAATTATTATTGTTTTAAAATGTTATGATATTAAAATGGTCTGCACATTGGTAGGAAAATTCATGTAGATATGTTTTAAGTCCATTTGAGTATTGTTATTTCATTAATACTCTTGGGCATTAATTTTCAAGTTAATTTGCAGGTGAAAAATGCAAATTTAAGACCACATAACTTTGTGGTGAATGACTTAAACAATTCAACATGCTACAATGTATTAAACATCGTATTAATCAACATTCAATTTCAACTTAACATCCAACAATGAAATCCACAAATATTGGTCGGTATTTAACATATACTGATGAAACCACAGTACATTCAGGTAATGGTATTCTGCCAATTGGTATACAAGCTATTGAGAGTGCAGAGGGAATAAAAAATGCCAAAGGGAATTACAAATTGTTTTATTAAAAAGAAAATAATACACAGCAAAAGAAACTCTCATTCACTTACATATTTTTCACATGTGAAACAACCAGGACCCCTGCATTTGTTGAAGAAGAGATACTTCTTAAAGATGTCAGTGAAAGAACTGAAGTTCTGCATCATTCCGGCGACTGCGATGTTAGAACGGTTCACGTACACGGGAATAGTGGACAAAATGGTCATGTTGTTTCCCTCCACTACAACGATTAACAAAACGTACTACAAAAATCAATATTTACATTCTACTGTGTTTTTCCATTCAATTCCGTGATGTTTAAATGCCTCTAAATGCAACACCTATTCACTGTGTATGAATTTACGAGTAATTTACATAAGTAGTTCTCAAACAGTGATTTCTGTGTTATCGGTCAAGAAATGTATATCATGAATGTTGTCAAAATCATTGTAACACGCGTTATTCAATTTGTCTGCTCACCTGACGGCAGTTATTGACACGACGACGTCAAAAATAAATCATTCAATGCTATAACAAAACGTACGATAACGTGATTTTATATCTTTGTCCATACTTTGTCTATAGACACAAGCTGAATATACATGTACCAATGATATGTACAAAGGAAGCATTTGTGATCACAACTGGAATTTTTTTTACATATTCCAGAAAAAATGATTTTTGATAGCATGCGATTTTTATCCAAATGAATGACTTAATTATTTATTACTACATGAGCATTTGCAACACAGTGTTGGATGAAGAGTATTGTAATTTCATTTATTCTACAGTACTGCGAAAAGAAAAGGAAACTCTCCGCTACCCCTTGAATGCAAGAGATCATAGGCACTGTAAACCAACTTTTAATCCTGTGCAACAAACTTCCTCGATGTTCGCTAGGGTCTCGTTGTCGACAAAACAGGTCTTGATAAGGCTTGGTTGTCAACATTGGTTGTCGCAAACCAGTTTTATCAGAGTATAATCGTGAAAAAATTCATCATGAATAAAAGTTGTTTACAGAATTTGATAGACATACTGTACTCTTTGTTGAGAGGAATAGAGAATGTGTAGTCTATCTTCTTCTCCTCTTTGTTCATGATGGCCTGTCTGTAATAAAGCTCCTCAATGGTAGCAGTCATGTTTCCCATCCAGTATCTGTTGGACAAAACAGACAGCAATGATTGGAGAGAGAGAGAGAGAGAGAGAGAGAGAGAATTAAACAAGCTAAAAGGTGACACATGTACCTGAAAAGGTTAAAAGGTGTTACACAGAGATTTAAAATAAAAGGGTTTTTACACTTGATGTCTGATACATTGTAGAAAAAATAAGAACTGAAACTGTATGTTTTACAAAATTTTCCAAAATTGTAAAAGGAGAATGAAACATAGAAAGAGAGAGAGAGAGAGAATCAACAAGCTACATTTCAATCTGCATTTTATTTATTTTTTTTGGAAATAAACTTTGTTAATCTACTTACGGACTGATCATATTTTCTTTCGGTGCAACAAAATCTGTCAAGCCCCCTCTGGTTGCAATAAACAAAAGCTCAATCCCCTTCCTAAAGTCACAATTAAATACACATTTTCAGTTTTGTTAATCGGAACCATTAGTAAGCCATGCACATAACTTTTGGAGAATTTTAAATTATGATAAACAGCAGTATAATTATTTGTAAATTATGCAACATTATTGACAGGCTTAAGCAGTCTTTAAATTACAAGGTCATCTGCAATTTATGAAATAATGTGAAAAGGGCAGTAACTCTTGAATTAACTATTTTGGAAATAACGTAAGTTTGATATCTGTGATTCTCTTGTTAATTAATGTATTTAACGTTCATATATTTAATGGGAAGGATAAAGTAAAAATAAACAAAACATACACATCATTTCACACAGAATCAAAATCAATCCAAGAAAAGTTCCTTACCTTTCATAAAACTTTTTGTATTCAGGCTCAAATGAGTATTCACTATAAATAGTAAGAATTCAAAGAAATTCAAATATTAATGAGGCTTAATGGTCATTACCATTTATACAGTTGCTACTCTTTAAAACTTCAAACACAAAAGAGTCTGGTAGCAGAAACTTTCTTTTGAAATATTTTTTTAAACCTCTGAACAAAGAAGATTTTTTAAAAGTTTCAACCATATACAATAACATATTAAGCTGATGCTATTATATGGTATTATAACAGATAATTAACTTTGTCTAACATAAAAAATGATATCTAATTGAATTTATGGTTTTTTTTTCATAATGACAATGTTGAGTTCTTAATTAATTTGGCGAGTTCTTCAAAGCATTTCTACACCTATTTTTAGATAATATACATATATGTATATATATTCAGGTATGATTTTCATTGTGTCAAAATTAACATATCAAAAGTAATCTAAACAAGAGGCCAAGGTGCCACATTGCTCACCTGAGCAACAATGGCTTTATATTGGGTGTTCAAAGGATAGTTTGCCATTGGCCCCTTGGTAGTAAAACAAAAAAAGAATACCATAAAATAAACTGTATCCAAATTTTACACTTATTTTCCTACACTTAATCTTTGACATTGTGCCCTTATGAAATACCATTTTTACCAAAAATAAGATCCTATGCAAGATATAAAACTAAGTTTCTGGTAGGGGTACACTGTTAACCTCCAATTCCCTTTATTTTAGTTCTGCCCCCTCACTTTATAAAACAATCAAATTATATATGAGAATATGCATATAGGTACATATTCATCTTCAACTACATTGTACTAGCTAGTTATTGTTTTTTATTAAAAAAAATTCCTATATGTGAAAGAAGAAAATTGTACCTCAAGGCGCTCAAATTAAAAACATTCCAAAAATTTAATTGGTCTTCCGCATTAAAAACGATTGTTGTTTACTAGGCGTGAACTTGTGCAACGTTTTATAACCTTACTCACTTGATCGATGAATTCACTCGAATGAAAAATGTTGTCATGTGATATGTTAAAGAGATTTTAAATGTATATTCAATGAATAGGCGTCGGAACTGGGTGGAGGGGGGGGGGGGGGGGTTAGGTTAGGTTAGGTTGCTAAGTTAGACATAGCCGTACCCAAAATGTTTTTTTTTTGCTTGTCAAGATTTCTGATAAGGTCTAGCCCCCCCCCCCCCAAATCCATCTCAGTGAGCCTCAGACTGCAATGCATTGACAGGCATATTGCTCTATTTTACTTAGGCCCACCCTTTATTTTTGTCTTTATTCAATATCAACGTTAACACATGGCTAATAATCAAGATGATTTTCGGCTGTATTTTTTTCTTAAGAATAGCGATAATACATTTATCCTTGCAATAGTTTAAAACTGTTTTAAAGAGGTCGTTTTTATTTGTGTCTGAAAAACCAATAAAAGTTGGTGTAGATTCATCGTATAAGGAGGTGGCCCCAAAAAGTTGTTAAAGCATATCATCCTTTTAATTTTTCTGTTTAAGTCTTTAACGTTTAGTGAGACATTTCAGATCTAGTGATAACTCAAAACTTAAGCGTCAATTGTAGAATAATAAGCAAGATACAGAACTCACAATTCTGCTTGGTTTGAGTCAATTTTTTGTTCACAAGAGTTAATTACCTTCAACTTAAGATTTTTAAACTTGGCATTTCCTATTCAAAATGAACAAAAGCATGGCCTCAGTTCTGTGAGCAAAGTTCTGTATCTTGCTTATAATTCGAAACTTGAAACAGCTGAATATTGTTAGTAAAGAGAAAACATGCACTAAAACAAAGAAAGAACACAATTTTTTTTCATAATATATATATACCTATATATTTCTAGCAGCAAAAACAATCTCCGTTTAGACTGAAAATGCTGAGCATCTTAACAAAACACGTTGCATTATAATCAACCATAACGTAGAGATCGTACCGAATTACCAAAAGAATGTATAGTATTTATAATAAAATATGTTGTTAGTGCATCAGATTTTGCTCATTTTGCGTAGGTTAAGAATTAACTGTCTGATTTCCTAAAGTCTATATTTGATTCGATACGTAAAAATTCCAAAATACAGGAGATATTTCCCCTCAAGTTAAAAAGCATAAACGAAATTCAAAACAACGTAAAACCATGGTCACGAGTGAAAATGTCAACGCATTGAAAGATTTAACCTCAATTCACTTCACGAAATCGTCACAAATATATATAGCATGTTTCAAGTATCCCTTCGCATGTAAACTGTTGCACAACAAGCAAATTCACATTTGTCAGTTTGATCTGTTTGTCATGCGTCAACATTCAAACACGGCTGCTTTATACAAAGAACTTTCATTTTCGATATGGAATACCGAACCCGAAGTTTTAAACTGATTGACCGCAATTATCTCTTTATTTTTGTAAATAACTCAAATTTGAAACAGAATTCGCCGACAATTTTTGCAATATATATTTTCCTTTCCATAAAGATTATTTATGCAACATTACGTTGAATTTGACTCAGTAGTCGTTGAAAAGAGGATTATTTAAAATGCACCCCCCTTTTTCTACAGTCACAAGGTTTTCTCCGTTTTAAATAAAGATCTGTCTTTCATTTCTGCAATTTATATTCACCTTCCTATGAGGATGCTTTGTGTTAAATTTGGTTAAAATTGGCCAAGCGGTTTTAGAGAAGAAGTTCAAAATGTAAAAAGTTTATAGATGGACAGACGAATGACGGACAAAATGTGATTAGAAAAGCTCACTTGAGCTTTCAGCTCAGGTGAGCTAAAAATATTGGAGGTCCAATTTGTGACGTACTTCCTATTAAAATCAACAATAAAAGCAACTTTAATTTAACAAAATTCACATACCTGCCAAACTTATCAACTACTGTAGAATCAGAAATTTTCATTGAGGATTTAATTTTGTTATTTTTGTTGACAGTATGAATAAATCCATGACAAATTTTTAACCAAAGTACAAATCAATGAATACAAAGAGATTACGATATGACGAAATGAAATGCCAACAGAATTTTATTTGGTTCACAAACAACGAAATTTTGACCCAACAAAAAGATGTGCTTCTACAGTATATCTTAAAGCCTTAAATTGATCATGCTTTTTACCTCCCTGCTGTCTGCAATTTATTGGCTATGCTGAATCGGTAGTCCTCATGGCTGCCTATTGTGCCTCTTATAATCATCTGATGGTGGACTAACAGGTCGCTGTACAAAAGACTGTCCAGATCTGAGCCTACATGAATTTAACATACTGCATTAAATTCTGTTCACAATTTATAACATATTAGTTATCAAAACATTAATCTAAATTTAATAATTCTAATAATTCTGATGCCAAGATACTGGTTCTCGTGCCACAAAACTAAGGGGTTTTCAAATCCTCGTTATTTAGTGTATTAATTGTCATTATCTAAAAAAAAATTTGTTTTTCCTTTATAATTATATAAAATATCTTAACTACCAGTAAATAATCACGACCAGTTTAAATGAATAATATGAGTAGTTTAAGTTGATTGTGTATACAAAATTTGAATATTTATAATGCTTTCCAATCAAATTTACACGACATTCCACTTTCAGTCATGACGCCATCAATGTGTGAATCTACCTTATACAATTTATGAAAACAAATTGACTGTTTTGATATTTTTAATTGTTTTTTTTTTTATTTACATTACATAGTTTTAAAATATGAATAGGCACAACTAAGGCAAAACTAAGATTTGTTATTTAACAGAATGATTTATATGTAACTGACATTTCATATCGCTTCCTTACACCCCTGTGAATAAATAAAGTCACTTCCTTGAATCATGCATTCATTTTTGGTTCTTTGTGGTAAAACTTATTAAGCCATAGTTATTCATATCTATAAGACTAAGTGTGTAAATCAATATTTAAATATCAATATATAGTCATTTTCCAACGTAAAAGCCAAAATATGATACATTGTACAAGGAAAAAATTACTGGATTATGCAATATTAATCAAACATTGCTAAAAATCTAACATCATAAAGACAAGCTTATTCATCTCTGAAGTGTCAGTTTTGACAATAATATAGTTTCCTTCTGTTAAAGTTAGATTAAGATTACAATATAGCATAATTAGCTCATCTTAGTTTAATGGCAGCCAAACCCAGACTTCTGGAGAGATTAATTGTTTAACTTGTGATTTTGTCTTATAACACAGAGTATGATTTTCCAAATGATGATAATTACATGTAAAGTCTGTCCCAAGATATTTTTGCAGCACATTTGGATGATTTTTTACAAAAAAAAATAGACACACCTTTGTAAGAAGTGCTATTGAATTTGATGAAAGTGAAAATATCCAAGATATCTTCAATGACAAAAAAATCACAGGAACGAAAACAGATTTCTTACGGGGATTAAGAATGAAAAATGTTGACATCTTTTATCCATTTGGAGATCACTTGGAATACATACCTCACACAATTGTATAACATTATCATCCAGGTACTTTTAACTTTGCAATGCAAAATCTCCGTAGACTCCTAATTTTATCCATGTATTGAGACCTAATTAAAAACCTATCGGGGGCGCCTTTCAAAGGAGAAATCTTTGAAATTTTTCATACTATCAACTGAACATAATATTTTGAACCCTGAGGTATTTATGAATATCAAATATTTAAGAAAAGGTGATGCATAAATATCTTTGGACAGAGTATAGTTGCTCTTACAATTTCCTTTCCCGTTGACACATTTATATAAATCAAGTATCTTCAATTTTCTGTCGAAGCCAGTGGCATGCAAAATCTCATTGTTCCCACAGTAACGCCTGAAAATATAAAATATTCATCTCTAGAATGGGGGCTTCAAAATGAATTAGATAAAAATAAATTTGTAAAAAAAAAAAATTAAAACCCTCAAAATTCTGAAGTATTAACTTGTAAAAAGTGAGTTCCAAACATTAACAAAAATTTCAAACATTAGCAACTGAAGCAACTTTTCTAATTTTCTTTCAATTGAAAAACTATTAAAAAAAAATTAATTCATTTTCAATGATGGGGAGTTAACATTTCGTAAAACATTATTTATCCATACATCATATTATAGATTGGTGCAACATACTGTAAACGTACTACATTTGGCGGTGTATTCTATTTAGCGCTTTTGGTGGAATGCAGCCCTCCGCTAAATCAAGTACATCGTTAAATGCCATACATCTATGTATTAAGAATAGTCACATTCAGGAATACGTTAATTCAAATCCACGCCAACTTGTTCGAAAACTAATTTCCGCCAAATATCGAACACGCCAAATACAATACGTTTACAGTATTCCACTTTAATAACACTTACCATGGAGCGAACTCATATTGCCTCTGTTTGTTCTGGACTGTAAATAAAAAAAATAATATTTTCAAGCAACAGCCAATGCAATAAAACCAAATTTAAAATTATTAATATTCTCAAAAAGATCAAAGTATACTGTAATACGTGCAATTTTTTTAAATTTTGAAATCAAATAAATTGTATTCATGCTGTTTATATGCAAGATTTAAATTCATATCCTATGAAAAAACCCATATATTTACAATATCCTATTCAATACCACAATAAATATATGATATGATTTTTTATCATCATGAAGACACAGAGTAGAACATGTACAAGAATATGATTTAATACTCTGTGAAACCTTCAGCCATAAAAAATTCTAAAAAAAAAATCAATAATTCCTCATTAACTCCCCTTGAAAAAGAGCATGCTCCTTAATTTTCACAACTTTGAATCCCCTTTACCTAAGTGTGCTTTGTGCCAAGTTTGGTTAAAATTGGCCAAGTAGTTCTGGAGAAGAATGATGTTGAAAATGTGAAAAGTTTACAGACATACAAACAGATGAACGACAGACAAAATGTGATCATCTTTCAGCTCAAGTGAGCTAAAAAGTGGTCAAGCTCACAATTACTCTACACTCCAACATTACTTGACAATGCCAAAGATATAACAAGTAAAGTATCAAACATTTTTCTATAAGGGGCATAACTCCTAGAAATATCTGCACACCATATGCACACCATCCCATAATATTCCTCTTAAGTTTCTTGAAATTCTATCTATTGGCGTCAGAAGAGTTACACTGTGAAACTGTTTTAACTGTTTAAGTAAAGTAAAGTAAAGTAAAGTAAAATAACATTTATCTGGTAATTTTTGCGATGATCTAGTTTTCAAAAATTTCAAATCGCAAATGACTGTGGTTTCATTAATATTCAAGGGTATCAATTTTCGTTGTTAAAGTGAAAACCACAGTTTCAAGGATACGTAAATTCGTGGCCAATGATCCTATCAATACAAAATGTTAGTAGAAATTGCACTTCAATGAACATTTAATTTCATGGATCAACAACGAAATACACGAAAATTGGTATTCAACGAATATTGATGAAACCACAGTATTGAATATGTAGAAATTAAATTTGGTATTATTTTCCGTAAGAAACTTTTAATATAGCTGAAAATGACTGACGGAAATAAAAAATGAGACATATTTTCCCCATTTTCACATTTTGTGACACACGAAAAAAAAGGGATAACAGTAAATGGCTCGGAATTTCATGTGAATATTCACATCTAAATATCATGTCCTCCATAACTCAAAAAATTAAATGAAATTTTGATGAGTACCCAGGTAGTTTATAGACTGTCTATTTAATCAGCCTTTTTTAGTAATACATTAAAAAAGCTAAAATGTATGTTCAAAGGGAAAAAAATTCTTCAGAAAAATTGGACTCAGATTTTTTTGTATAAACAGCCTTAAATGACCTAAACTGTAACCTTTACTCTAACCAAATATTGTTTCATTCAAAGATGAAGTCGACATCAATATAGTCAGAGAAACAGACCCAAGAACACCTGTATATTCAATATATCAGAGACACAAGTATTATCATCTTTCAGTACATAATTATCTAGAAAATGGACTCAAAGATACGGTCTTGGTTAAATGTTTTCTTCCTACAGACCATCAAGTCGGTCTCTTTGATCTTAGTGTGAAAAATTACTGTATACAGGGAAACTTTCATCCCTTTTACCCTTGTCAGCAGGTGAATTAAACACTGGGCGATTCACGCAAGAAAAACTATTTTGTCTGGGTGAATTCAAGATGGGGCAAAACTCTGCGCAAGTGAAAGAAGTGCAAAAAATTATACAGTCACATGCAGTGTGAAAATGACCCTGCATGCATACAGTAAGCGATAAACAGGTTTCTTATTACCATTTACACAGACCCTGTCAAACTTCTTCACCATGAGAGTGAGCTTGGATCTCCTGGAACTGTATGATGGCAAAGCAATGGCAATTCTAGAGAAAAGAATTTGAAAAAAACACACAATTGTGTATTATCAATCCATAACATATAGCAGGGCTTGTTATGGGTAAAGAAAAATGGCCACTTATTCTTACTCACTTATAAGGTGTTCCTGTGATGGAAGCAGTGTAGTACGAGTGGGTGACCACTTCTACTCGATTCTAAAACACAAACAGCAGCATGTGCAGTAAATACACCGTTAAACAGGAAGAACGATCTTCTCAATTAGCTTAACGAACTTAATTTCATTTTCCAATCTCTTTAAAAGCTTATTTTTTAAACATTGTCAAGAGACTAAATATGCCATCAACATGTTTATGCAAACATTTGTATAAAATTAAATCAGAAAAATAAAAGAAAAATTTCTTAATAAAAAGAAGTTGGCATACTGTATTAACATGCACATACTTGAGATTCCTTATTTTACGCGTGTACTTAATTTCGCAATTTAATCGTTTTGCTTCAAATCTCGAGAATATAAAATCGCGAACATCGATTTTTCATTGTATTTCCAAACAGTTTACATCAGATCTGTCAGAAAAATGAAAGCGTGATTTTAAAATCCGTGAGATGTACTTCTCGCAATTTCACGCGGATAATAATTCCTCGCGTTTAATTAGGAATTTACAGTACTGTAAATGTTGGGTAATTTGAATTTTTCCCAAGTAATGGTATTTAGAAGCAAATATGTATTCCTTCCTTGTGGATTAGCCCAAAGTCCATACAGTCATGTATTACTCAAAACAATGGGAGTTAAAAGTTTTGTTTGGCTCCTTTAATTTTGCCAAAAGAGGGTGTAAGATTGTCATGTATACATTTATTAAAATGTTTCAAAAATAATAGTACATATTCTTTGTACCTTGAAAAACTTTGTTAAGGTTATGATTGTGTATCAATGGAATTTAACCTGATGGTCAGTCTTGCTAACATTTCCTGCATGACCACCCACCAAATTTCTCCAGTTTTCCAAACTTCATCAATTATTTTATAATTTATCCCACTGTCTACTTAAATATCACTTGCTACAGCAATCCAATTTAAATATTAAGTGATCTGAAGTATGAGTACTGTAAATTCCTTATTTTATGCGAGTACTTAATTCTGCGATTCCGCTGTTTAGTATCAAGCGAGAATATTAAATTATGAGCACCAATTACTTGTTATAATTTTCTATAGTTCAATACTCCCTGAAAAATAAAAGCAAGATTTTAAAATTCGCGATGGTTGCATCTTGCGATTTTACGCAGAAATTAATTCCTCGCATTTAATTAGGAATATACAGTATACTAGAGATGGATATTATCCCTGCATGCCATCAAGATTGTTTGCACTCACAGATTTATATTAATTTTACACCTACGAAGCATAATTTCCTCTATTTCTTATGGAAATTTAGTTAATTCATAGCTCTATGGAAACAGCCAGACTGAAATCTACACGCCCTATTTATCAATTGGTCGAAATCTACAGCGGCTGAAAGTGACAGGACTGAAATTGACACGTCCTGTTTATCGATTGGTCTGAACCTTCAGCGACCTTAGTAAAATCCCGGACTGCACGAAATAATCATGACGATGCCAGACTCAAAGTCTTACAGGAGTCGATTTGGCTGTTTCTTTTAGCTAACGTACTTTTGTACATTAACAGTAATTTAGTGAATTTTACTAACTTTTAATAATCAGTTTATTAATTAGTTAAAGAAAGATGTTAATATAACCAATAAAATGCTTTCTTTGATGATTCATGCGGGTTATGAAGGTAGCGATCATTGCAGGAAATATTTACATAACTCGCTAACGCGGGTTATGTATTGTTCCTGCAATGTTGCTACCTCCATATCCCAAATGAATCATCAAAGAAAACATTTTATTGTTTAAATAGCCCCAGTGTGAAGCAGGAATGCATAAGCCCAAATTATTCAAGAAACCCAAAACAGTAAAACATTGCATCTGTAGATTCCAAATTAAATGCGAGGAATTAGCTTTTAAATTAGCTTAAAATTTGCGAGAGGCACATTTTGCGGATTTAAAAATCTCGCTTTTGTTTCTCAGACTAAACTAAATGAAACTATGATAAAATTTTGGCTTTCGCAATTTATATTCTCGTGATTTAATGCAAAATGGAATAACGGAATTAGGTATCTGCGTAAAATAATATAAGGAATCTAGAGTATAACAACCCTGAGCTAAACACCAATTCATGCATGTTCATTTCACTTTCAATACCAAGTGGTTTAAAAATGTATTGAAAACTGATTGGATGTAACAAATTACATTAAATTTATGGTGAATCAAAACTTCTTGCCACTGGTGCTTTGCTTTTACCATGTTTTACAGTACAGTATAGTTTAACAACGTAGCTATATGACAAAATTTACATTTCCCAGTGTCATTGTCTATAATATTACCACAAATCGATTTTGCAATTTATTTCCTTAAGGTGGTATGGAACATCTGTCGATATTAATGTGGATTAGATACATGGAAATTAGAACACTTTCACCGGTTTAGAATATTTAAACTTCACACTATTTATCCAAAAATAGTTTTAAATTTGAAATTTTTTGGAGAGGTGAAAAATGTAAAACCCCTAGCGGGATTAGAACTCATGACTTACAGATTCGTAGTAAACCCTCTAACCCACTGCGCTACGCTGTTAAGTGACAATACTGAGAAAGAAACTGCCAAATTGAATATAATTAGACTTCATTTTAATATTGTTTCTTTCAATAAACAATACATCACAACATGGAGGTGTCCCATACCACCTTAAATTAACACTCTCATTGTAGAAAAATATTTTCCAAGTACTAGATAAAGGAAGAATAATTGGAACCTACCATTCTGTCATAAGGCACTGATCGGTCATAAGGCACTTTCACTTTGAGCTTGATTTTCCCTCGATTTGAGGCACTTAGTAATTTTTGTCTAAACTGAAACAGAATTAATTTTGTAATGTTAGCTAAATTTTGCATATCTCTAGAAAACATTCATCATTAACTTTGAAAATGAATAGAGCTTGACTTATTACAATGCTTTATAAGTACATGCATATTCAAAATTTAAGGAATTTAGGTGCTAAGTTTTTATTCAATCTTGCCAAAAAGCTTTTGTACACTGACACACCCACACTAACACAATCAGTGATGCTATATCCCCTCTAAGGGGATACTGTGGTTTCATTAATATTAAAGGGTATCAATTTTCGTGGATAAAGTGAAAATAACAGTTTCAAGGATATACGTAAATTCGTGGCCAATGACCCTATCAATGCAAAGTGTGAATAGAAATGGCACTTCAATGAACATTTAATTTCGTGGATCAACTAAACCTTGAAATCAACGAAAATTGGTATTCAACGAATATTGATGAAACCACAGTAATAAAACCTGTGGAGTGAGGAAATAGTTCCCGTACCTCGTGTAATTCTTCGTGATCTACAGCGTACTCCATCTCTGTGATGTCAATGGTGTTAAAAAAGGGACGGAACTCCTTCTCAGCTGACGTGCTTCCTTTCTATCAAAGGATACATCATCATCAACATCTATACATTTCTACATAATTATATAATGTAAAAAAAAAAATTCCAAACTATAGGTATAGTAGCATAGCTTTTCTGTCCAAACTCAATACTAAAATGACCAAAAAATGACAAGAAATTGTTTTCAGGTTGTGTTTCAGTACAGATTTTTTAAACGTAAATATCGATAAAATCATTTTTTAAATTCAACAAAAACTTTTAATTGCTTTTCTTTTCTTTTAACATAAAAAACAAAAACTTAAAGCTCACACAAAATTTGTATCAATTCTAAAACTAGACATTGTTGGATTTAACCCATGACCAGTTTTGAATACGCTTATGCGAGACAACATAGCCATGGGTGTCAGAAAATGAAAGCTTGCAAATACGGAGCCAGTTGAATGGCAATCTACTTACTATCTTATGGTACATGGGCTTCATGTTGGGATGAAACAGTACGTATCCGTGGTGAGTGTACATAAAGGTGTAGGCGTTGGCCCCAAGCTTGCCTTTGGGCACCAGATTGGTGATTTCTTGGATTGGTATGTCTGTCCCCATCACCCCCAATAATCGCCCACCAGTAGCCTAGTGGATTAACAGAGATCATCGTGCAAACACAGAAAGGAAATTGTTTGATGGTAAACTCAGCATAATTGATCGACAAAATTTCCCTGTCTTAGAGAAATGTAAAACTTTGGATAGTCATATACCAAAAAATCAAAACTACCTTAAGTAACCGGTAGTTCTTAGGCAAAAATACAAATTGAATGCAACAGTCATTATCATTTTGTATATTATTTCATTATTTTGCTGGAATTCAAAAAAGAGAGTTAATCAAATGTTTAAAAGAACTTTTCATAAACTTACCGATGAATTACTGGTGTCAAACACTGGCATGGACACAGAAATGACCAGGCCCACTCCCTGTCAATCAAAAACAACAAATAAGAGGAATGCTGCCAATGAGTCGCTTACTGAAGCTCAACACAAATTAACTACCAATTCTATGCATTTGTTGTCAACTTCAACATTTCCAACACAGGGTGTTCAACAGAGTGGGTGTTTGTTTTTATATTTCAATTTCCTTCTGATGGGCATGAATGCAAGTGTCAGCCCCCCTCTCCTTAACCTGCATACCGTAACTTTACTGCATGTAATGCATTTAAGTTTAAAATTTTAGCTCTCACTAATTTATCTTACTATCGTTAAAATAAAAAGTGGAAAAAAAATCTTCAATAAAAAATCAACATGTGAAATAAAGTTTGGAGAAGCCCAAAACGAATTAAAAATCGGCTAAATAATAAATTAATTCCACAAAAGCTGGACTTAGTTATTGTTGCAAATAATTCATTTTAAAACTTTCTAAGAGTGCTTCTGGCAATTTTATGCCAACACTAATTTCTCACATATAATTAGGAATGGAAAGTATGGGTACCTCCCTGAGGTTCTGTGTAACCTCTGTCGTATAATCTGTGTACACCGGTGTCCATTTAGGGGTTCTAGAAAGACCGCCTTCTCTGTGGGCCATCCCCATTGGACGACTCAACACTCGAAGATAATACTGAAAAACAACACTAGAAGTTGAAGAATGCTAAAAAAAAAAAAACACTCGGAGATCATACTGAAAAAAATTGAAACACTTCCATGAACCTCTCATAAATAAAACCAGGATCATATTTATAAAACCTTCATTGAAATATATGCAGGACACATAAGACAATTCTTCGGAGAGATTTTTGGAAAACGTGGTGGGGGTTGGATTGAGGAACTAAGAACCTCCTTCTCCATATTGCAAACATAGGTAATCGTAGATTACTAAGCTCACCGAGACGGAGCATCACCCTTATGACACATCACCTACATAAGACCACCTTTATCATTTTATATGAAAATCATACTTTATGATCTTGAATATTCATGGATTCTGTTTTGACAAAATATCGTATATCTTCTGATAAATTTTTTTACGATAATCATATGTTCATATGTTAATCAATACAATGATATAAAATTAAATATTGCATCATGTCATATTTATAATATATATCATATAATACAATAAAATACCGTAATAAACAATAATGAGATATGATATTGTAACGTATAATATGACATTGTATTGTGTTATACCTTATTGTATTTGATCACATAATACAATATCATAAAATATTATACAATATAGTATTATATTACAATATCATATTACATTATACATCATAACATTGAAACATGATATTATATTGTATAATATAGTATGATATTGTATTGAATGACACTGAAACATATTTGATACATTATATGATATTATATCATATAATACAATATAATTTGATTCCAACATTGTATCTTATCAAATGATACAATATCATGTGATAAAGTAAAATATTATAAAATACATTATTATATTATACATATTGTATCATATGACACAATAATATATATTACAATATCATATAATACAATTTCATGTGATATGATAATATATCATAAAAACCAATATCATATCATACAATATCGTATGATACAATATTATATTATATTACAATATCATATAATACAATTTCATGTGATATAATTCTATATTACTGAAACCAATATCATATTATACAATATTGTATGATACAATATTATAGAATATAC
Source organism: Magallana angulata (assembly GCF_025612915.1). Taxonomy (NCBI): domain Eukaryota; kingdom Metazoa; phylum Mollusca; class Bivalvia; order Ostreida; family Ostreidae; genus Magallana; species Magallana angulata. Next base: position 42,026,841 of record NC_069118.1, on the reverse strand, counting down.
AATATTGTATCATAGGATACAATATAATATTTTGCAATATCTTAATATGTAATTGTATCATGTGATAAAATAATAAATTAAAAATACAATATAATATTATACAATATTGTATCATAATATACAATACTATACATAACAATATCATGATACAATATCATAAAAAAAAAATGATACAATATCATATCGTATCGTATAACTTTTATAATATAACATATAATATCATTTTGTATCATATCAAACAATATTGTTTCATATCATACAAAACTATATCATAGAAATCATGTTATATCATTTATCAACAAACACATCTATCTATCGAGCTGGTTTGAGTGAGGTAGGAGATTTCTTTAGCATCCTTGATAATGGAGATCAGGCTCTGCATCTGAAGCAACCTCTGCATTTAATTTATGATAAAGTTAAATCAACTATGCAAGCTATCATCTATAAAACATGTGACCTGTTCCAAAAAACTAAACTTCATCCAGCATCCGAAACCTATGGCTCAGATTCAGCATTCAAGCCCATCAGGTGCATTGGTATCATAAGACGCATCATCCATGCAAGTTTGGTGAAGTTTGGACCAGTAATAACTAAGATATCATCATCAGAGGGCACTAGCAATTAAAACCTTAACTTCCTCCAGCATCCGCAACCTATGGCTCAGATTCAGCATCCATGCCTGTCAGGTGCATCTGTATCATAAGACACACCATCCATTCAAGTTTGGTGAAGTTAGGACCTGTAATAACTAAGATTTATTTTTTAGCATCCTTGATAATGGAGATCAAGCTCTGCATCTGAAGCTACCTCTGCAATTCATTCATATTACAGTTAAATCAACTATGCAAGTTTGAAATAGTACTATCATCTATTAAACATGTGACCTGTTCCTAAAAACTTAACTTTATCCAGCATCCGAAACCAGACTCAGCATTCAAGCCTGTCAGGTGCATCAGTATCATAAGACACACCATCCATGGAAGTCTGGTGAAGTAAGGACAAGTAATAACTAAGATATCATCATCAGAGGGCACCTGTTTCAAAAACTTTATTTAACCAGCTCTTAAAACCTTAACCTCCTCCAGCATCCGAAACCTATTGCTCAGATTCAGCATTCAAGCTTGTCAGGTGCATCAGTATCATAAGACGCACCATCCATACAAGTTTGGTGAAGTTAGGACCAGTAGTAACTTAGATATTGCTATCAATGGGCACCCGCAACAAAAACTTTAACCTGCTCCAAAAACCTTAACCTCCTCCAGCATCCGAAACCTATAGCTTAGATTCAGCACTCAAGCCTGTCTGGTGCATCAGTATCATAAGGCACACCATCCATGCAAGTTTGGTGAAGTACGGACCAGCAGTAACTTAGATATTGCTATCAAAGGGCTCCTGCAACAAAAACTTTAACCTGGTCCAACAACCTTAAACTCCTCCAGCATCTAAAATTTAGGACCCAGATTCAGCATCAAAGTCTTTCAATTCCATAAGTAGGTCCAGATGCATCATCCATGCAAGTTTGGTGAAGATAGGACAAGTAATAGCTTGGATACAGGACCTGCAACAAAAACTTTAACCAGGTCCGGACGCCGCCGCCGACGCCGACGCCGCCGCCGACGCCGAGGGTATAGCATAAGCTCTCCTTGACTTCGTCTCGGTGAGCTAAAAACAATTACACATGCCAATAGTGAAGCATAACGGAGAAGCTATTTTGATTCATGAAAACTTTTTTTTTAAATTCTCCCCTAGGGATTTCTTTTTCTGTTCTACATATTAAAGTAATTGCTAAAAGGCATCAAATGGTCAAATAAAAAAACCTTTTTACCTACTGGTTTGCTCCAGGGGTCTTATCAAATTTTGTTTTTTGTATGCCCAATTTCCCAGATTTGTCAGATAATGGCTATTTTTTATTTGACAAAGGCGGAAATGGTGATCTTTATAGTATCATTAAAACATTCAGACATATTTAAGTAATAAATATATACATAACATCAAATATTAAGGGTCGATAAATAAAAAACATTGTTACTGTCTTGAAATATATGAATCAAGCTATATTTAGGTCGGTTAAGAAAACGTGACAGACGGCTAGGCTTGCTGAACTCTCTTCACGATTTCGACCCGAGCCCAAATATAGCTTATACTTCGAGACATTTATGTTTATTCCACAAAATAATAAAAATGGCGTCAACCAAGCAAAAAGATGACGTCACAATACAAATGAAACGCTGCGCGAAAGCGTGCGTACTCAATCTGTCCTCGGCCTCGTTAAATTCAATTAACTCATGTTTGCTGTAATAAAATTTTTGTAGCAGTATAATATCTATTTCAGAAATTGATTATTCAAAATCATAAAAGAAGTGAGTAAGATTAAAACAATTCTAAAGAGGTACTGTACAAATTGATAAAGGGAGGGAAAATATTGTTTGTCTGTAAATCCATTTTATCTCCGCACTGGAGCAACAAAAATGAGTAGCTTTAATTTGTTTTGATACTATATTGGGCTATGAAAAAAAATTCCATTCATAAAAATATTTACATAGAAAGGAAATAAGTTCAAATTGCTACAATTAACTCAGTCTGATGATTTTCATGAAATATTGATGTATTTAATAAAATGAATTTGAATGAGATTTCATTCCCTTCCAAATGAGATAAAACAGAGAATATGGAAACTGGACAGCCTGCCTCATTCTTGTTCAGACGTTGATTGCATTGATTAGCTCTCTTTGATGAATCTCAGAGCAGAGAATCGTGAAAATGCCCGCCTTATAATTATTAGCACACAGCCCAAATGATATACCTACATGTCTCCATCAGCGACTGATCGCCTTGTAATCTCGGACGGAATTTAGCGCGTTTATCGCTATTGACACCAAATCAACATATTTCCAGATAAATGACATACCCAGGGGACAAATCACGATTCCTTTGTTCTCAGAAATGACTATCCTACAGAGGCATTTTGCAGACTTAATCTGTCCACCATTGTGAAATAGAAATAAATGAGTGGAGTTCGAGAGAGAGAGAGATGAGAATGAATTTTGACTTTTTACCCCCTCCCTTCTTGATTAAATGCAGCAATTCCCAATATTCAGTTGCAAAATCTTCCAATCTCTCTGCTTCTCTTAATTTGATTCTTGGTGTCGCAAAGATTTTCTCATTATGAAAGCCTTTCTAGTCGCAATCACAAGTGGTTTTACATTTAATCATTTCTACATGCTACTAAGTCTCATTTGATGAGAAAATTACTTTTCCGTCGCTATCTCTTTCCTGTGTTAAATATCCAAAAGCATTAATTGCATTTTTCTGTAAAACACCTACTTTTACATCTGGTCTGATACAGATAATGACTGTCAGTCTGTATTGCAATTTTTGTTCTTTATGAAGTATAGTCATGTACATAGTTTGTGTTTTGGAAATATCAAGGTGTCATCTGCATCATTTCATTGATTTTATTATACAAAGAACATATTATCATAAAGCTGATAAGATTGTTTATTTGTGAGAAAACCTCACGATTAGGGTACATTTCATAAAATTTTAACATGGGGATCCAATGACATTATTACCCAGAAAGCCTGCAGAACAGTAGCTCCACAAGAAATTTGGAAATACAGACCATTGAGCTACAGTTCCATCCATACAAAAAACGTTATACTAATATTTTTTGTGCAAAAAAAATTTTGGAATATAGTTTATGAATATTGTTCTGGGAAAGTTTTAGTACCAAAAAATTTAATGCAATTAACATTTGTTATTTTCTTATATATATCTATCTACAGACTGAGATCTTTTTCAGTAGATTCCTTATTTTACAGGAGTACTTAATTCCCTGCATGAATTCACCGATTTGCATCAAATCCGTAGAAAATATAATATCCTGAATGCCAAATTGGTTTCATAGTTTCAATTTGTGAACATATACGCAAGGTATGTCCAAAAAATAAAAGCGTGATTTTAAATTTTGCGAGATGTGCTACTCGCAATTTTACCCAGATATTAATTCCTCGTGTTTAATAAGGAATCTGCAGTAGTCTAAAAATGGCCAAACCATCCGCCCTCTAGAGAAGTTTCGTGATGGTCTAAATATAGCTTTTTTGCAATCACTTTTACATCGCAAACAAAAAAAAACAACAACAACAAAAAAAACAGTACACAGAAAGTTTGATATCCCATATATTTGTTTCCTATCAGAACTTTTTTAAATTTACAAAACTAGATTAACAAAAAATAAAGCTTACTTTGAGATGCAAATTTACCCATTTTTTTTCAAATTTTTTGACTCGCAAAAAAACTGGTACAGTATTGCAGTAACAGTGTACAGTAACGCTGGATTGTTATCATAGTCTCATTTTGTTTACATGATTTTAAAAACAGATTTTAAAATCCCAGCAATGTGCTTTTCGGGCTTCAGAGTTTGACACTAAGGCACGTCCGACCGACATTGTCTAGTAAACGATAGGTCCGGTCGGGTTAAATGTCTGTGTACTAGCCCGACTGGTCGTGTGGAAAAAAAGTGTGCACATACTTTTTCTGTAATATTAATATCAATAGAAGTAAAAACACTTTTTCCTAACAGGCATAAATTCTACAAACCGTAATTTGAGTACAACCAAAGGACTAACCTAGAGGATGAAGTTGGGGAAATGCTCACTTTTTGATCCGTAACTTCGCCGGAATTTCCTCCGGACGAAAAGTCCAAGCCGCCCTGTATACGGAGTTCATATATCCGTGTAAATTAACCCCAAGGAAAATAAAATGATAATTATTTAATTCTAAAGCAGATTCACAAACTCAGTTTATGCCTCTTGTGATTAATTAATCTAGTCTGTCTTATCTTTAGGGGTTATAAATACGGGTGATGCAATCCACGCTGTACAAGACGATGTTTATTACTTTAAGGCTAGTGTTGATTCTGTATAACATTGAATATGTTGGTAACTTGTAATTACCTAATAACACTGCCAAATTTATGCTAAAATAATCATAAACCCTATGTTTACAGTTATAATATCTTTTTAAAAAAATATAATCCTCAACATAATCATGATAATGGTTGGGTTGGGCTAATGCCACCAGAATACACTAAAAACAGAGGCTGATTTTATTTATCATTTCAGTTAACACAATTACAACACATTTTATCTATAAAATGTATGAATACATTAAATAATTGAATTTAAATAAACTTGATAATTTTTTTTGAATTTTTACAATTTGTTTTATTTTTAATCATAATGACTTGTTTCTAATCTAATTTTAATTATTAAAGTTTAAATCTGTGAATATCATCATTATTGTTATGCCATTGTCAAGTTATGAAAGTCTCCCCGATTTCTCAAACTTCTCCATGTTTCTCTGTTAATGAGAAGTAAGGGAAGTTTGTTGGTCCCTGGTCCACCATTGAATACTTGTATTATTATTAGTACAGATTGAATAAAATTAAATCTTAAATAGTGTTTGAATGATTCATTATTGGTAAAGATAAACCAATACAATTAAACAGAACCAAGAATTTAATATTTTATGTTTGTCATTACTTTTAGTTTATTTTTGTCAAAATTGGTCAGGGCTAGTGGTAAAAGGGTCAGGGCTAGTGAAAAATTGCTGAGGTAGCCCGACTGGTCTAGTAATTCAAAAACTTAATGTCAACCCCTGGGCTTTTACGTGGATATTAATTCCTCACGTTTTATTATTAGGAACCTACAGTAATGTATAAGTCAGATTACATGTTCTGAGTATGACTTAAAGTACACTAGACTAATTGTTAAACTTAAAATCCACTAGTGTTTAACTTAAAATCCACTTGTGTTTAACTTAAAATCCACTTGCGTTCAACTTAAGTCAATCCATGCAAACATTCAATTTACCTGAACACTTTCTTGTACATCTGCCAGTGTTGAGATGTGAGTGTAATATCCTATAAAAAAAAATCCTCAGAGTTAACATTTCAGGTATTTAAATCATTAAGGATGTCAAATTTTTTTGATTGAATCTACTATCTCACATTTTTGCTTCAAAGTATATTCCTTTAAGTATATGTAATTCAAATATATACTCTATACAGGGAAATATTTGCCCCCGTCTTATTTCCACCCCTTAGTTGCCCGCTTTGTCCTTTTTAAAAATTTAAAACTGGGCAAATTCTAATATCTCAACTTATCTCTCTTCAAACAAAACTGGCGTGTCTGGGCGAATTCAAGATGGGGCTAAACTGTTTGCAACTGTAGAAGGGCGAAAATTACAAAGGGTGAAAATAACCATGTATACAATACTGTGGTTTCATCAATATTCGTTGAATACCAATTTTCGTGGATTTCGTTGATAAGTTGATACACTAAATTAATTGTTCATTGAAGTGCAATTTTTATTAACATTTTGTACTGATAGGATCGTTGGCCACGAATTTACGTATCCTTGAAACTGTGATTTTCACTTTATCCACGAAAATTGATGCCCTTGAATATTAATGAAACAACAGTATTTATTTTTAAACAATTCATGTTTAAGGTGCCACTACTTCTGAGACATTATCTTTTTATCACTGAACCAGAAATTGATTTTTGTTCTCTGAGGTACTATCAAAGGGTCTTCTATTTCATACTTTATTAGTCATACCACAGAAAATGAGTATTGGGAATTCGGTGTATAATTATACTTTGGGCGAATTTCTCAAAAGAATACAATGAAGCAGTCAGTGCATGGTCAAAGGGGACCCTGCTTAATTTCTATCTTTTAGCGGCTTAATTGAATGCCCAGGTCTCAGCTGTCTTCTCTCATGTTTAAACAAAACTTTGAAGTTCTTATACAAAGGAAGAAATTCATTCACCCCAATAATTACCTTTGTTGGCACAGGCCATCCATTTGGCGTACCTATTCTCCTTTACTTCCCGACCAACCAGAAAAGAAAACAGCCTCACCTAAAAAAGATGTTACTTTAGATTCTAATTTATCCAACACATGTACTTGAGATAAAATGACATCAAAATATTTCATCAAATATAACATAGGCCACACCAATATAATTTCTTGTTCTTCAGACCCCACGCACTTGTCTTTAAATGATTAAAAACTATACAAATTATAAATTTCCCGCATCCAGGAAATTTTGCGATGCTTTCTGTTCTATGTCTGCTCTTTTTTTCACATTTTTAAGAGTTTTAATTTATAAATCAGAAACAAGTAGAAGAAATATTACTGTCCCATCAAATTTATTTAATATGTAACCCCTTAAAATTTTATGCTAAAAAAAATAATATTTTTTTCTTTTAATCGCTCGCCCGCTTGTACCCTTTTCCATGGAATGTCAGATGAACAAGAAATTATATTGGTGTGGCCATAACAACATGGCGGCACAATTTAATATAAACTGAAAAAATATTTCCAGCTGTTTAAGATGGATCAACACGATAAACAAAACAAATATCGTTTTTCCCTCTTGGACATTCCCTTCCCCATAAAAAAAGAACAAATGGTAGAAAAAAAGAGCAAAATACTAAATGGCCAATGTTGTGTCATAAATTTCCGCTCTCAACAGAAATGCCTTGCATGATGTCTGCCTTCATAGCGTGAAAGACTCACACCCTACCAGTGAGTTCATCTATATACTATTGCCAAGATTTCATTCCCACAAGGCGAATAATTCCAATTTGCCAAGTTTATATGGACAAAAATAAGTTATTATAGATTTTTTTGTCTACTTCACTTTCTCACTTGTTGTCAGTCTTCGTTTTTAGATTTTGCTAAACACTTTCCAGACCTAGTAATAATGACCCTCTCCGGGGACTAATAATGCACACGCCAACGTCATAGCACTCTTTACGAACATAAAAATTAGAACTATATTGCATCTACTCCAGTAGAAAAAAAAACCAATTATGAATGAGATTTTCATAACTAAATCCCTGAGGAAATTAGAACCCAAAGTATAATGAAAATAGAAAAAAAACCAACTCGTCCTTCATTTAAGACCACAAACATTCTATCAACTCACCGTTTTATTTGGCCAATTGTGTGTTTCAAAGATTTCTTTATATGTTTCTGACGGTCCGTCTGTGATCACCATTATGGCCTTGTTGCATTGTTCTTGTCCTTTTTTTTTCTGCGAGAAAAAAGTTAAAAAATCGTAACCACGACCACAACCAAAATGATTTCGGAACATCGCTCTCTAAGTAATTGGACCTTGCTGTTAAAGAGGCTTAAACCAGAAAAATGTGATTCACTTATTTATAAGCCAAACCTTTCACAGGGTATTGATATCCATTTTTGAATACCAAGGGAATCTCAGGGGTATACTTCTCTTGATTACGCTCCAATATCAAAGATATAACAAATATTTCTCAATCATCACTGTTCTTCAAAGATTTGAAGATCTGATACCCAATATTACATACAATTGTTAACTTTCAAGATTAAGTCATATTTTTCTAGCTCTTTTTATTATTAACCAGCAAAAAAAACAATTTTAACAAATCTTCATTTCTTAAGTGTTTTTAAAAAAATCCCTTGACAGATATTAATTATCCATCAGAGCAACAGAGATTAGCCTGAATCAAATAAGAATGTGGCAGTCAGTCCATCTTTAGTTTGATGTCATCTGACAAGAAAATCATAGAATCTTGATTCAAACCCAGACCATGTCTATAATATTCTCGTCACCTCTAGTATATCAAACCACTGTTGTTTTATGTTAAAGTGCACAAATGGACCTCTGACTTGAACACCTTCATATCAAACACTGATCAATGACTCCATAAAAACAAGCACTGACTTATGACTTGAACAGCTTGAACTCCTTAATATCATATATTGACCTCTGACATGAACTTCTAAACTGTATCAAACTTTGACCTTTGGCATGAACAACTTAATATCAAACACTGATCTCTGACTATAACCCCTCCATAATGAACACCGACCTCTGACTTTAACACCTCCATATCAAACACTGACCTCTGACCTTAACCCCTCCATATAAAACTCTGACCTCTGACCTTAACACCTCCATATCAAACTCTGACCTTAACACCTCCATATCAAACACTGACCTCTGACCTTAACACCTCCATATCAAACACTGACCTCTGGTTTGAACAGCTTGAACTGTTTAGTATCATATATTGACCTTTGACTTTAACACCTCCATATAAAACTTTGACATCTGACTTTTAACATCTCTTTATCAAACACTGACCACTGAACTGAACTGCTTGTCTATTGAACTCTTTCATATATTGACCTCTGGCTTTTAACATCTCTTCATCAAACTCTGACCTTTGACTTGAATGCCCCTACATCAATCACTGACCTCTGACTTGAACAACTTAAATGCCTCTTCGAGTGCCAGGTTCAGCTCCCCTGTGTCTTTCATCTCGAGCTTCTTGAACAGCTTGACAGCTCGCTGCTTGTTCTGTATGTTCGCCTGCATGAGTGTCCCACTAAAACAGTTGTCCAGGTAACGGGGTTTGTCGGAATACTGGAACCGAGTGAAATACTTAAGTTACTGTTATTGCTGAAATTTTTGCAGTAATATGTTTAATTTATCTTTAATTACAAAATTTACATTAACCAAGCTATATACTTTAGTGATTACTTGTGAATCAGAAGATTTACAGTAAGAACAAGCAATTTGCTCAAGTTATTTAATGGAACTTACTGAAACCCAATAGAATCGAGGATTACATATTAAGTGGAAAAAATAATGACTTTTATAACATTACTGACCATCATAACTATCAACACAATTTGTCGTATTGATATTTGACACTACTTGCGCTAGAATATGATGTCAATATGACTCAAAATTGGATAATATCAACGAGACTTACCGTTATGATATTGAAGTGGTCATCGTCACTAAGTGTCTCTAGCAGTTTCTGAATGGTTTTGACGGTGATAATCCGTCGACGACCTTTCATGCTTCCGCTGGTGTCCACCAGTATCACCATGTTCTTGGGAGAACTGGCTGCCTTAATGTACCTTATAAGGAAACACAGTACACAAATGACAGATGTAGTTTTTCTGTATGTGATAAGTTAAGCACTCAGAATTTGGAGGAAAATCCACTCAAAACAGGACATTAACATTCAATATGATTCCAAAATTTACTTGGTCAGAGTTAAGATCATGGGTATATGTGTGCATGGGTGGGTGGAAGTATTAGGAAAAGGGGAGGGGGGGGGGGGGGGGGGGGGCAAATGTTAAAGAATTAATCTGACCATGCCTTTAGATTAATGAGAAAAATGCTTAAGATCTTCTTGGTTTCTTTTATAGTTTTCAGTCTTTCATCTTAATACACGCTCTTCATATAAAATTGGGTCTAAAACTTCTTTTATCTAGTAAACCTTGATATTCTCATTTAGAAATTTTTAAAACGTCATAAAACCTATCCGCAACCATTTTGACTGGCCATAATAACCTTAATCATAACTTGCATGCTTAGCCCATTTCGAGGGTGGTATGTCCATGGCTATTTTTGGACTATAATGATCTCCTTTAAACAAAGAGCTTCGTATAAAGATGCAGTAAATTGTTCATAAATTTTAAAACTAGAATATTTGGATTTTTTCTTACTGATTCCTATTCTATGGCTAAAAATAGAATTTAAAGGTGCATGGATCTGATGGATGATTCGTTGACTATCCGGCCTCCTTAAATATATAGTCAAAGCAAGATACTGTAGAGCATACTGGTTCTATAGATATATCTTTACATTTTTCAGTGTCTTTACCTTAATAACACTACGTATCGATTTTGTACTATACAGTCTAATTATAACTTCAAATGACTTTTAACTGGGGCACCAGCAGGGTTTGCTTATTTATATTTTTACATTCAATCGTACAATGGCTGAAAATTATTATATACATAAGTAATAAGGAATCATTCTTTGAATATTATGAGGCTATAATTTTGATTGGGTCGTGATCAAATCTGTCATAAAGCCCTTAAGGCTTTATTGGATTTTACCACGCCTCGACTGAAATTATAACCTCATAATACTCAAAGAATGATTCCTTATTCCTGAAATATATAGATTCTGTAGATACCAGCTTCTGACTCTGCAGTCGTACATGTCCACACTCTCTTCTACATTGTTCTTCGGCCATTTCACACCTGAGCAAAAAAACACACAGAAAGAATATTAAAATATATATCAATCAATCAAGCTACAGCTAGTTGTGTTGGTGGCAATTCTTTTTATGTTTTCATGTCTGTGTTTTATGACGTACTGTAAATATTTGTGGGATCTCAACTTTCTTGGTTTTCATAGGTACTTGTTACCAACAAATAAAATTAAAACCTACCTGATTATGAAACCACAGATTTTATTACTTATACATGTAAATAGCATGCAGTTTATCCTTGAATTTAAATCCAAATTTAAAGTATTTTTTTTTAAAATTGACATTCTAAATAAAATTGCCACCACAAAATTGAATGAATCACAGAAGTCCGTTTTTTTGCAAGTTCAAAATATTTGGATACATTCTTCACCTGGAGAAATCCAGAGAAATAATCATTTGGACTGAAAACGAAATTGAGGAAAACAAACAAAAATCTGGATAAATTTCTGACCTGGATAAAATGTGGAGGAATAAAAATTTGAATTGAAAATGAAGTTGAAGAAAAAAAATCTGGATTGATTTCTGAGCTGGATAATATCCGGAGGAATGAACATTTGGATTGAAAATGAAATTGAAAAGAAAAAAAATCTGGATTGATTTCTGAGCTGGATAATATCTGGAGGAATGAACATTTGGATTGAAAATGAAATTGAAAAAAAATATATAGTTTTTTTTTTTCAATTTCATTTTCAATCCAAATTTTCATTCCTGATTATTATCAGACCTGAATAAAATCCGGAGGAATAAACGTTTGGATTGAAAATGAAATTGAAGAAAGAAAATCTGGATTGATTTCTGACCTGGATAAATCCGGAGGAATCCGTCGGCACTGCAGTAGTACTGCCAGCGGAGGTCGGACGTCTCCTTCCTGTTCTGTTTGAATATCGGATCTAGCTTCTTAGACCACTGAATCCCGTTCAGGATGACTGGGGCTGTAAAAGGAAATGTCTTATAATACATATCAAAAATATATTACTCATTTTGCTTAACATTCACTGACAGTGCGATGAAAGTTATAAACTTGCAAATTTACCAAAGAAATTTGAACCAGATTTAAGTCATAGATCAAGTACATCAATCAAAGGATGGCTGAGAGAGAGAACATGAGTTTCCATGTTTAAAGGGAAGAAATGGACAGAACAAGAGTTTTCAAGTTTATGTGTAAATAGAAATTTTAAAAGTCATTTTATTTAATAAGGGGGCTCAAAAAAATCATCACATCAAAACTTCCAGCAAACTTGCACATCTATACTTTTGTCACTATATAACAACTGCTGACAACAAAATTTTCAATTCAAAAGTGCCAAAATTCCCCCCCCCCAAAAAAAAAATTGAACTAGAATTTCCTGCTTATAAGCATTTTGTCCTTCATTATTTCTTACATATTTCAAGAAATTCTGTTCAGTGGTTTAAGATAGGAGTCGCACTTAGAAAAATAACAGGAGTGACATACTGACTGACTCATGAAAGATGAGTTAAATACAAGTTGCATGGGGGCACTGTAGATTCCTAATTAAACAAAAGGAATTAATATACGCGTAAAATCACAAGAAGTACCAGGGCTCTACATTAACTTTTTTTTCTACTTGTCCATTCGGACAAGTGACCAAGATATTTACTTGTCCGAACTTCAACTTCACTTGTCCAAAAAAATTTTAATATTAAAGATCAAATATTGTCAACTTGAAAACTACAGTTCTGTATTACTAAAATAAAGTCATTTATTGATTATTCTTGCCATAATTAATAATCTGACTTCTTAAATGGAAACTTAAAGTGTCTTTCCTAAATGTATTGGTTCCATATAACATTAAACATGATTTGTCATCTGTAGCTTTGTCATGGCTAATTACAAGACATTTAAATTATTAGCATCAGGTTTTAAAAAACAATTGTAACTCTTATTTGATTTCTCATCTGTTTTTTAAACTAAACATGGAAAGTCATCACAGTCTATCAATGATGAATGAAACCTAATATAAATTACATTTCTTTCCATAATCCTAAAGTATATCTACCTGTTCTTCCTTTCTTTTTGATAACATGTGTGTTTGGTACTGTGTAAGAACTAAGATACACACCTTTACACTTCAATATTGAAAGTTGTTTGTAATTAGTGAACTTCAATCCTGATCAAGAGTAACTCAATTGCATTTCAATTTGAAGTCGGGATCGAAATTCAAAATAACTAATCGATAAACTTATAACGGGACTACGGATAAACTAATCACAAAACTTTCTTTACTTTTTAAAATGTTGGAGACTTCTTTACATAAAAATGCACTTGTCCAGTCGGACAAGTGGAAAGCAATATTCACTTGTCCGTATATTTTTTTAACTGGTACCGGACAAGCGGACAAGCATTAATGTCGAGCCCTGAGTACAAATCAAAAATTTTAGATTCTTGCATTTTTTTTTCAGATACCGTATATGTTAATTACAAGAAACTTTGATAAAAATACGGCATTCATGATTTTTTATTCTTGCGATTTGATGAAAAAGGGTTGAATCTCGGAATTAAGTACTCGCGTAAAATAAGGAATTTACAGTATTAAATAACAAGATGTGCCCTTAGCCAAAAGAAATGGTCAATTTTCCATTTATTTACCATTTCTCATCCATTTTTCTCTGATTTTCCATTTATTAACCATTTATTTTCATTTTTTCTGGAGTCAACTTTCTCAAACCATTTATTGAAACCATTTATTAGCCATTCATACAGAAACATGTTTTAAAATGGCCATTTCTTTCCATTGATTCATCATTTATTTAAAAAATGGCATTGAAACTGAATTGCCTTTGCCAAGTCCACATATTGTGTGTGGTGGAGTCGTACATCATGATACTGGCAGTATGCTTCCAGAATCTGAATGCAAGATGTAAGCCATTCAAAGGTCATTATGACATAGTGTTGGTCATTTAAGTTTCCTCTCTGGTTCAGTCATCCCGGCAGGGGGTAGCGTTATCTCTGAAACTTTCCACTGAAGCCACGTATGTTACTTGCACGGCAGCACTTGTACAGTGACCAAGGAACAATAACGGCCGATTTATTTCAAAGAGGAGATCCTATTTTTCTGGTGTTTTTTTTTTTTTGGTGCAGACAAAAACCATTCAGTTGCTACCAAGGCAGAGAATTGTGTTCTTAGTAGAGGATATAATGATTCCGTTTCTTTTCTGACATCCACTCTGATATGACGATGGCATGGTGGACATATAAACCTACAGGATTATCTGGAGCAGGCCAAAGTGTTCTCATCTGGCAGTAAGTTTAAGATATTTATTGTTTCTTTAGAAATATTTCAGTATATAATTTAAAATGAAACCTTTTATTATTTTCAAGATGACCTCTTCCCCCCTAAATTTTTGAATTTTCTAACGCGCGCGCATCATATATCGTATTTCCTGTTTACCTTAGTTATCTAAAGTTTTTGTATTTAACATCGGAATGACAACATATTACCATTATAACGAGATCAATTATTAAAATCACACTTTGATTGATGTAGGATTTATTTATGTAGGTCTAATTTTATGGAAGTAAACAAGTCAAAGCAGTGATCCATCCCAGCTCAGGTCGAAAAGTCCCGATATATATAGATCAAATACCTGCGCGGATCAAGGGGGGGGGGGTGAACTTTGGCAAAACTGAAATTTATTAAATTCGTATAAAACATTATTATTTTTCTTTTTTTTAATTTGCATTGGGACTACCCTGGCAACAGAATTATAATCAATCAATCCCCCTTCCTCCTTGAAAATTTTTCTTGATACATGGATATTAAAATGATATTTTTTCTATTTAACAAATTGTTATACAGACATCTGACATAGTTATAAGTTGATAAATATTTTTGAGGCACCAAATGAATTAACACCATCATTGAAAATTCATTCTATTAAGGAGCTAGAGTTAAATGCAAACATAAAATATACACTTAAAGAAAATTTGTATTACATCAATATTGTAACATTTTTCATTTCTTTCAGAGTACAAGCATGCAGGGACAACGAAAATGAATGTGGAGAACTTGAACTCAAAGTGCCAAACTAAACTCATTCAAAACAAAACTGGAAATAAGTGTTTTCATAAGAGCAAGTTTTAGTGAGCAAGTGATTAAATGCACAGACGATTTAATGTATCTATTGAGCATGTTTCTGAACATTTCCTGGGAGGATCCAACTTTTTATAAAGAATCATTTCTATATTGTGTAATTTAATGTTTTAAAATGGATATTAAATGCATTTGTTAAAACACCATTTCTTTTCATTTTTTTCTCTCATGTTTAAATGGCTAGGAAATGGTTAATTTGCATATTAACTGTCCCAGAAAAATGGTGTTTCAATGGGTTTTAAATGGTGTTTCAATGGTTTTAAATGAAAATGGTAAAATAAATGGTTAGAAATGCTATTGATTCTGTACAGCATTTCTGGTGTAAATTCAAGTAATGGAAAAAAATTTTCAGAAAAAAAATGGTAGAAAAATGGATTTTAAATGGATTTCATTTTGATAAGGGTGCGACATTTAACCGAAAGGTTTTTTTTTTAAAGTGTTCCAGAGTCAGATTTCAGTTTTGACCATAAATCTGTTGGCAAAGCACAATTAAAATATCAAGTTGATTTTAAAATCCACAAAGAAGAAATCATGTGTTAGGAAATAAAAGGAAAAAAAAGAAAGGAGGAACATAAAAAAAACCCCAGCACACTATGACAAATCTGCAGATCATTGGGTTAGAAAATGACACATCAGCCAGAGAGATAGAGAGACTGCTTGGCGGCATTGTTACTCATTAACAAGATAACAAAAATCCAATCAGTGAGGGGATTTAAAAACCATATATCTCTAACTATCATTGCTCGTATCCCTGCAAATGCGGGAATACGCCAATGCAGCCATTTCTGATACTAAGTTCTTTAGTTCTCACAGTATAATCGGCTATATAAATCAGTTCAAACAATATGGGACAGTGTTCAATTTCCCTAGGTATTTAATCATTTTAAGGACTCATTTCCCTTATTTTGAAGCTACTTATAACGAT
This sequence comes from Magallana angulata, assembly GCF_025612915.1. Lineage (NCBI taxonomy): Eukaryota > Metazoa > Mollusca > Bivalvia > Ostreida > Ostreidae > Magallana > Magallana angulata. Next base: position 42,010,675 of record NC_069118.1, on the reverse strand, counting down.
GAAATTCATCCACTTGCAAAAAAGAAAAAAAAAAATGGTTACCGTGATAATATTGCTTAATGACTTTATTATACACTTTAAAAACTCGGATTACCACAAAAAAAAAACCCATCATGATGGGGGCCAAAGTCTGAAATATAATGCTTTCAAATCTTTTTTTTTTTTTTAATTTGACAAACATTGTAATCTCCATCACAATCAGCCTCCTGTTTTAAATAATTACCTACTGTGTACCAAATGCCTCCAGCAATCAATACTCCCAATTCCCAGCCTAATAATTCCAAACACTCTAGCTTAGCATATGATATAATGATCACACTACAACTTGCAGATTAACTAACCTGCATCGTTATTACTGAGACATATCGTGTCGACTCCATTTGTGATATCAATCCTTTTGGGGTGCAGAAGCTGGGTGAAACAGCTATAAGCAGCGAGATATACACAATATGGCATGCAACACGCTTGCACCATAATCAAAGAATTTAAATTCTCTTCTAGTATTCATAACATGAAGTTCACTTTGATATGTTGATGTTTTTAACAACTGGAGATAGTTTGCAATATGCCTTAAAAAAATAAAATGAGTGGGAAATTTTCAATCATGTTTAAATTAGAAGATCAAAACACATTTGTTGAAAATTATTTTTCTCCACACTGAAGAGTTGAATGAAGAATTAAACAAAAATTATTTTTTTAAAACTTGAGAATATAACCTTGACCTATTTTTCTTTTAGGTATAGACCTTGCAGTATATAATAAGATCTTGATCTGTATATCTAAAAAGCTTAAATTGTACAAAATATCAGAGACAGAAAGACTTCCTATAATTTTGTATTTGATACACTGTGACACTCTAGAAAACAGGTTATAAGTCAAGGTCAGTGTTAAAAAATGTTTTTTGAGAAAACAGGTCATAAGTCAAGGTCAGTGATAAAAAAAATGCTTTTTGACACTCTAGAAAACAGGTCATAAGTCAAGGTCAATGACAAAATGCTTTTTGACACTCTAGAAAACAGGTCATAAGTCAAGGTCAATAAAAAAATGCTTTTAGACACTCTAGAAAACAGGTCACAGGTCAAGGTCAGTGATAAAAATAAATGCGCTTCTTGTGCCAGATAGGTGAAATTTTTCAAAACCTTTAGCAGCTACATAAAATATCTCACAGAGAGACTTGATTAATCTTCATTCCATTAACACTGTGCATTTCAAGAATTCATTCCAGGGGGAAAAAACTCATCATCGACGACAAATAAATGATTAAAGATCAAAGAAATCAAAACATGTTCTATTGATGAATTTTTGCTCTGGATAAATGTTTGAACAGCTGAGGAAATTGCTCCGATTGTCTGCACATTGGTTTTACTTGTTTAAATTTTCTTGATCTTTGATGTGTTTTACCATCAAATTTAATGTTTGAGAGCATTATCTAGGGATCAAACATGTCCAATTACACTAATGTCAACAACAAAGGCTATATAAACATTAGATTCAGATTGAAAAATAACTCATATGGGAAAGAATGTAGAGAATTGATGTTTGTGATGTACAGAAGGACAAACAGACAAACACATAAAGAAGACAGAGGCAAATCCACGGGGAAATGGTTCAGAAAGTTTAATTGTTCATGTATTTGAGTATGAATGTTTTTCAGTTACTGTACTTATTAAGCCTGTAATTATAATGAACTGCTGAATATAATTCAATTCTATTCATTGGATAAAGATCTATAAAAGTGAGTTCATAAAAAGATGTATTATCTTTCTTCAATATGAACTAGAACTGTCCTAATGGGACTAATACCCCCGCTAGGCTAATTTCAAATGGGACAAATAATTGAATTGAATAATAAAGGTTTGGAACACATACAAAAAATTTTTTCTAGAATTGTAAAAAAAAAAATAAAATTAGTTAACAAAGAAAAATTAAAATCAAAATTGTCAGAATTTCACTGTAAATACATATCTATAACAGTAATACATTTACAAATGTATGTATTTGATGATATATTTTTTTAATATAATTGATTTAAAGAAAAACCAACAAAATGACAATAACCCCTCCCTTTGCAGTGAATAGAAATAGCGGTAGCCAAGCAATGCTCTTCTGTTTATAAAACTTTCAATATCTTTCTAATAAGAGTCTTGACAGATGCAATTAGTTGTTTCAAATTTTCCTCACTTTCTCCTATGGCACAATGGAACTCCATATCAAAAAATTGATCCCATAGGACTATGATTTTCTTTGATGAACTTGTTAAATTTAATAAACTCCAAAAACATTACCATAATTACCATACTATGTAAAAATATGTAAAACTAGAGCAAAGCTCGTTGCAAAGCAACGAGTGGGTCTTCCGTTGATGTTGAAAGTAAAGCTTAAAGTTCCTGTAAGAAGAAATGTTTTAAACTTATAACAGGAGACACGAAAACAAAAAGATTACAAAAATCGAATAATTCTTGGTACGACTTAACATAATCCGAATGGTTTGAAGTACGAGTTAACAAAAACCTTCATGATTTCATGAAAACTTAACAAAAAAAAATCCGAATATGTTAAAGTACGACTTAGCAATTAATTTTTAGGTACGAGTTGATTTAACCAAGAATTTAACACTATTTTCTTAACCAAGAATTTGAGGGGCCAGCCCCTTTTATTTGGTATCAGTTGAAAGGTCCTGCAAATATAAACATATTTTGTTCAACAAGTGTTCAGGAATTGTTAACATCTCTCGAGATATCTGAACAATTGTGTATTAGGGGCCGACCCTTAAACTCCTTAACGGGGCTACCAACAACAAAATTTTAGTTGTCATATTGCTGAGAACATTATTTTGAACAACTTTTGTTCTACAATGCTATTCAAAATATTTATTCTTTTTCAGATATTAATGATCAAAGTTTTGAATTCTGGCTGATCCTTTAACTCCTTACTGGGGCCACTAACAACAAAATTTTAGTTATCATATTATTTAGGACATTATTTTGAACAACTTTTGTTCTACATTGCCTTTCAAAATATTTCTCTTTTTTCCAATATTAATGATCAAAGTTTTGAACTTCTGGCCCCTTAAAACCCCTTATTACGTAACATATGACTTAAGTATGGTACTGTATAGATAAACAGTTGTACAATGAACATTTTTGCTTCTATAATTAATAACAAATTATTGTTACGTAAAGAGTTATTGTAAGAAGACATTAGAGCCCTCTTGGCCCCTAATATGAGAAGCCAGCCCCTTTTTCTTGATATCACATGAAAATTCTTGCAAATAAAACCATCTTTTGCATTACATGTCTTAACAAAATATTTATACATCAAAAGATATTACAGAAAATGTGCGAAAATTTCATGGACAAAATTGGTGCTAATTTTCAGGTTCAGGCGATCTTCAAAGCCTTGCACAATTTCCATTAGTGAAGGCAATGGGGTACATCTACATACATTCATCTACAATCCGTGAAAATTCCAAGCTTCTATCTTGATTACTTTCGGAGGAGATGCGTGGACAAAATGACCCTTAAAAATTTACAAAATCGTCAATTTCTGAAACCGGAAGTGAAGTCATAAGTTCAAAGTTTGATAACCTCGAGTATTTACGATACCAAAAAAGTTCTAAAAATTTCGTGAAAATCGGTTGAATAGTTTTTGAGATATAAGCCACCAAAAAAGTCAGAGGAAGAATAATAATAATGAAAAAGAATCCGAAGAAAAACAAAAGGGTCTTCCGTTGGAAACGGAAGACCCTAAAAAGAAAATTTAATATTACAAACAATTTTAAAATTGCCAAAACACTACAATCATATCAGTAATTTTGAATTTCATTTAAATTAATGCCCAATAGGGTCACTTCATCAATTTACTTGACAAATAAATTTAAACAACCTCTAAAAATAGTTTAACTTCTTTATTAATAATTATATTATTTATTTCCTTATAATGATAGACCTTTTGGTTTGCATGAAACAGTTTTAAAATAGCCCCAAAACCATCACCCATTTTACAGATTATCAATTTCCCCTAAACACATGCTCCATCTGAGCCATGGCTCAGATAATGGCTCCCTTGGGACGAATGAATTCAGCCACACTTGTCTTTGATGTTCTCATTAGCTCCTAAGAATTTATCATTGACAAACAAAAACTTTGCATTGTCAGTTGATAGAATACTTATAAAAAATATTTTTTTTTTATTAATTAAGACATAAAGACAAATAACTCCATCTGGATGTATTTATATAAATATATTTTAGAGTGTTTTCTATTAATTAATTAATAAAATCTGTAAGGATTACCTCCCTTACTTTTCAACATTAGTGTACAATATATAGAATAAGGAAAATGAAAACTGTCATAAAATCATTAAATCTTGTCTGATCTTAAAAAAAATTGCAGGTGCACATCTTCAGATGGTGTTCAACATATGTACAAATTTTCAAACTGTTCCATGCAGTAATAAAAAATTCTATAGGGGGGACAAAGTTGCGTCTACAGACAGACGGACAGACGGACAGACAGACGGACAGGGTGAAACCAATATACCCCCCTAAACTTCGTTTGCGGGGGTATAACTATCATTGTTTTAACACAATTAAAGTTATATAATGAATGGCATTAAAAAAAATAAGGCCAGATCATATTGCTTGCATGTGTTGCACTTACTGCATGAAAATAATTAATTTGTTGTGATAAACGATTTCAATGGCTTCACAAATCAAATCTCTATATTTTTTAGTACTCTGAGATGGTAAACATTAAATTACACTAACAAATTTCATACTTTTTCAAAAAGACTTTGTGATTTATAATTGAAACCATTAAACTGCCTCAACCCATGCTATTATATTGGACATGCTAGCCATGTCGGCCAACAAATATTAATAAATTCAATTTCCTTCACTGAAAGGTTATACCAATTATGATGATCTTAATGCAGCACATTTAGCTTGACAAAAGAGACAAAAAGAATGTTCTCTTAGATGAAGAATCCATTTGGTTCCCTGCCTTCTATGAGAGACAGATAAACATTACACACCTTATGAACTGTTTTATACAGGTATTGACTTGTTATTCTTATTCAGTCTGCAATTTCTTGTAGTCTAAGAACAAAAAATGGATAAGCCTAGTTTTTTTTCATCAATTTTTTTCAACAACATGGATGTATTGGCACAATCTTTATATTCAATGTTTTATTATGTTTCATTCAGTATTTAATAAGATCCTAATTTTAATAAAAAAAATTTAGGGATTGCAACCAGTTAAAAGAAAAATAATTCCAAAATTTGACATTCATATTGTGTGGGTTACGATGAATAGAGGAAGAGAAAGATGGAAATGATAAAAAGGGACTGTGGAATCATTAGAATTCGTGGTGGCTTAAATTTCATGGTATTCATGGGTAGCTCTTCCCAACAAATTAACATTTACAACAAAAACAAATTTAACAAGAGGCCCATGGGCCACATCGCTCACCTGAGGAACAATAGGTATGGTAAAATCAGCTTAATGGAGTCATAATACAAACTATCTGGACAATGTACAATAATACATGTAGATCCTGTATAAATAAAATCCATTTTCCCCTGGATATTCTTATGTTTATAAGCATTGGTCCCTTTTCTAACAGGATGATTTTATAGTCATATCATATGTTGAGTATTGCAGTTCTCAAAAAGATCCTTAACAATAGTTTATGTATGGGATATAAACGTACATCAACCTCTGAACCTTCTCGTGAGGCCAAAGAATTGTCCTGGGGCCAAAGTCTTAACAATTATAAAGAATCATCTGGCTGATTAGTTTCTGAGAAGATTTTTAAAGATTTACCCTATATATTCCTTTGTTAAACTTTGACCCCCATTGTGGCCCCACCCTACCCCTGGGGATCAAGATTTTCACAACTTTGAATCTACACTACCTGAGGATGCTTTCACACAAGTTTCAGCTTTCCTGACTGATTAGTTTCTAAGAGGAAGATTTTTAAAGATTAACTCTGTTTATTCCTATGTAAAACATCGACCTCCCAATGTGGCCCAAACCTACCCCCAGGGTTATGATTTTCACAAATTTGAATTTACACTACCTGAGGATGCTTCTACACAAGTTTCAGCTTTCCTGGCTAATTAGTTTCTGAGAAGAAGATTTTTAAAGATTTACTCTATATAATCATATGTTAAAATTCGACCCCCATTGTGACCCCACCCTACCCCCAGGGGTTATTATTTTCACAACTTTGAATCTACACTACCTGAGGATGCTTCCACACAAGTTTCAGCTTTCATGGCCGATTAGTTTCTGAGAAGAAGATTTTTAAAGATTTACTCTATATATTCCTATGTTAAACTTCAATCTCCCATTGTGGCCCCACCCTACCCCCGGGGGTCATGATTTTTTACAAATTTGAATCTACATTACCTGATGATGCTTTCACACAAGTTTTAGCTTTCCTGGCTGATTAGTTTCTGAGAAGAAGATTTTTAAAGATTTACTCTATATATTCATTTGTTAAACTTCGACCCCCCATTGTGGCCCCACCCTCAGGTGAGCTAAAAAGGTTAAGTTTACAATACGTTGGTTTCTGGAAGAACAGACTTTGAAAATTTTCTTAATAAATATTGACAAATTTTTTACTTTTTTAATCTTTAGTTTTTAAGATATGTGTACAAACATAGAATTGTGAGCAAATCTTTGTATCTTGCTTATAATTCGAAGCTTAACACTCAAATATGGTTAGGAAATAGAAACTGTAAACAATTAAACACAAGAAACATGCACTACATGTATAACAAATAAAGAACACAATTTATTTTTTCGAAATTATTCATATATATATTACATGTATATACCTACATATTTCCGTCAGCGATATCAAACTCTATTTAAACTGAATAAACTCGAGAAAATGCCGAGCATCTCAACAAAACCTATTGCATTAATCTGCCATTACGCAAACGATAATGCCGAATTACCGATAGAATAAATTGTATTTCAGTAGGCACCTACCCCTACATAAGATTTTGCTTAATTTGCGCAGGTAAACAGTTAACTGTTTGATTTAACGAATTCTCTGTTTGATTTAATACGTAAAAATCACGAAATACAGACGATAGTTTCCAGGTAACAAAGCATAAATAATGAAAACGAAACGAAAATTAGAACAATCTAGCACCAACGTCATGTGTGAAAACTGTCAACGCATTGAAATATCTAGCCTCAATTTATTTCACAAAATCGGCACCAATATATTTTGCATGTTTCAAAATTTCCCATCATACGCGAACTGTTGCACAACAAGCAAATTCATCATAGTCAGATCGAACCTTTTTCGTATAATGTCATGGCTGCTTTAAACAAAGAACCTCGTTTTAGAAGTATGGAATACGAGTCTTGGTAAAATGGGTATGCAAACCCGGGCCGTGGCAAAATAAAAGCCGGGGCAGATCGGCAATCGTCAATTCCAAATACGCATTATTTTGCAGCAATATTTACAGCGAATACAAATATACTAGTCCATCAAATATCCTGAAATTTTAATGAGATTGGCAGATTAATAACTGCTAATATTTTGTTTTACCCAGGCCAAGTCTTGTCTACCTATTTTATTGTATGCCGAACCCGAACCTATTAAACTGATTGAAACACGCCTTTCCTTTATTATTATTTTCGTAATAACTCAGATTTGAAACAGAATTACCACTTAATTTTTGCAATTTATATTTTCCTTCCCATAAGGATAATTTATGCTGAACTACGTTGAATTTGCCTCGGTAGTTCTTGAGAAGAAGATTTTTAAAAATGCACCCCCCTTTTTCTACAATTTCAAGGTTTTCTCCGCTTTGAATACAGATCGGACTTTTATTTCTGCAATTTATATTCGCCCTCCCATAAGGATGCTTTGTGCCAAATTTGGTTGAAATTGGATAAGTGGTTTTAGAGAAGAAGTTTAAAATGTAAAAAGTTTACAGACGGACAGACGGACAGACGGACAGACGGACGGACGGACAGACGGACAGACGGACAGACGGACAGACGGACGACGGACAAAAGGTGATCAGAAAAGCTCACTTGAGCTTTCAGCTCAGGTGAGCTAAAAAGAGTTATCTTCATTACTGAAACTGAAAATTGATGCATCCACTAAATTACAACTCCACAAATAACCAAAATCCAACAATCCACGAAAATTGGCCCCCACAAATTTAAATGATTCCACATTATATAAAAAACTACAAAAACCACCTATCATCTCTTTAGACAGCTAGAGGGTGCATACATTTAAACAATGAAATGCTCTTTGGCAGTTCATGCAGGATATGAAGGTGGCGACTTTGCAGAAAAAATAAATAACCCACGTTAGCGGGTTTATATGTGATTTTTTTCAGCAATGACCACTACCTTCATCATAACCCAAATGAATCATCAGAGAAAGCATTTTATTGTTTATATTTAAATATTCCACCACACTCCCGTATTTGATACAGCAACACTTCAAATACAGAAGTGTGAAGAAAATATAATTTAAGGTACCTCACTACACCTATACTTTTACTTTTTAAGACACTACGTCACAAGTTGGCGATTTAAATGATTTGTCAAACTGTTTATATCGTTGAATTGGGTTGTATATCGTCGTAGCTCAGTGGTTAAAGTATTGGGCTTCTGAACCACAGATCATGAGTTCGAATCCGCCTGAAGCTTTTGTTCATGTTAAGTGAATTAAATTTTTGAAAATGTAATTTTTCATCCAAAATTGCATATTTTTTTGCCTATTAGACTTAAATACTTCTTATCCATAAAGACATCTATCATAATCAAGTAATTTTCTGCTGATTAGAGAAAATAGTTCACGGTGTAGTGAGCCACCTTAAGTCAGATTGCATCAAGGTCCTCCTAAATATCAAGTTCATGACAAACCAGTGTAAAGTTAGATTGCGTTGAGGTTCGATCAACTTATCAAGTTCATGTTGAACCAGTGTCAGGTTCTACCTTGATCGTAGACATTGGTTGGCACGTGTATGGTGCTGTAGTTTGGGTTGATCTGGACGTCGTTGAACAGGGTGTCCTGCGTCAAGTTGATCATGTAGTAGATATCAAAGACCGACGATGAGTTGAGTCCCATCATCTCCATGTCTTCCTGACTTATTACTTTCTTATTGTTCACATATTCAAGCTACGAAAAAAAAAAAATTCAGCTATTTATTTTAGTAGTTCATGTTACACCTGCTGCGATGAAATTTTGATATTTACAGTAGAGGAGAGAGAGAGAGAAAAAAGAAATTAAGATAGAAGCAGAGACAGTTTTGATTTCAATATTCTAGTAATCTCTTCATGATGCAATAGTCAGAGCAGAGCCTAAACATTCGACCCCCTTCTACATGTTCTTATCCGAACAACAGAACTTTTAGATACATTTTCAGCCATAAGCCTTCATTTGTACATAATTAGAGGCCATAAACCCCAAAATATTAACAGCCATTTTTATTTCAAATAAAATTTTGATGCATGCGGTACTAACTAAATCTGAAATATGATAGCCTCAATAACAATATGGAAACTATGTATTATATTGAGGCAAGAGATTGATTTCAACAACAACAAAAAATCCCACAGCATGAAAATCAATTGATCAGTTTTTGTTGCGAATCTCACTGACCCAGATTTCATGATTTAAAGAAACGAGAATCAGTTCATCAACAAAACTGACGCCGAAGAAACGGAGAACCAAGCGTGCCTTATAAAATCACGCAGTCATAAGATATGACAGCTAATAGGCAAGGGTTTGTGCATCCTGGACTAATAATTCTGATAAAGTCAGGTCATTACTTGATAACTGATAAACGGATGCCGTCACTTCCGATTGTCGCAGCATCGTCAGGGTTCTCACTCTCCATGACAAATAGCCTGCCGCCTGACGCTAGATATACCATTGATTACGTTGGCCAACAGAGAACTGTGCCTGAAGCACATTTTAATGGGAGGGAAAAAGGCATATATCTCGGGGATAATTTCTATCTCTTTCTCTCTGTGTCCTGATCCACAGATCAGGAGATGATGGTTCAATAAGAACAGCTCTTGAGCAAATATTGGGAAGGGATCGCTGTGACTCGGCGATCACTGATGTGTCATTGGCTGATCATTGATACCGGCAAAAAATCCATTAGGGCAAGAAATCAAATGTTCTGCTTCCGAGAAACAGCACGTGTAAATTCCTGGGTCCACTAATGCAATAATTTCAAATTTGTCCCCATTTATCTTTTTTTTTTCTGGTTCACCTAAAAACCACTTGGTAGTCCGTCAATTCTTAGTCCCTTAATTGCAAAAGTTTCTAACTACAAAGTCAAATCCCCTCCCAAAACATTTCACTTTTTTTTTTCTGGTCATGCACAGATATAATTATTTCACCCATTAGTCGTTAACTCTTCTGCTATCATTCCAATCCTCTTGACTCTAATCAAACATAGCCACCATTACTATAATGCCACGAGATCCAATACCAATACTGCCCAGAAGAGGTATATTGAGTTTGCAGGTATATGTTTGCCTGCAAGCGTTTCCTATGTTGCCTATCGAAGTAGTTAGTGTGGGTTTTATACCCGTGTTTGCTATGTTGCAATAACAGGTAGTTACTTTGTGGGTTTTATAACTGTGTTTGCTATATTGGCAGAAGAGGTAGTTAGTGTGTAGGTTTTAAACCTGTGTTTGCTATGTTGCCAGAAGAGGTAGTTACTTTGTGAGGTTTTTTACCTGCAAGTTTTTCCTATACTCATGGTCTTTCCTGGCATTTTCTGCTGCTTTTACCAATTTCTGTAAACAAAAAATTCCAACAAATAACCACTTATTTTTAACCAAATGTACTAATTTAAAATCTTTATTTAAACATAAGGATAGCATTGTTTTACCAACTATTTTTTGCTTCTTATTGGAATTGGCTATGCATGCATGCAATTAAGCTTGCAGCAGCAGTTGAATTTGTTTGTTGTTCTAGGAACAGCTTATCTGAATTATCACTGAATTCATAGAATTGGGCATGGAGAAAACTACCCTAACACTGACATATTCGCTGTTTCATGTTCGCAAAACGGCCTTTTGAAAAAGCCCCTGACAATGATATATATCATTAACATTAGCAGAATAACAATTCCTGAACTGTTCAATGTAGGATACCATTAATTGTACGAAACTTTAACATTTGAGCCATTCAAAATTTCCATAGTTTTATTCAAATTTTACACACGGTAAAGGAAGAAAGTAAGACCTATCACAAATTTAGAGCATTTGGTGCATTATTGTCCCTATAAAATGCTAGAATGAAAAGTGCACCAATGATAGATTTCCATAAGTTTTCAAATTTTTTAAATTTTACCTCAACAGCTTTGACCTTGGTCTTCAGAAGTTCCTCTATCTCACGGGCCATTTTGTCCACCAGGTCCTGGGGGTCAAACACCTTAGCTGTTGTCAGCTGCCTGTGGGCCTATATATAAATTTAAATATATTTATCACATATTAAGCTCAATATGCAGTGGATATCACTCTTGTAATAAATTTTTCATACGTGATACAGTTATAACGTAGTCCCAGGGACAGGCAATTTTACTTCATTATAAGCATATTTCAGTATATACGTCAAGTTTTCAACATGTAATAGGGTCTTTGGGAATGAAATTCACTTCGCTGTAAGCGTCAATTCATGATAAGCGTGTTCGCTATAACCATGTTTTACTGCATATGGTTTTTACGCCATACGACGTCACATAAATTAAACATTATGTAGGTTGATGATGGATGTAGATTGGGAAAGTAACAAAATCATTCAGTTGAAAGTATAGAGCTTTAAATGTAAAGCATTTACTGTTAGTAGATTCCTAATTATACGCGAGGATTTAATATCTACATAAAATTGCAAGAAATACATCTTGGGAATTTATAATCTCCCTTTTATATTTTGAACACATGTAAACTAAACAGAGCAATGGTAAAACTTTGGCATTCGCGATTTTATATTATTCTCAAGATTTGATGCAAAACGGTTGAATTGCGGAATAAAGTACTCGCATAAAATAAGGAATTTACAGTAATGCTATTTCATTTTTTTCCTAAATTGATAAATATATGTTAGAAAATGCAATGCTAAATGTTTGTTAATCTTCAGAAAACAGTTTTCAATGTGTAAAATTGATGCTGCTTGTAGTCAATGTGTTGAGCGGCTCAAAATTTAAAATGTTAATTTACAGAGAAGATTGAGATTTAACAAAAGATGTGGTAAAACATCGATTAAAAAGAATCTCTCATGATTTGCGATGGTATATGATTTTTATCCAACAAGTTGTTTGTTTTCAATCCATCGCAAATCATGAGAGATCCCATATGTATATTGTTTACTTATAGAAAATATACTCTTTTCCGCCCTGTGCAATTTAAACCACAAATTGCCTACTCGTGTGTAATAAACAGTAGGGGTGTGTATTAAAATTTTTTTACACATCCCTTTCTAGAAACCTTTGACTGTTATTACACACACTCCAGTCATCGGCCATAATATGATGTAGAATTCGGTATGCATCATTCGATTCCGAGTATCCAAGTATGACATCAAATAGCTGCAATAATGTAGCCCTATCCCGATTTTTTTGGCAGGGTTGGGGATTTCAAGTACTACATAAAAACATTTTGGACTGAAGTCAGCCCCATTAAAAAAATAACTGCACCCTTACGAATATCCTATGGAATTATAGCTCTGAGACTCGAGTAAAAATCAGATAAAAAAGTCGGAGAGGACTACATAATTGCAGCTAGAGGTCAAAAAATTATGTCGACGTCAAATTGACCAGCAAGTTTGTAAGAGAAAAGGATTTATCCATACATTCTATATCCTAGACTTAATTTGTTGCCAATAATCATCACATGATGTTTTTTTATTGTTTCTTTGATATTTTCAAAAAGTGTTATGATCATTAAAACAGAAATATAGTGAAGTAAAGTCATTAAAAAGTTAATGTCAGATATACAAGTAATACTTACGCGGTCAAATTGCACTCACCAATATGTATAATTTAGTTTTCTAAAAATCTCTTGAGAGCAGGGTTTTTTAAACAAAGTTAAAGAAAATAATGAAATAAAGGGTAATACAGTGAAATAAAGGCCATGAAGAAGTTCAAGGCCAAAGGAAGTTTCAGGGCCATAGTGAAAGTAAATGCCAAACATTCATAACAAAGTTTAATTGCTCTCATTTGCATGTATATTATGCCTTTATTTCCATGCAGTTAAATGAAAAATTTTTAAAGCTGCTTGGTCCAATTTTTTTTGTAATTACAGTATCAAAATTTTTTCCATACAAATCATTTATCTTAGAAAGTTATGGACTTTCTCCTATTTACACCCGCAGAATCAGTCTCCTTTCAAAGTGAGAAATATTCAAAGTAAATAAAAATAATTTCTCTTTGGGCAAACGAAAAAAACAAACCAAAATGCATCACGGGAATGTTTAGAAAAGGAAACTCCTTGGTTTCGTCCCCTGAGTGATTGGGGTTATTCAACCCGCATATGCTATGCATCGATTTTAAAGAAAGCAGACTTTGTAAATATAAGCAAACAAAACGTACACATGTTTATTTGTAATTTGTCTGATCATTTCGACCTTTATTTAAAGCGATGTCAAAGTCGTAATACAACCATACCCGTCTCGTCGTCAGTGGTGAAATTTAACATGAAGCGAAATAACGTGGTACCTTTTAATGTCGTTTGCTTTGTTATCAAATTTTGTACGTATTTTTCTTCATTGAAATTTGGCATAATTGATGGGACGTAAAACTACTGCAATGTCTATTATTATACATATACTAAGAATTGCCATATTGTTTAAAAGCGTGCATAAAATTTGATATAAAATCGGACCAAGCAGCTTTAAATTAAATGAATTATAACAAGAGTTACTCTGTATGCATTGCCATGGCTATTAACATGATGGAGAATAAAAAAATTCCACATCAATAAAACTCAATCTTTGTATTTGATTTCATTCTAATATATGCTAATTATTGTAGGCGTATTGAATTTTAGCTTTAAGTTTAACACTGAAATAATTTCTAAACAAGTGAAAAGCTGTCAATGTGACAGCAAACCGGGTTTTCCTTTATGTGAACTGTATCCATAATCCATGTCAACCCGTATCCAGTGAAATGGTGTACCCTATATGCAATATTTTGCCAAAAAATGACTAAGTTCAAAAGCTGGTATTTTTTTCATAAATTATCGGAAATCAAAATCCTAGCAATATGCACACCTCTGATATATGTACAATTGATCTGCAAAAGAACAACTTCTTATCTTGAAAACTGTAGGAGGAGTTTTCCGTACAATGAGGGTACCCTTTTGGCAGCTGTTCGCCTGCCATTTTCACCATTTTAATAACCGGATTTTTCCGTTGGAAACCCGGTTAAAAAATCTGACTTTTTATGGTTTCATCCAGACCAAAAAAAAATCTCATGACTTTAATGACACAATTCCTGGAGTTAAGCATTGATCCATACACTAAAATAATAGTCACTAATGCCAGAGACAAGATTACATTGAGACGTCTGCAGCGGACAAAAAAAACCTTACACCACATTAAACACTGTGTCTGATAATGAAGATCATCTAAGTTTAACTGACTTAAGATATCACTTCTTCCACGAGTTCTAGTGAGTGGCAATAAATAAATGTAGGCTCATAATAAGCGGCAAGTGACAAAAACAGCCAATCAATCACTCCTTATGCTTATGCTCAGTGTCCAACCTACACACTGCAATTTTCGCGCTCATCATTCTTCATTATCACATAATCAACATGTTTACAGGAAGTTTCGCCGCAGCCAAGTGTATAACTTAATCATAGCATTAAATAAAGAGACCCAAAGACCTTGAACACAAAAAATACTGTATCTTTATAGCACACTGGAAATTCTATATAGCTTGATAAAGAGGCTGGACACATGGTCACCAACGTATGTTTTGATATAACATATATATTTATAATTATACTTTTATGTTAAATACTGAAATCTGATTGGTTTAAATGCAGTTGGTAATCCGTTCTATTACCCTCAGCGTTAGCAACACACTTGGCAACGGGTAACACAACGAATTGTGACATGTGCGCAAATTATGTGCGTACAGTATGCCGTTGAATTCACTTCATTTCTATATAAAAGCAGTAAAATTCTCTTTAAAATTAAGACATTCAGTATAATAGATTAAATATAGTGCCTGTTTGGGAGGGTAACTGTTGAAATTGACATCCCTCGAAAACAATTGTCAACCTCCACTTCGCGTCGGTTGACAATGGTTGTATTGGGGTGACAATTTCAACAGTTACCCTCCCAAACAGGCACTGTTTATATAATAACCATCCGATCTGCCTTAAAATTTCAAATATCATATCAATGCTCTGCCATGAGCTTTTTATACATAAGGAAGAAATTCATAAATTTAGCTTAAAATTCCAAATATGCTTCTATATCTTTGTACACAGATATTCATCCATCTAAAAGGAGATATGGTCTTAAAATAGCCATGACCATGCATGACCAGCCCTCTTAATTATAATCTGTCCCAAGATATTTATGCAGCACATTTGGACGTTTTTTTTAAATTAATAAAAATACAATACCTGTGAAATATAAGTGCAATTTTAATATGTAGAAGGGAAAATAACCTAATCATTTTTTTCCTCAAGAAAAATTGACAGGAAAGAAAACTGATTTCTTATGGAGATTTATAATGAAGAATGTTGACAGCTTTTCTCCATTCTGAAGTCACTCGGAATACCTCGCACAATTTTTCAATGTTATCATGCAACCAGGTCTGTTGCAATATAAAATCCCCATAGATATCACATTTTTTAGCCATTAATCAAAAACTAATAAGCTAGAGGGGACGTTCCAAAATGAAATCTTAGAAATTTTTCATATTTCTTAATGAACATTATTTGAACCCTGAGGTATTAATTTACAAATATCGAGTAATTAAGCAAAATGTGAAACGAGGATATCTTGGGACAGAGTATAATTAAAATAAACACAAAAAAATTATGTTATTGTCAGTATAATGTTCAGAGAACTGACCTTAAAGGTTATAATAACAAATATTGACTGGGTTTGAGGGGTATAACATTGATTATATCAGCCCCCGAGGGAGGAAACATTGCCCAACCAAAAGCGGAGGGCAATATTTTCATCCAAAGGAGGCTATAATGTAATCAAGGTTGCCCAAAACACAGTCAACATTTGTTTTGTTATATAAAGAAACATTTTAACCAAAATTTAAGAAAGGATTAGAAAACAGATCCCCATAATTTTCTCAGCTCAACATAGAATTCACGAATTCAATGTAGCACTAAAGTTCATTTCCAAAATATTGTCGGCATCAAACGGTCACTGGTGATATTCCGCTGCCCATAGAAATTTAATTACAGATGTTCTACCCGATTTTACTTCACAGAAATTTGCTAATCCTAAAACCGTTATGATAGCAATCCGTCACATTGCGCGTCCATTGTTTACTTGACTTGACTCAGATTGCCTATTATGAGGTCATCTTCTTTTTAAGTAGCGAAGAGTTATGTCACCGTTTACGACTCAACACATCAAAAATGATAAATTGAAATAGAGGGAATATTCTCTAATTAATATTCAACATCAAAAAAATATTGACTGGTCAATATTTTTCGCACGAGCTAATATTACAATTATTGACTCATGAGTTGTCTAATTTAATAATACAGTTATTAATGAGAATATACTACTGAATATAACATTTTATAATTATTATCTGTTTCATAGTAGAATCTATGACTGAGTCCTTTCTTGTTTTTACATAATAATGTTGCTATTGGGAATTACTGATTAAAACCATCATTATTTGATAGTTATTTGAGCAATATCAAAATTAATGAGCTTAATTCAAAATAAAATTAAAAATATTTCTTATATGCAACTTTTTCATTATATTCTACATGCATAACTTGATTTAATATTCATTTCAAAATAATTATTGTTTAGAACACTAGCTGTATTAATGCATCATACTTTTTTATAAAATTTTCATTAAACTAAAACTTAATTGAAAATTTTATTTTTAATAAAAAATAATCTTGGATCCACATTTATTTGTAGAATCTCATAATCAAAGCTGCATATCGATTTCAAATTCCTTGTTAACTTATTTAAATTGATGCTCATAAAAGAAATTGGTTAATTTGTTTATCAGAATCTATAAAACTAAACAATATATACAGTAATAAAAGATTGCTGGCAAGGTTACTATAAGAACATGTCAAATGTTCTAAAAGTTTTATCATTTTATTGATTTAAATTAATGACATCTGTCAAAAGAGTTACACAAATTTTAAGGCTGCAGTTAGCTGGAGAGCAGCACAACCACAGGTTTTGAGAGAAATCTCATATTCAACAATCACGATGAAAAATAATCTTTTCACCTAACCCCCCAAAGGGCGTACGGGAAGAAGATGTTAGCTCATCGATATTGCTTTGATGATGAATATAATTATCCGATTCTGTCTTGGATTCCAAATATTTCCCTTGAGGATTTTTTTAAGGTAGATTATTGATACCATGTATTTTAATACGATAATTGCAATTCTGTTCCCTGATAGCCATGTCGTTTAACTATTTAGGCCAGCATTTTTTGAAATTTCGATTTACAAACCCGCCGACCCTATTTTTTTAAAAATTCAAATAAAAATAAAAGGACCAGAACTAGCTATTAATTTTATTTTTTCCTCCGACCCGAAATTTTCTTTCTGGTAAAAATAAAAATAATGTTGATGCAATCACGTACATGTAGTCTGAATTATTGTTTTTCATGCATTGATTAAAAAGACCAAGTTCTTTCCGATCAAGTCACAGGCACTAGAAGTCACAAAAAAAAACACCATTGGGCCTACTCCTGTTTGCTTTCGTCCAACCCTACAATTTACGACCCTATTAAGTTTTGTGATCGGCAACTTAGCCAGAATTTCCTCAAGAAAGAGAAGTTGAAGTCTTTTTCTATCACAATTCCGTAAATTAAAAAAAAAACCTCATTGGCGCAAGAAAATGATAAGTTACTTATTTAAAAAAACATTTTTGCAAAATAAATTCTAAAATAATCATAATTTAACCGTTTGGAAATAGATCCTCAACATAACGGTTGTAAGTGGGTCATAGGGTTGGACTAATAACCCTAAACAGACTGAACACAGGAGCCTTATGCCTGAAGGAAAGAGAATGATTTTATTTGTCATTAAGCTAACAAAATAACGAAACATTTCCTTCATTAAAGGTATAATTACATAAATAAATAAAATTTTAAAAATTAGTTCGTCTTTTTTAAATAAAAAAAAATTGTTTGATTTTTTACTGACATTTATGGACATGCTTCTAATCCAATTTATTTTCAGTAACAATATTTTATATTTTGAATTTGTGAATAGCATTGTTAACTTAATCAGATGAAGGATTTCTCAAACTTCTTCCTATTTTTCTGCAAGGAAGAAGTGAAAACTCCCTTAATTTTTTTGGTCTTAATGTATAGGTACAGTATGTACTTGCATATATATACATGTAATTATATATAAAAAAAAAAAAACCTTTGTTTTTATACATGCATATACAATATATTAACACAAATTTTTAGTGCCCATGGATAAAATATGTTATGATAAGAACATCATCAACAACCAAAATTACTTATATATTTAAAAAATGGCAGCTCCTGGACATGTGTTCTTATTTTAAAAATAAAAAAAATATTGTTGAAAAATTGTTTTATTTTTATTTTTTTTCTCGACGGACAAATTTTTCAATTTTACTTTTATTTTTTTTCCCTCCTCCTACCCAAATAATTTGAAAAATATTTCGTAAATCTAAAAATTAAAAAATGCTGGCCTTAGTGATCATCAAACTAAAAGCCATATTCTGTATGTGACATTGTAAAAGAAGAAAATACATCACTAAAACCATTCTAGCACTAATGAAAATCATGAACAATGATGAACATCATACTTAAAGCTTTGAAATTAAGCAGAATATGTCTCGTTTTTTTTTTTCTAGTCTTTCCTTTAGGGCAGCTGGATGGTCAATAGAATATTAACCACATCACATAAATCATAATTTTTTAGATATGATTTGTTAATTTAGCTAGTATAAACTGTTATTCATAGTCAAGAAAAAATCCGTAAATTTAATTATTTAGCTTTTAAGTTTTTCAATGATTATTTCGGAAATCCCTATATCTTTATAATATGGAACTCTTCTCCTAAAGGAGATCAAGACAGTCTTAATGTGGCCACAACCATCCAACCCTCTTAACTAATTTTTGTTTGTCATCTATCAGAAGTACT
Organism: Magallana angulata; assembly: GCF_025612915.1. Lineage (NCBI taxonomy): Eukaryota > Metazoa > Mollusca > Bivalvia > Ostreida > Ostreidae > Magallana > Magallana angulata. The sequence continues at coordinate 41,991,302 of NC_069118.1, read as the reverse complement.
GATCGAATCTCCAAATACTTGTCAGTAATCAAGTAGTTCAAAGTAAAAATACGAGGATCAATTATGATAAATTACAGGTTTTAAATTGTAAAGATCGAGTGTTTATGACACAGAGCCATCAACCAACAATGTATTTAAACCCGTAACCCCGCTGATCTTTATTTTCCTGGACTTGAAAGGAAGCTCTAGAGAATAACAAATAAAAGACATAATTCTTACTTAACAATTTTTTTTCTAGTAAGTTTAATCTAAGAGCCATACGCTCTCATCCTCCCTTCTTCAATAACAGTAGCAATATATAGATCATCAAACAAATCTGTCCTAATCCGATAGTGAAACCAATTACAAGACAGAATGTGCACGTTAATTAGAATTTATGTCACGATCTTCAAAGGAAAGCAAAACAATTTTAACAATAACCCGCTACTTCTTCTCAAATAGTTTAAAGTTTAGTTTTGGCTTCTTACATTATGCAATATTACATGTGACAGAAAAAAAAAAAATCAAACTTTCTCACGGAAGTTATTTAATATAAAACATCAATAATGAACATTCTCAGAGTTTGAGCAACTCAGAATAGGCAGACACCAGATATCCCATGAAAAAAAAATTAACAATCACAATAAAGAGAAACTAAAAGCATTATAAGGTCCCCGATCCTCAAACTTGGGAGTCTGTAATCTCCGGGCAATACGCAACCTGATCCCTGCTCGGAAGCCTTTTATCATCGCAGGGAAAATTATTAAATGAAAGCCATACCATTACAGGATTATACAAGGAAGACAAACTGTGTAATGCTGCATGTTGCTTACTGATATTTTTTGGGATGATAGTTTTAAAATGATGGAATATACTGAGGATTACTTTATTTTGTATTGTACGTATCTTGTATGTCTAGCATAGAACTGTCATTCATGTACTTATAGGTGAGTTTTTCTGTAATGTAGACATACAACACTTGGACAACAGACATATCTTTATAATACTTCGATCAACGACACCAACAGGTCCCCTTGACTTGTTAATTCTAAAGGGACATAACTCCATGGAAATTACTATAAACCAAATTTTATTAGGAAGCGAGAAAAGTTCGCAAGGTTCCCAAGAGCCTCGTCATGGTGAATATTTCTCACAGTGAACCTGCCCTTGTAGTTGTAATAACAAGGGTCTGTACATGGCTTACTCACGAAAATTAGTTGTCACAATCTTGTCAATGAGTACATTTCCAGTAAATCGTGAGATAATGTCGTCGCAAATAAAATTTGGTTTACATTAATCATACCGTTGCTTGGGAACACTGGACCCCTTGACTTGATAATTCTAAAGGGACATAACTCCCTGGAAATTAATCTGGACAGATTTTCCTTTTTTACCTCTTCGTTATAACTCCTATAAGCAGTAAGATTGTAGGTCAGCATTTTGATTTCTTCTCCAAATGCCTCTGTAAAATTCTCCATGCTGAAAAATGACAACAAATTGTAAAACATCTTCATCTTATAAAGGTCAATTTATAATCTTAAATGTTATTAACAATATACTTTGTACATGCATAATGCTTTTTAATCTATAAATATTAAGCAGTAAAGCAGTAAAAGCAAAATGTTAAAATTTCTCAGCAAATTAAGTTATGTGACATTTGCCAAATGTCATATCAGTATCGTCAAGCTTGGGGCAGATATATAAGGCATTAATCAATTTTCAATCATCTTTTCCTAAATGGTGATGATGATTTGCCTCTTAAAATGGAATTCATTTCTTGAAAGGCAAGAAAGACTGTGGACAACAGTTTCAGACAATATCAAATTCATCAAGACAGGACTGAGAATCATTGATAATTATAACTGTTTAGATGTCATTACGCAGAAATCTATACTAGTTTATACTTTTTCAAATTCAAATCTATGATACCCAATGTTTCATTATACTAAGAAGAGTGTACTTTTGTAAGGAGGGTCCAATGTCAAGGAAATACATGCAGTCAAATAATCCCTCAGGCTGTTATCTCAAAACTCTACCAGACTTATAGAAGAAAAGATCTTCGAGATATTCTAGGATTCAGGATATGAAGGTGAAAATGCCCCCCAAATAAAAAATAAAAAAGGTAAAGTTGGGACTTTAAAATCACATTTATTGGATTTTATGGTTCTCGAGTCACTTGTGTTCCTGGCAGATATGTTGTTCAATTGTATATGGGGCAATGAGCTTCTGCTACTCTTTAGTATTACAGTAAAACACGGTTATAACGAAGCGCCAGGGACGGGCGATTTTGCTTCGTTATAAGCGTAATTCGTTATATACGTCAAGTTTAAAACATGTAATATAGTCACGGGGAATGAAAATCACTTCGCTATAAGCATCAATTCATTATAAGCGTGTTCGCTATAACCGTGTTTTACTGTAGATAGACATGATGTAATGAACAAAATGATTTATTATACTTTCATGTTAAAGACTGAAATCTGTTTGATTTAGATGAAGTTGATAATCCGTTCTATTACCCTTAGCATTAGCAACACATTTGGCAAAGGGTAACACAACGAATTGTTACATGCGCGTAAATTATGCACGTACGGTTCACCGTAAAATTCACGTCATTTCTATATAAAAGCAGAAGTAATTTCTCTAAAATTAAGACATTCAGTATAATAAAATAAATAGTGCCTGTTTGGGAGGATAACAGTTGAAATTGACAACCCTCGAAAAACCATTGTCAACCTCTGCTTCGCGTCGGTTGACAATAGTCTTCTCGGGGTGTCAATTTCAACTGTTATCCTGACCCAAACAGGCACTAATTAAATAGTATACTACAGTATACGTCGTGAATTTTCTTGTATGGTTAATGAAGTACTACTTTATTATTCATTAAGGATGTGAATTTGTGCACGAGAGGAACCCATTTAATTTAAAAAATTGACCCATGAATTCTGTTGAATTCACCGAGATACATATTCATAGTCACTTCCATTAAAAAAAAAAAGGTCGAATTGTGGGCTTCATTTAAGTAACAAATAACAAGTCCTTTTTAATTTTTGTTGTTTTATAAACTGTCTCACTGATATTCAATCCTAGTAAAATATTACTCATCTCAGTTTGCATCATATAATGGATTCTTAACCATTCCAAACTGTATTCTATTATTTAAAAGGAACTTGCAGCAGCCAGTAAGTCTGTCAAAGATGTCGAGCATCTGAAGTCAAAGACTCCAAAAAAAGTGAACAATACACTGATAAATCATTTATACAAGCAATATAACCAGTTCCTCAAAGAGCCTTGCTGATCAAGTTCTCCAATGTTTGCCGATCTTGATTTTAAAGATTTTATGCGAGTCAGATTCACAATTTCATGAGACGTTTTGTCTTCGTTTTGTTTTATATACACAGGAATTTGATGCCATGCGTTGCATTTCCAGAGTTTGGTGTTTCTCACCCCATGACTCCCCCCCAGTGCATTAATTTATTAATCTTCTCCGATAGACGACAACCACTGGTTTCCATTCCCTCTACATTAAAACAACAATTAAGTCTGAAAACTTTGTATTGATATTTCACAATGGCCAGCTGCAGTGTTGATCGTCTTTCAGTGTTCCGTTTCTTCCACTTGGAAACTCTCTTTAGGGCATGATTTCAATATGTTTGCTGCAGACAATTAGGTGTGATTTAATTTCCTTTCCGATCTTTCTATCTTTACATGTGAATCGCATCAGTGCGATCGATATTGCAGTCATTAAACCTTTGTTATAAATTACACTGCAGGAACCTCGTGAAATTTTCAGTGACATTCTTAGATTTATAAATCCTATAATAGTACTGATATTCAATGCAAATTGAATACTGCAGCATTTTTCATATTTTTTTTTCAATTTTTCCAAAACTGCAAATGCCATCTCATATAACCTTAAGTTACCAATCACTGCTGCATTGCATAACTGCAATGAAGGCGATTCCAGCACTCAAAAGCAATTATTCAATTATGATTCAGGACATGTTGCTCAGCTTCATGATGAATAGCTTTACCTCCTTTAAAGTGCAAGCATACTTAATATTAAGCTTTGGGCTCCTGTTGTAGCATTCAGCAGACACTCATCCGGAATCATTACTTTCCTGTTGTCAGTTGGTGCAGCTTAAGGATGGGACTTTTTCCACTGAATATGTCTGATCAGCGACACATCAGAGAGAATCAACTAGATCAACGATATGGAGATTTCTTTAATTGTTGCGATAAAACAGAATATATTGTCTCTCCTGGCACGTTACGATGCATCGTAGATTAATTTCTAAGCATCTAAGACACAACAGTGTCTGCATGGTGGTGGGTTTTTTGTTGTTCTTTTTTTTCAGTCTAATTAACCTAGAAAGTAGTAAGAGCTGTACATATACTATACTTATATAGAGGGTCAAAGAAACCTTTGAATGACTCAGATTTAACCCCAACTAATGAAAAGTAGTTCCCCCACAGAATATGCACTTTTTTTTTTATCAGATTCCTTGAAGGAAAATACTGTAGATTCCTCATTAAACGCAAGGGATGAATATCCGCGTAAAATTGTGAGGAGCACCCTTCGCAAATTTTAAAATCTCGCCATCATTTTTTTGAGAGTTGAGAACTATAAGAAAAAAGAATAAAAGTTACGCGCTCGCGATTTGATACAAAACAGTGGGATCGCGGAATTAAGTACCGAGTCTCGCATTATATAAGGAATTTACGGTTAGTGAAAATATTGACTTACAACTGACTCACAAAGAATATACTTAACCCAACATATAGATCTTTAACCTGACAGAAGTTTGAATTCACATTTCCACAAATTTGTGACCTTTACCTGCATATGACCCTCTGTCATTTAAACTTCATGACAGGTCATTGGAAGATTCAAGTCTGCAATTGTATATTTTTGATTCCTTAAAAACTTTTTCTATTGCATGAAGCATTATATGCTTATAAAGACAGCTACATTAAATTTTTTGTGTGCTAATTTTACATGCCATTTTTTTTAAAATTCAAATTGGAGGAAGGGGGAGTGGGGTGTCAGCTTTTTTTTTTTAATAACAGCTTAATTAAGGTCTGTGTTTGGTTGTTAAGAGAGCTAGAGTAAAATTTGTTGAAAAAAATCTGTGTTAAAAAAATTGTTGAGAACAAATCTGCAATTTTCCTAAGTTCTTTTTTTTTTCTCTCTCTCTATCTCCCAACAATTATGTCTTAAACACTGAAATTGACCAAAACTTAGTATTGTTCCCAAAAGGAATATTCTGTCGCAATGTCTAGACAATAATCACATCTTAACATTGCATTGTGCATGCACAACAGTTGCCTTCAAGTGCTAACATTGCAACTTAATAACAGAGTCTTTTATATCCTAAATTCCAGCAAATAAACTTGAGGCATAGTCATCTCAGGGGTCCTTTTTGATGTGAATGCATGCAATGCCTTTCCCAAGCCATAGTTATTGCTAAATTATATGATATTGCTAAATACAGTTAGCCAAAAGGGTGTCTGTACACAAAGTTCTAAGCACTGTCAATTTGCATTGAATAATAGGGAAGATAGCAGCTCATGCTAGTTCATATTGATTTCTAAACACCACATCATTAGCAATTAATGAATAATGATTCATTGGGAAACCTCTGAGAAATTGTCACCTTATTCGCCCCAAACATAAAAAGTCCATGCATGCCTGTAACTTCCTGTAATCTCATTCCAGTTGATTGCAAGATAACCATGAGTTTGGGACATATAATTTTACATATTGTATCAAATTGTTCCTCCTTCAAATTCCACTTAAACAGCATGGACTGTAAGCACCCGTTCTCGGTTACTGTAAATTCCTTGTTTTACGCGAGTACTTAATTCCGCAATTCCACTGTTTTGTATCAAATAGCGAGAATATAAAATCGCAGTCACCAATTTTTTGTGTTAATTTCCTATAGTTCAAAAGTGTCTGAAAAATAAAAGCGAGACTTTAAAATTCGCGAGGGTTGATTCTCAGGATTTTACATGGAAATTAATTCCTCGCGTTTAATTACGAATTTACAGTATCAACCACATCTCTAAACTCAACACTTTATACACAGACCCTGAAACGTGCTACTACACCTCTTAAACGAACCGTACCGTTCCGTGCAAGAAACGAACCGTACCGTTCACAAAACGAAACGTACCGTTCACAAAGCGTACCGTACCGTTCACAAAACGAACCGTACCGTTCACAAAGCGAACCATACCGTTCACAAAGCGAACCGTACCGTGCAAAAAGCGTGCAAGATAATTTATGCAAGACCTTCCTCCAAACGGACAAAAAAGCGTACCGTACCGTGCAATAAGCGTGCAACTTCCATATACGGCTTATTGACCTAATGTCTTTCGATGAATACAAACGGATATTATCGCTGACCAGATAAGTTCAATATTTTGCTAGATTTTTTATACGGATTAGATAACACATACAAAAATTTAAAACTGTTATTCTTATTAATACAGTCACAAAAATATTTCCTTTCTTAGACCGTAATCATATCTTTTTTTTTTTTTTGGACAAAACTTGCATCGCCGATTTCTTAAACACTGTAAACTTTTAACGTTCACCCAAGTCGTGGTTATACTATTTTGATTGTTTTTATGAAATGTTTGAAACATTTGGTACAGACTGGAATTCTCAGGAGAGAGCTAGAGAGATCGTTACCGAGACGTTAAAAAAGTAGCGTATGTTTAGAAATAAATACATTATGACTAAACAAATGTTGAAATATATATAATTTTATATCCTTTTTAAATAAAATAAAAAAAAGAATGTCGACTTAAGTTACGCAGACCCAGAAAATAGTCGGGGCCTTCAACGTGAAGTTGTGATCTGTAATCGTAAATGGGTATCTTTTAATTAATTTGTTCTTAGATAAATTCAAATTAATTTACCAAATATATTTATTAGTCAATTGATATATTATCAAAATTCAAATCAATTTAAGTCATGCGCTTTTTTTCTAAACAAATTAAAGATATGTGCTGTAGTGAATGACGACCACATATTACCGGTGACTCGAGTGATTTGTTCTTGAGCTATTTATGTACCAATAAATAAACAAAAAATCACTCCTATGTTAAATTGTAAATAAATACATGTACAAAATCTTAGTAAATTAAATGCAAGCATTGAACGGAAAAAAGTACATGCGTTCAATATTATTGATTTCAACTTTATTTCCTGCATAGCTGGTAATGGCGTCATGATTTCACATGAACAAAAATCACTCGTGCGAAACACGTGTACAGAATCTATACACAATAGGTGTTATTGTCTTTCTTTGTTTTTTAGCAGTTATTGTACTTCACAAGTAACTCTGTATATTTGGACGCTTAAACAGGTGTACACGAGATGCCGGTATTCACACCTTTCCACGGACACGTGTTAGGTAGCTCATCACAATCTGTCGTGTGTATAGTCTGAATTCAATATATCTTACTTCTACTTTGTTAGTTTCATGGCTTTTCTTAATCTCTATAAAACAAAAGAACTGTCTGTAGAAATACACAAACAACTACACGTAAGACTATCGGCGCGTGGATCCGTAGAACAATTCAGCGACTCTATACATGCGGGATTTTCATATATTAACTTGCGATAAAAATATCATTTACTGGGTACATTAATGTACCAAAAAATGATTAATTACATCATTAAATAGTTGAATGATATAACAAGTACATGTAAGCACAAACAAGTATGTGTGTAAAAAGGTAAATAAAATATGAACAGGTTAGTCAGCATTTGTAAAACGTTAGCTTAATCGCATGCACACAGTGAAGAGCGGACACTTGTTCAACAGAATGATAAATATCGCCATTATATATATAAAAGTTATTGACTTATTGTGTATATCCAGTTGTGTACATATCGTAAGAGATATGTTACATGTACATGTATAGTTTAACGGAAAATCAAAAACTAATAGTCACATTTTGACTATACACGCGATCTTAGTTCAGATAAGAGAAGCGATAACGGTTACATGTAGATATAATCTGTGTATACGAACAAGTGCAGAAAATCATAGAATCAATAATTAAATGAATAAAAATTCGTGTCAAAAAACTATATAACAGTTGAATTCAAGATTTCTTATCTGAAATTCATTGTTTGTCTTATCATTAATTTTACATCGTCTATTCACTAGAGCAATCGGCGATCGACAATAGTACTACAGTAGTACGCAATAAAGAATGAATATACGAATTATGAATAATAACAACTAGCCGAGAATCAAGACAACGATAAAGGAAACTAAAGAAATATCGGAATAAAGTCGGGGCAATTTTTCATAGCAATTTTAAATTGATTAGAAATATTTATTGACTTCAACTCAAATACATGTATAGAAATAAAAACTTAAATTGCTTTGTAAAATTATCGACAGCTCGCTGAATTAACAAAAATATATCGGATTAAAGTCAAACAGTTCTTTTAATCTATCTTAATGATTACATTTATCTAAATTAAAAACTTATAATAACAGACTGATCAAAATTAAAATTACCTCCGCTTCCCGGTTGTCACTGAGTATACGTTTCACGCAACGTATCAAAAACGGGGAAACGGATGGAAGTTTTGATTTTAAATAGATCAATTGAAAATTTTTTGTAATACTAGTATATCATATAAATAAAGAAAAATTCTTGTCATAATTACTACCTTTCTGAAGTAGATCGGGCAAAATTTAAACAAAATTATATCGAGAAAAATCAAAGCGTTCAGGCCACGCCTACCTCATTAATAAAGCGCGCAAACCGTTCACAAAGCGTGCAGCTATTTTTAGCAAAGCGTACCGTGCAAGAAGCGAACCGTTCCGTTCACAAAGCGTACCGTACCGTTCACAAAGCGAACCATACCGTTCACAAAACGAACCGTACCGTTCACAAAGCGAACCGTACCGTTCAAAAAGCGTAACGAACCGAACCGTGCAACTGGTGTAGTAGCACGTTTCAGGGTCTGTATCTCAAGTGTCTTCCTCACCAATTTATTTCATTGTTATTAAAAAAAATATGTAATTGAAATATTATTTTACATTACTATGGATTACTATAGCACTCAATGCAACTTTTTATTTTCAAATTACAGGAATAAGGCTGCATGTAATTAAACAGATTATGATAGACTGGGCTGCTAAGCCTGTTAAGGAGGCTCTGTATGGTCAAGAAATCAACCATCGGATCTATTGAAATATTTTATCAAATCAGCAGAAAATTCATTGATTATGATTGATAGATATAATGAATAAGAAGCATTTAAGTCAAATAGGAGAAAAAATGTGTAACTTTTGATAAAAAATTATATTTTCAAAAATTTAATTCAGTAAACATTAACAAACTTTAAAGCTCCAGGCGGATTCGAACTCAAGATCTTCAGTTCAAAATCCCAATAGTTAAACCACTGAGCTATGACAACATACAACCCAATCGAATGATATAAACAATTTTACAAAACACTTAAATCGCCTTCTTGAGACGTAGTAAACTGTCATAAAAAGTGTAAGTCTAGGTGTAGTGAGGTACCTTAAACTATTATTTCATAAAGAAAAAAATCCATATATTTTACCTTCTAAATTAAATGGGTATTTTCCTACATTTTTATAGAGCTCTTTTTTCTAAAGAAGATCAATATACTCTTAAAAAGGTCACGACCATCATGTTCTCTTAATATATCACCAGCACATAAACTGCCAGTATATATAGATATATGAGCATCTAATTGGTTGATGGCATTTATACCTTCAATTCCGAATCTTTTTATTACATCCATACTCATAGATTTTAATATCAGATGAACTCACAGGATGTAATGTATACATCTAATTTATTTTATTGCTTAATTAAAAAAGGTTCACAACAGGGTGTCTTCCGCCCGGAGTAGCATATATTTGCAATATTGCCTATAACAGCAACACAAGAAACTAGCCTTTTTTAGTTTAATATAAAGTCTGAAAATAAAAAATGTAGGTATTAACAAAAAGAATTCTACTGCTGCTATAGACCCTGAAACATTCTCTTTTCCCATTTTTCTGCATGTTCACAGTACACTCACACTGCGCTCACCATTTGTTCACTTACCCTCTCCAGTCCACTCCAATCGTGCTCGTCATTTACAATGCACTCACCATGCGTTTACCTTGTGCTCATTGTTAAATCAGCATTCACTTATCATTCAGTCAGATAATATTATATTTAGGCTGATAAAAAACATACATACATCCAAGTAGTTTTTTTGTTATTTTCTCCTGATTACCGAAGAAGACAATGTAAGGATAACTCCAGAGGCACTCAAAATAAATCGTTCATCTTGCGTAAGCCTTCGCCATGCGATTCACCGTTCACTTTGTGCTCTCGTTTGTGCTCTATGTTTTCTCACCATTTACCACTCATAAGCCTTCACCAAATTCTGTTCAGGGTGCATGCACTAAATGTTCACTCAAGAGTGCGCTCGTCGTGCCCTTAGTGTCACTCACGCTTGCGTTTGTGTTCTGAGTTCACTCACCATTTACCACTCATTTTATAAGACAAGCCCTCACCAAATTCTGTTCAGGGTGCATGCACTCAAAATTCACTCAAGAGTGCACTGATCACTACTCAAGATGGAAAGTAGAAGGCTTCTTGTTACCAAGATCACATTTTTTTTTTATTTCAAGCACGTTAGTTTGTCAATATCATCCTTATAAATGATTGTTCAATTTGTCAATGATTATTTCTTGAAGAACTAATTCATACTGCAGATAAATTCCTTATTTCATGCGTGTTCTCAATTCTGCGATTCAGCTGTCTTGCATCAAATCATGAGAATATAGAATTATGAAAATAATATATTGATCATAGTTTCATATTGTTCATATCTGTTGCTATTATAAATTAATTCCTCGTGTTTAATTAGGACTACTACAGTATTAATATGTAAAGGGCAACGTCAATAAACATTTTCTGAATCAAGTGCATCAATTTCTTTGAGCAAATATAAAATTGTTTTGCTAGTTTGTACAAGAGTTAAAGCTGACATAAAAACTGTTTGTCATTTGTCCTATTTATTGGCATTAATTAATATGACAATACATGATGCAAACAAAACTGCTTTTTTGTGATATTATAATAAAATTATCAGAAAAATTTGACGGTTAAAAACTATCATTCTTGGGCGCATGACTTAACAATAGTTGATAATTAATAATAATAATGGTGTTTGTTCAAGCCTAATGGGCTAATTGTTTGTTTGCAATAAATGAAACTTACGTTTTAAAAATGCTAATTAATATAACATTAAAACTTCCTGATGTCATATTTTTAAACGGAGGGCAATTGGATCAAATTTTTAATCATGAATAACTTCTTCTGTTTACCAATGCTATAATATATAGACCCTTTAATATTGAGCAAGCACTAACTATGGGTAAAGAATAGGACCAAGGGAAGGTAGAGATGAGCTAGCTAGGTCCAGGGTAAGATTTAAATTAAAACAGAGCTCTGCTAAGACCTTGACCTTAGACCTTAAAAACTTGAATTTAACCTCCTTGCTGTCCCCACTAGAGCTTTACCTATAAGCAGTCTTTTGGTAAATCTGATCAAGATTATGCCAAGGGTGGAGAAACTTAATGTTTAGTCCTGAAAAAGAGATTTTGCTTCTGACTAAAAGATTGAATTTTAGGTCACTGCATACCCTAAAACACCCACACTCACACTTTAGGTAAAATAAATATGAGCAAGATGATCTGAAAGATGTCATTTGACAAGTTTTTTTTATTCAAAAAGGTATTATCTTGACCTTTGAACTAGAAAATTTGTTTATAAGATTACTGCACATCCTTAACAAAAAGATTATACTCCTTGGGTGAAATATAAGCCCAGTTTAAGGCTAAGAAAAGGGAAAATATTCTCCAGACAAGGGATGAATTTATGAATATAATGATTAGCAGTTGCCAATATTTTATCAACTCTTCATTATATAACATCAGAAATGCTGCTCATTGACACCAAATCCATCTCAATGGCATGAGAAATTCCATACAAAAAATGTACAAAAAACCAAATTTATGGTGGATATATAAATAAACTAATCCGAGTGCAATGAAGATGTTTCATGACAGAAAAACATACAAATCCCTGATTTGCTTCAAATTCCCTTCTTAATGGTCTATCAAACAGGGCTAACTAAGTGTTGCCGATGTTTTGCCATCTTAATGTATAAGCTCCATTACGATGTTAGTGAACCATGTTCTTGTTATTGGGCCTCCCTTAATTGAGGTTAAAACAATTTTCTACAGAGAGGCAGTCAGGCGTTATTAGATTTCTTAGCCTACAATGTACTCAACTTCCAATACCTTAAATGGTCGTGGTTATTTGTCAATGTTTTCTTGAGATTATTTTACTTTGCATGCTGTCCAAGAGATAATTTATAATGGCCATGCCAATAAAGATTCTCTAAATTATGTATTCAGATGTGTTCATTTTTTCCTTTGCATGTATTACTAAATGAAAAAAATATATTTATTAAAGAGGGCTGGATGGCTGTTGTGGTCTGCCATTTCTAGACTATATCAATCTCCTTAGAATGAAGAGTTCTAATTAAAATTTAGTGAAAATTATTTGGATTTTCAATTATTTTCTTTATAACAAAATAAAGTTCAACTTCGATATCTGGAACACTGATCGATATCTTGAATACAATAAATATGTTGAAGTTATTTGTAAGTCATGACTAAACCACTTTATATTTTTAAAATTTTTTACCCTTGATACCTTGAATACTGTAAATTCCTTATTTTACGTGAGTCTTAATTAAGTGATTCAACAGTTTTCAATCAAATCGCGAGAACATAAAATCGTGAATGCTGAAATTTTTATCGTAGTTTCATGTAGTTTACATATGTCCAAAAATAAAAGCAAGATTTTAAAATTTGCGAGATGGGCTTCTCGCGATTTTACGCGGATATTAATTCCTGGCGATTTAATATGAATTTACAGTACCCAAATATCTCAAAATTTTTAAACAGTCCCATTTACTTCAAAATAACAAAGTTTGACTGTAATAATTAATGGCCTTAAAGAAATCATGATCTGATGGTTACGTTAGCCACACTGAGTTGATGTCAACAGATAATTGTATCTTCAAAGAAAACTTTTGAAATTGCATTGCAATTAAGTCAGCTTAAGAGCTTATAACCTTGTGTTCCACGTGAAAATCAGTAAGATATATCCAAAATCTAAAACACCATATATTTAGACTGAAACAAACTGAACTATTTATTTTACAACGATTGTTAATATCTCTCGTTGGCACGGATGTTAGTGCGAGGGGGTCATTGGTGTGGCAAGAAGCCGGAGTACCCAAAGAGAACCCGTGTCCAAGCGACCGCCATACCCTATCACATACAACCACTGTCGATCATGGGGATTGAACTAGGGTCGCAGCGGTGAAAAGTGAGTGCATTGTCCACTTAATGCTACTTGGACACTGAAACTGAAGGAGAACCTTCTCCATGTTTGACCATGACCTTATTCTTGTACATGGATCTTAAAAACAAGTGGATTTGTAATTAAACTTTGGGAAATAATATCCACATTAAACTGCAAGAAAAAATTCCTCTGCAGAATTTAAAACCTCTTAAAAGGTCTTATTTTTCAGACGAGTGACAGTTGTGTACTACAAAAGTTGGGTACTTGCGATTTTATTGTCTCACAAATTGATTCAAAACAGCGGAATTTTGGAATCAAGTAGAAATCTACAGAAGGTGAACTACAACATCTTCTGCTATGATTGCTCCCTTTATCAGATTCTTTTTACTACTTATTAGGGATCTCCTATCATATGTATATTTTCTACCTGCTAACAGCCTGGATAAATGCTTAACATTTCAGTTTATGATATGACTTTCACAACTGACACAACAATTTTTTATAATTGTCCACGATACCTTAAATGCCATGGAAACGCTGGAGAGAGTGATAACACGTATATTAAAAAAGTCCATGATATTTCTGGATCTCATTTTTTTTTCAAGATGACTGCAATCTCAAGCAGGATTCAGGCATTGCACTGAACAATGAATTCTTTTTTTTTTTTTGATTGAAAATAATTATAGAGGTAGGAACAAGGATATCTAGCTACCTTATTAATGGTTTTAGCCAGGTTGAATTTCAATACACAGTCTTGGGAAAGAACTCAAGCTGGTTCATGAGGGATAAATGGTCATGACCAATTGTACAATTATATAATAATCTCCTTGAGAGGAAGAGCTCTGTAATCTAAAAAAATATTTTAAAAAATAAAAAAAAAAAATTTTGATAAAACCATTCTTATTTAATTGTTTCCAATTTATTTTTTAATTCTTCCATGCAATTATCTGATTTGATAGGTTTTTTTGTATTATTTTAAACACACAAAGATAATTTACCTAGAATTCATATTCATAACTTCTACAACTATAGTCAAACTTGACATGAAAAGTTTGAGATATCCGAGTATTTGAGATATTGAGGGTAATATAATTGTAAAACAAGATATCTGTGAGCCAATATTCACTAGTAATACCCTCGCTCTAATGTGAATATGCAAAATAAGCAAAGTCGTCATTTAACAGGAGGTTGACGTGCGATTGGTACAAAAATATATCCCACGATACAGCATGACTTGACAAATAGTTGGTTTTTTTTTTAATTTCAAGCATCTGCAATGAATAGTTGCTGAGAAATCTTTCACAAAAATGTGTTTGAAATTTTTGGCTAAAGATAAACAGTCGTCATTTAACAGGAAGTTGACGTCCGATTGGTAAAAATATATATCCCACGATATGGCATGCTGAAACAAATAGTGTGTTAAAATTTCAAGCATCTGCCATTAATAGTTGCTAAGAAAAATGCAACAGAAATTATTGTTTTCATATGGACAGATAGACAGAAGGACGGATGGACATGGGCAGGAACAGACAGACACACAAGGGTAAAACAGTATACCCCTTACTCCTTCCGAGCGGGGTGTAATAAGTGGTTTGGTCACTTACAAATCACTTCGACATATCCATTATATTCGAGATACCAGTGTTTGAGATACCAAAGTTCAACTGCATGTAGTTTAAAAATCAGAGAAATGATTTGTTAAATTAAAATACACTGACAGAGGTTAATTCTCAGTTCAATTCATTAAGCTTATGATAATTAGGTCTGACTACAATGGACCTAATAACAGTGAAAGGAGTACTAACAAGCCCATTCCATTTCATTTACCCCAATACTTGTAACATATTATAGGGTTTAAGCTACTATATCAGTCATTTAGATGACTGACTTAAAGCTGAACACCGCTCGTAAATAGGCGCCGTCACACAGATACCTGGTATATAAACCCTTCGATTTCGTTACACCCGATTGCACACCTGAACCTCGTGGCCGACATGTAGTATTCCTTTCGTGGTCTTTAGATTTTATGCATTTTTTTCTTATCTTATGTTCATTTTCTGTTCGTAAATAATGCATTGACCAATTTATTTGATGTTAGTATTCTCCTGGCTTCAAAAAGTGCGTAAAATTTGATAATTTCATCGCGACCGGGTAACACGGCGAGGCAAAATGTACGTCCACACAGGTGAGACCTCTACAGCGAAGTACTTTGAACTGTTTAGAGGTCTGTCCCTTATATAAGGGTTGTAGGGACAGCAGTGATTAAAGAGAAATATGGCGGACAGTGCCTATTTACGAGCGGTGTTCAGCTTTAAATTATCTGCACATCTCTGCATGCAGATTATCAATTTTTTACATGATCTTATTAAAAATTTCCACAATAGAATGGCAATTATTTGTTACTTTTTGCAGTTTCAAACTTAATTCAGAATCACTTTCCCCGATTCAACACATTTTTTCTCAATGTGTATTTATTTATCAAACACCCATTAGATTAGTCCTGAAGATTGGAAACTGATCAAATTACGCACTAATCTTGTTAAATCCTAATTCAATATCAAGTTAAAAAACAGACTTTTTTAACTCTGGAGTATATTTCAGATGCATACCACGGAATGTTAAATTGAAACCATGCATTGTACAGAGTTGTAACTTGATTCTGGCATGCTTGAATAATAGATGATAATGGCCCTCAAAGGCAAAGCTTTACGCATTGCAGACTTGCTTGTAAAAATGTATTTCCCAAGTTTAACGGTCCTAATTTTTTTCCTTCAAGACCAATGTTCCTTTAATATTCAACTATAAAGCTATACAGTAGCCCTATAATATAGATAATTTAGAAGCTAGTTTTTGCTAGTCGCTTCAAATCAATTGACTGCTTATAATGCTTTCAAAAACAATTTATCTGTTATATACTATAAATCCTTCAACTATTGATTGCAAGTGAAACATAATCACTATAAATTGCAAACTCCACTTCATGGGGTAATGCCTGCGATAATGAAATTCCTTCAATGTCTGAAAGCAGGTGCTGCAAATCAGTTATGAAATAAATCATTAATGTTTAATGGGCTGATATTGTGTTTCAGAGCTCAAGTGTCTTTCAAATCTTGGTTTTACAATATCAAAGCACAATTAGTACCGGTACTAGGTTAGTTTTTTTTCAAAAAGCTTAGTCATATATGTATAAAAGTCACCTAGTGGGTGACTAAGGTAAAAAATGAATTTAATAAGTTGATATTGAAATATTCTACGTTCTCCTGAAAAACTATACTCTGTCCCAAGATATCCTGGATTTACATTTGGCTTAATTGCTTAATATTCATAAATACCTCATAGCTCAAACGATGTTCATTCAAAAGTATGAAAATTTTTCAGTATTTCTCAGTCAAAACACCCCTGTTAGCTTATCAGGTTTCAATACACTGCTAAAAAATTTGATGTCTACGGAGATTTTGCATGCAGCAAGCCCGGGTGATAACGTTGAAAAATTGCGCAAAGTATTCCGAGTGTATTCCGAATGAAAAAAAGATGTAAACTTTTCCCATTATAAATCTCTGTAAGGAATCTGTTTTCGTTCCTGTGAATTTTTCTGAGTGAAAGATGATACTGTGTCAATAATATTATCTTGGAAATTATCCCTCTCAACTATTTCAATTGCACTTCTTTCACAGGTATGTGCATTTTTATTAAAAATCGTCCAAATGTGCTGCATAAATATCTTAGGACAGACAATAGACATTTACCGTATACGACACTTCAGTAAAACATGCTTATAGTGATCATGCTTAAAATGAATTGATGCTTATTATTAATAATAGTGAAGTGCTTTTCATTCCCAGTAGGCAGTAAACGTATTGTAAAATAACAAATATAACAAATTATGTTTATAATGAAGCAAAATTGCCCATCCTTGGCATTTTGTTATAGGCGTGTTTTACTAAATACAAAATGCAACGACGGTTGCCTTCTCATTTTTGTCGACTGTTGGTCAGGTCGAGATTGCCCGTCCTTGGCATTTTGTTATAGGCGTGTTTTACTAAATACAAAATGAAACGTGGATTGGCTTCTCATTTTTGTCGACTGTTGGTCAGGTCGAGATTGCCCGTCCTTGGCATTTTGTTATAGGTGTGTTTTACTAAATACAAAATGAAACGTAGATTGGCTTCTCATTTTTGTCGACTGTTGGTCAGGCTGTTTTTGTCGACTGTTGGTCAGGCTATTTTTGTCGACTGTTGGTCGACTCACTACCACTGCATAGACCGTCTCGCTTCATTACAATAGTCTACACAGCAAACTTTGGCCGTCTCGTAACTTTGCATTGAATGCTCTCTGAACTCTATGAGCACTTATCTTTATTAACCAGTGGAGATCCTCGTGCAACAATCCAGCAGATGATCATTAAGGGAGCTACAAGTGGAAACTTGACCGTGGCTGAAGACACATGTCCATAGCCTGTACCTAGACTGAGGATGCACAGTTTGACCCTCAAACTGACAAGGCCCTACCATCATCAACTTTTCTCAAGTCAATACTCGACCTCAAGTCTGAGTATTCGACATCTTAGATTTATGCACTTTTAAGAATATTTAAGTGATTTAAAATGTTTTTGACAGTGCGGAGTCTGCAGAGCTGTCATACTAACTCTTCCGAATTTTTTCATCAAAATTTCTAACTTCAACCCAGAAAAAAAATAAAATCCAATCTACACAAGCTGCAGTACTAATTTATAGTTTTGTCCAATTCAAACATAGATTGTCAGACCTCAGGGTAACTATAATCTCCATGCTTGCTTTGAAGGTTTTATTTGATGTGCATCATAATCATCATAATATATGCCATTACAATATTTAATTTTTATTTGTTTAATGTGAATCAAAATATATGATACATAAATGCCATGTAGAAAGGTTTAACATCATCAGATCATGCTGTTAAAAAATAGATAAGAATGGGCTATTTTTTAATCTCACACTTTGAAGACAAAAAAATTAATCAAATTTAATATCTATAATCTTTCTATAATAGTCAATGGCAGACAGCATTTACTTTTATTTCATCGGCATTTTAGTAAAAATCCCTGGTATATATAGAGATACATATAAAAAAGCAAAACCAATTTTCTGATGGATTTTTTTTTCCGGGGCAGACTCCTGAAGCTATATGCATGTTCGTTGTTTTTTTGTTTATAGTCATATATATGCCTAGTTTACAAGATTTTGAGGTAGTAAAGTTCGCTAATGGTTTTTATTAATTAATAAAAAAAAATGTTAGTCCGAAGCAATCTAAAACAATTACAAAGCAGCTTCGACATATAATCAATTTTTCCCGTGTTTAATAATGCATGAGTTTCCCATTTGTTTAGGATATGAGCATCATCTAGTACATGGTACAAATAAATTTACAATCACCTGAAGCTGCAAGGGGAAAGTTTTATGGATGCAATTGAATGAAACTAAATAAAATTGTATCAATAAAGACCCTAACACTGAGGGAAAACTCAGATGATACACTATTACAATCAGGGAAAAGGAGCATCAGTCTACCTTATATATACCTAAAATTTCTAAAATATCTACCGGTATTCTCCCTTTTCTGTAGTCTCAGTTCTACTTTTCCTTTTTGGAATTTTTTTTGAACTGATCGCAGTTTATAAGTCATTTTAACCTAGCTTTCATAAAGACTTTAACTTCTTCAAGCAGTTAGTTTAACTTTTACACAACTAATATATAAATTCGTATTTCAATTCTAGTATATATAATCATTATATAATGAAGAAAAGTCTCTCTCAGGTACAAGAATAAAGCCCAGTAAAATTTTTTAATTACTCCACATTCGATCCTTTTAATGAAGACTATGAGAACATGCGCAGACATACTAGAGGGGGTGGGCGGTCCCCCTGCAAATTCAAATTTCTTTAAATTTACATTTAAAATTACCAAAAATAATCCTCCGACCCCATTGCCCTGAAAAACTCAAATAACTGTCATTTTACCCCCCCCCCCCCCTTGGAAAATTTTCCAAGTCTGCACCTATACAAAAACCAAACTTAATTATCTACCTGTAAGTCCCTTTTTAACCCAACCTTTCCCTTTAATCATTGATACTTCAAAATAACATAAATTCCACAGGGGGATCAATTTACCATGTTCAAATGAAAGATTAGAACATTTATGTTGCAAATTCCATGTATATTTTTCCCTCCAAATTAAGAAACAATTATCAATCTATGGGCAAAGAGCATGTAAAATGCCAAGATTGTTTGTGTGCAACATTCCAAATGTTGACAAATGTGCCGAGTTTGTTAACCTTATATTATAAATAATTATAATATCACACAAATAGGCTCAACATTGTCCAAAATGGAGATTTGCTACTTGATACATGTACTGGATTCCATTATTAAGCATTTATTTATAAGCTTCATATACCGTCCACAGGTTGAAATCTTACATGGTCATTATCATTTTTATTTATGGATCACATCATTTATAA
Organism: Magallana angulata; assembly: GCF_025612915.1. Lineage (NCBI taxonomy): Eukaryota > Metazoa > Mollusca > Bivalvia > Ostreida > Ostreidae > Magallana > Magallana angulata. The sequence continues at coordinate 41,971,385 of NC_069118.1, read as the reverse complement.
TTATATTGTTACCTATAAAACATTTATATCTACTATCCCTCCAGCAGTGGATACTGCTGCCCACGGGAAGGGGGGGGGGGGGGGGGGGGTAAATAGATATTAAATATAATTTTATAGTTTAATTTCTTGGCACCATACCTGCATGTGCTTTTTGGTAATTATTTTTTGGGTCCCTTTAGATTGCAGGACTTTTCTATGTTTCTAGTATTAAACTTGGAAATTTTAATCATAGAATATTAGTACGTTTAAAATAACAATTTATCACATTGTCCAAAATATTGAGTAGAAATAAATTCCATATGCCTGTATCATAGTCCTAAAACAAATTCGTTCATACATTTTTCGAAGGCTGAGTACATAATTCTACACTGAATGCAACCATTAATATTTTTACTCTTGTTATCTTCATTTCTTAAATCTTTAACATGTTGAATAAAAGAAATACGTTCATCTTTTCTAAGGGGTGAATCGGTACAGTGTAGTTAAAAGAAAAATGACTATCATGTTTTGAATTAAGCAATTGGTATTAATTTTTAAAGCATGAATACTACGATATATAATAATTCAAAAAGAGAAGTTTTCCCCAGAATTTTACCTTTCAAGAGGAAATGGCTCCATGGGTCCCATTGGTGGTAAGAACCCTCCTGTGGAGTACTGACCCCCAGGGGGTGGATACTGTTGCCCTTGGGGGTAATGAACCTGCCCTTGTGCCACATTGAAATATAAGGTCACAATAATTCCCATAAAACACATTGTAAAATTTGATTTCACATAAATTCCTTTCATCTTATATGGAGACTAATCAAAAATTGAAAACACATGTATACTGTCGAATGTGCACATGAAATAACTGATCAAATATTGCTCGCTGCTGAAGTCACCAGGCAAGTGTCATTCTATTTGGAAGCGTCCAATCATGTGTGAGACAGGGCATCTTCTCTTTGTTTCTGTTTATAAGAAAACAGGTCATCTCCACAAGACTCTCATTTCAGTATATTAGCCTAAGTTATTTTGAAATATGAAATGTCAGATTAATATTTCATACGACCATTAGAGCACCTGACAAAACCACGGACTCCTACTGCGCACACTTGTATTATAGACTTAATGAACTTCCAATATGCCAGGGAAATTTAATAAATCTTCCATCACAGCTAAAATTCAATCATCGCTATCAAGTCCGCTTTCGACTTTAAAAAAAAAGATTGTTACGTACACACAAATAGAAACGTTAAATAATCCGGGACCCGCAGTAAAACAAGACCAAAGTAATTTCCAACAAATAGACTAAAAAAACACAAGGTGTCTAAAACCTTCTCATCAAAAATTCATAAAGAGCAATATCCCATCATTCATCAGCAGTCATTGAAAACGGCACTCTCCTGAGAGTTGATAGTGGCTACCAGAACTTGCTATACACAACTTCCTGACTTCTCACATAACGGGGAGGGTGAAATACATGTCAGTTGCATGTAGAGCTACAACTATACACGGCTACCTAAGGTCTATATTAATGAAAGTACTAGACCGCAGCTGTCTGTAACAGGCAGAATTATCATCAAATTGTCCGGCATCGAGTTCTGGCTGTCGGTATTGGATTTTAATCAATGGTCCATGCTACATAACAAAAAGGGCGGCTATAACTCAATTCCACTCACAAATGCCCTCTGGGTACCAGAACAATACAAGCAGATTGTGCATGATAATGAGAAAGCAGAAATGTCAATATGTACCAGTGTCACAATTCACAGTCAGGCCTCCATTATAATAAAATAAAAAAAAACAACAGCAGGAGAGATGTTCCAAAGCTCCCAGTTTCCAATATTTGTTTTGAAGAGAGTTTGATAAACATGTGCTTCAATAATCAGCCGGCTGCATTGTATTTCCAATATTAAGTGTCCAATGATTCCTTGAGCTTAATGTTGGCAGCAGTTTGCAGAAAAACACTTTATACAGTTTCCTTCATTGACTTCTAGCTAGATCAGCCATTCCCACTTCGATACATTAACACCGAGGTAAACTATTTTTCCAATATCCTCTCCTCCTTGTTTTAGGCAGAATGAAGGAATTATAATCTAAAGGGATGCCATTATTATCATCATTTTCAGTCCAAGATGTCCATTAAATACTCCAAGGTAAAAGCGAAAAAAAATGTCAAAACAATGAGTCACTAAAACTTGATACGTAGATTTTTTAATTAGCACTTACGACAGAAGACAAGTACCTGATCGACGAAGCATCTGTATTAACCCACGTCCAAAGGAAGTTATCAGTTGCAGTGTCCTCGCACAAACAAGTCTTCGCATTACTTAACCTGTAATAATAAATACTGTCACGCGTCACTAGACGAGCCCTCGACGTCGGTAATAGACTCGTTGTTAATGAGCCCACATTGCTTCCTCTTCGCTTACTGGGAAGCCCAGCTTGATTCTCCTTCCTTCTTTCTGCTTCTCCACGCTGAAAAAACCAATCCTTGATGATATCACAGGAATCTTGGAGAGCAAGAGAGAGAGAGAAACTTGCTTTCGGATCTTCTGGATTATTCAAGAAAACACATTAAATTCCCACCTCTCGCTCCGATATTTATGAGGTTTAGCCGAGCTGTAGCTATCCGATTGATATAGTACCGGGATTTTTTTTCTTTCAAAGATTTGCATTCCCTTTATGAATCAATGCTGAACATCTTTATCTTGTAAAGGTATCAATATGATTAATTTTTTTTTCAATTTTCACTTGATTTATTTTGTTTGGAGTCCTTGCTATATTGATTGGATGGGATTAGGCAAAATATGAGCTACTCTACAGGAAGTCTAATGGTTTATATCTAACCAAGCTTAATTCCTTTCCTTTTTAATATTTGGCATCTTATAATTCTTTATCATCATCCTCATTTTATGAATTCCATAATTGAAAAAGAATTAATAAAAAAAAAAGAATGGGAATAGAATCTCTCATAAAAGCTCAAATAGATAAAGTCGTTATGCAATCAATACAATCCGCTTATTAATCAAAGTTTCACAGTGATAAAAAATATTGTTTTTATCAAACAATAAATAGCTTGAAAAATTCCAAACTGAAGGATTCTAAATGACAATAGTATTGATAATCTATATCACTGCAACACTTATCATTCTGACAAGTGAATGATGTTATGCTATAGTGTAACAAGCGCATGTAATATTGATTCACAGAAATATGGACATGCTGTTGAAGATATCTATAATGTAGATCTTTTCGTCCCATCTTTGGCATGGAACTCTTTCTGCTAGTAACATTACATGCATGAGTTTAATCAAAATACATGTATATATTCAATAGATACAGGAAAAGAAATTAATGTTCAAACTTCAAAGCTTTGGGAAAAAGTCCTCACCCTAAAGATATATATGTATAAATATATATATGCCAATAATAGGTCTTTTATCTAAAAAGAGCTTTACAGATATGACGTTTTACATGTACATACCCAATCGGGGTATAGATAGAACTATCGATTTATGGATATTATCTTAGAATATACATATTTAATAATCTTTGTTTACTTGATATTTTAATCTGACGGGCCAGACATTTACAGCAAAAGGTTACTAGGTCTTACAAATCAGATATTAAGTATTAATTTAAAACAAACGCAGTGAACATCAAAGCATATTTGAAGAATATCACTTTCCTTTTCGAATCCATTTTGCCATTTTATCATGGCATGAAATGAGAATGTCAATGCCCATTACCTAGCTGCCCCTATTGTGAGAATGCATGCATGCTTCATCAATAGAATGGAAATCACACTTCATGGTTTACAATATCGAACAATGCAATGATATATTATTCAAAACGAGAATGCAAATAGCTTTTACTTAGCAGCCAAAAACAGAATTGGTAATTATCCCCGTCGTAAATATTTCTGGCAATCAATACCCCTGTCAATGACGAGAACCAGACTTGAGGTAATACTTTATGGAGCATTCCCATTGCATAATTAAAGTATGTAACATAAGTCTACTCAAGTGTGCTTTATATTCAAAACAAATGTTTACTTCCCTAGAGATATAAGTGAATGGCAAAAAGTGCCTAGCTCTTGAATTTAAGGACTTAAAAATTGAACAGTTTTTTTTTCATTTATTGATACTGGTCTTTGGAAAGCTCACAATTCTTGTGAGCTTGTAAGCTTATACACCTTAACAAGAGGCCCAGGGGCCACATCGCTCACCTGAGCAACAATTGCCTTAATTCTGATCAAATTAGCATTACAGTATCAAAATATCTTGACAACTAAGTACAGTAGATCTTGCTAAAAAAAATAGAAAATCTGCCAATTTTTATCCACCTCTTTTTTGGGGTAAATACCAAGCCCCTTTTGTTGTTGTACCTGTAAGAAGATTTTTCTCTATTCCAATTTACCCCCCCCCCCTCCCTCCATTTCGTGGCCCCCCTTTTCTCTAGGGAATCATGGTTTCATCAAACTTAAATCTGCATAACCTGTGCTTTCACACTAAGTACTGAGTTTTGGACCGAAAACTTTCCCAGGATATTTTTAAAGATTTTTCTCTATATATTCCTATGTACAAATTCAAACCGCCATCACGGCCCAGCCCTATCACTAGGGACTGTGATTTTGCAAACTTGAATTTACACTATCGGAGGATGCCTCTACACAAGTTTAGCCTTTTCTGGCCAAAAAGTCTTTAAAAAGAAGATATTAAAGATTTTCTCTATATATTCCTATGTAAAAATTCATCCCCCATTGTGGCCTCACCATACCCCATGACTATTATTTAAACAAACTTGAATCTTTACGATCTTGGGATGCTTCCACTTAAATTTGGGCTTTCCTGGCCTCATAGTTTTGAGAAGAAGATTTTTAAAGATGTTCTCTATATATAAAAATTTATCGCCCATTGTGGCCCCGCCCTACCCCCAGGGACCATGATTTGAACAAACTTGAATCTACATTATCTGAGGATGGTTACAATTTGAGCTTTCTTGGCCATAAAGTTTTGAAAAGAAATTTTTTTTAAAGATTTTCTCTATATATTCCTGTATAAAAATGTATCCCCTAATTGTGGCCCCACCCTACCCCTGGGGACCATGATTTGAACAAACTTGAATCTACACTATCTGAGGATGCTTCCACTCAAATTTAAGCTTTTCTGGCCTTATAGTTTTTGAGAAGAAGATTTTTAAAAAAAATTTCGATATATTCCTATGTTAAACATGACCCCCCTCTTGTGGCCCCAACCTACCCTCGGGGACCATAATTTGAACAAACTTGAATCTACACTACCTGAGGATGCTTCCATTTTAATTTGAGCTTTTCTGGCCTGATAATTTTTTAGAAGAAGATTTTTAAAGATTTTCTCTATATATTCCTATGTAAAACTTGATCCCCTAATTGTGGCCCCACCCTACCCCTGGGGACCATAATTTGAACAAACTTGAATCTACACTACCTGAGGAAGCTTTCACTCAAATTTAAGCTTTTCTGACCTTATAGTTCTTGAGAAGAAGATTTTTAATTTTTTTTTTGATATATTCCTATGTAAAACATGACCCCCCTCTTTTGGCCCCACCCTACCCCCGGGGACCATAATTTGAACAAACTTGAATCTACACTACCTGAGGATGCTTCCATTTTAATTTGAGCTTTTCTGGCCTGATAGTTTTTTAGAAGAAGATTTTTAAAGATTTTGTCTATATATTTCTATGTAAAACTTGATCCCCTAATTGTGGCCCCACCCTAGCCCCGGAGACCATGATTTGAACAAACTTGAATCTACACTACCTGAGGAAGCTTCCACTTTTATTTGAGCTTTTCTGGCCTAATAATTTTTTAGAAGAAGATTTTTAAAGATTTTCTCTATTTATTCTTATGTAAAACTTGATCCCCCCATTGTGGCCCCACCCTACCCCTGGGGACCATGATTTTAACAAACTTGATTCTACACTACCTGAGGATGCTTCCATTTTAATTTGAGCTTTTCTGGCCTGATAGTTTTTTAGAAGAAGATTTTTAAAGATTTTGTCTATATATTTCTATGTAAAACTTGATCCCCTAATTGTGGCCCCACCCTAGCCCCGGAGACCATGATTTGAACAAACTTGAATCTACACTACCTGAGGAAGCTTCCACTTTTATTTGAGCTTTTCTGGCCTAATAATTTTTTAGAAGAAGATTTTTAAAGAATTTCTCTATATATTCCTATGTAAATCTTGATCCCCTAATTGTGGCCCCACCCTACCCCTGGGGACCATGATTTGAACAAACTTGAATCTACACTACCTGAGGAAGCTTCCACTTTGATTTGAGCTTCTCTGGCCTAATAATTTTTTAGAAGAAGAAGATTTTCTCTATATATTCCTATGTAAAACTTGATCCCCCCATTGTGGCCCCATCCTACCCCCGGAGACCATGATTTGAACAAACTTGAATCTACACTATCAGAGAAGGCTCCCATTTTAATTTGAGCTTTTCTGGCCTGATAGTTTTTTAGAAGAAGATTTTTAAGGATTTTGTCTATATATTTCTATGTAAAACTTGATCCCCCCATTGTGGCCCCTCCCTACCCCTGGGGACCATGATTTGAACAAACTTGAATCTACACTACCTGAGGATGCCTCCACACAAGTTTGAGCTTTTCAGGCCGAATAGTTTTTGAGAAGAAGATTTTTGAAAAATACCAACAAATTTTCAATAATTCTCAATTATCTCCCCTTTAAAGAGGGCGTGGCCCTTCATTTGAACAAACTTGTATCCCCTTCCCCTAGTGGTGCTTTGTGCCAAATTTGGTTGAAATCTGCCCAGTGGTTCTTGAGAAGAAGATGAAAATGTGAAAAGTTTACAACGCCGACGACAACGACAACGACGACAGACAACGGACAAATTGTGATCAGAAAAGCTCACTTGAGCCTTTGGCTCAGGTGAGCTAAAAACACAGGTTTAAACCCTGATATTTACAATTGCAAATATGTTTCCTTAAATAAACCTATATATAGAATAGCGAAAACGTTCAATTCTGTATTAACTTTTTCATGACTTCACAATGATCATAGCACGCGGTTATCCCTGGTCTTATTGTAAACATAAAATCTCAGTAATTTTAACAGTTCCGAACGATTTGTCTTTTTCAAATGTATATATAAGTAATATACAGAAATGTTAAAAAGTTCACCGGGATATGAAGTTGGTTGGTACGAGATCAAATCTACCAAGACGCCCTTTGGGCTTCACAGGATTTGATCACGTGACCAACCAACTTCATATCCCAGAGAACTTTTTAAATTGCTGTTTATTTCTTGATAATGATTTGATCATGCTTGATGTGGTAGTAATTAAGACAAATACATACAATGTAATTATCGGTATATGCATGTATTAAACAAGTACATAGCATTACCATGATTATGATGATTACCCAGCTATTTTCCTTTGACTTTTTCAGGACTGTTTCTCTAACATTTTTGTCTGTGTACTGATTAACGAAAGTGATAATTATAACCAACAAAACATTTCAATCATATTGTTTTTGTTGAAAGCTTGAAGATTGCCTACATCTACATCATGACTTCTTCTGCAATGAAGGAATCAAGAATTTATTTAAGAAATAATTTTTTGTGGATTATCAGAGATGAACAAATATGGTCGGGAGTGCTCAAATCCAATAAACAGGGTTGTCTCTAATATTGAAGTAGAAGGAAGGAATAAAAAAGTAGATAAGGGTCTGGAGGTCTAGCTTATAGCAGATTGTGTTTGAAATGCAATAATAGCCAGGTAATTACGTCATTATAGGCAGGGTAATTCCCTGCCCCCTGGTCTTAGAGACAACCCTGAATAAAGCTCGAAAAGATTTTTTATATAGGTTTCATCCCGCCTAATCATATTTGATCAACTCAAAATTTGCAAAGAATGATTCCTTATAATTTTAAGCAATTTTATGATTAAGTGTTAAAATAGTCATTGATGAAATGTATTAGACTATACATTACAAAATTTATGCTCAGTGTTATCACAATGTAAAAACATTTCATCTACTTTGTCTGCAGCCTTTACACTACTCTGTATCCCCAAGTTGGTATATGATATTTTAAGCATATTTATTTATTTAATATTTCAAAACTTCAAATTTCCCAAGGTTTACTCATTTTAATTTGCATTCTACATCAATTCTTTTGACATTCAAAATGAATGACAATTGCTTTTAATTTGAATCCTAACTCACTGGATCTCTTTAGTTAATTAGTGAGTGCATCAGTTTGAGCTGGTATCAGCTTTGTATTAATTCCTTAACTCTATTTTTTTATTGATTTATTTAAAAATACAGTTTTCCACCCATTTTGTCTGTTGATGCCTCCATCCAAGGATTTTTTTCTGAAGAAACTCAACATTCCTTCTTTCCTCAAGCACCAGTATCAAATAAATGTGAGAATGGATGGACTCTCTTTCTCTCCTCTCTTCTCTTTCTCTCTCTCCTCCCTCTCTCTCCTCTCTCTTCTCTCTCTCTCTCTCTCTGTTATAATTAACTCTGACCTTTAGGGTTGGGTCGAGCATGTCGTGCGGCTCAGGTAATGGCCGGTCACAGAGGAAGTTTGTGTGTATAATCAGGTTACTGAAATCAAACAGCCAATCAATCAAATTAGTATTGATCTTAGAGAGAGCATGCAAACAGATTGGGTCATACACTGAATTAGAGCAAAAAATCAATAAATATTCCTCCTAATGCTGTAAATATATACTCATCTCCTTCCCATAAAGGGGAAAACATTACACCGATGAAACAAATAATTGATGATCTCTGTTTACCGTGTGGTTATAGATATGAACAGTGCTTGGAAAATGTCAGGTATGGTTTTCATCATGATCGGGTAATGTCTTAGGTACGATCTGCGGATAATAATTCAAATATAAACTATAGTATAACTAGCTGGTTCGTTATTGATCAGCGCAGCTAACAGCGGAAAAAGAAAACAGTTATTAGAGACTTCCTAAAATATGTTATTAAAATTTGTGAAATGTATATAAAAGGTCTTGCCATATTCATAAAATAGTATTAACACCCAAAAAATAGCTGCTGTAAGAGCTACCTGCAATCATATAATTGGAGAACTCTGTAATCAAATGAATGGGTATCACACAAAAAATTTATATAAAATTTATTCAAGCTAGGGTATAAGATCTCTTTTAAGGTTTTTAAAACGATGCGTTTTTAGCCTATTTGCGTATAAATGAAAATCTCATTGCTCTCCTGCAGTGTTACCGCAAAATAAAATTAATTCCTCTTCACTGTCTTTAAGAATCAATATTAATATGAAACCTCAAATGTAATTACCTCTCTTTTTAGACTTCAGAGGAGTTTTTTTTTCAAGATAATCAAATGATTCTAAAAATAAAAACCTTGAAAAGTTGACTTTTATTAGACAGGAAAATTGTTCTTGACTGTTTCCTAGCTTGCAAGGAAAATGACTTGCAATTGGGGGAAATGTAGCTTCCAAATTTCCAATGCCTTCTGATGTTGTAATGTACAAACAAGAGGCCCATGGGCCACATCGCTCACCTGAACAGCAGTTCCTTGTAACATTACATTTCGTAGCATATGCTTTTTCTATTTTAAACATTGAACCCCTTTCTGGGGACCCAGTTATGGTCCAAGGTTTATGGTTGGCTTGAACAACATAAATAGTAACATAGGAATGAAAATATGTAGCACTGCGGTGGGACCGCACGTACACAACCTGAAAAACTGAACGTAGAAGAGTTCCACTTCAAGAGGAATAACTCTCAGACTGTACAGAACATCAAGAAAGATAACTCTTGGTTCCACTACATTAGAGTTTACACAATTTGAGGATCCTTGCATAGTAATCTCACAAACTGTAGCATTATAGTTCTCGAGAAAAACTTTTTAAAAACATTTTCAATATATCTTTCTATGTTAAACTTTGAACCCCTCTTGGGGCCACAGTATTAGTCCAGTGCTAAAGTTTTTTTTATTTGGAATCTACATTATTTAAGGATGCTTGCATAGTTATCTCACAAGCTGAAGCATTATAGTTCCCAAGAAAAAGATTTTTCAACATTTTCCCTCTTTATTTCTATGCTAAACTTTGAACACCTCTTGGGGCCCCAGTATTAGATTGAGGTCACGGCTTTTATAATTTTGAATCTACACTTTTTGAGGGTGCTTACGTAGTTATCTGACAAATTGATGCATTGTAGTTCTCAAAAAGAAGATTTTTAAACATTTTCCATATATACCGGTACTTCTACATTTAACTTTAAACCCATCTTGGGTCCCTAGTATTAGTCAAGGGGTCACTATTTTAAAACTGTCGAACCTTCATTATCCAAGGTTGTATGCATGATAGTAATCTCACAAATTGAAGCATTGTAGTTCTCGAGAAGAAGATTTTTTAACATGTTACCTTTATATTTCTATAATAAACTTTGACCCCATCTTGGGGCCCCAGTATTGGTCTGGGGTCACGATTTTACCAATTAGGAATCTACATAAGCGAAGGATGCATGCATAGAAATTCCACAAACTAAAACATTGTAGTTCTTGAGAAGAAAATTTTTAAACTTTTCCTTTATGTTTTTTAAAATGTTTAAATTTTGAACCCCTCTTGGTGCCCATCAATTGTCCAGGAGTTACAATTTTTTGAATCTACATTATTTAAGGATGTACATGTATGCATAGTAATATCCCAAACAGTTGCACTATAGTTCTTGAGAAGAAGATTTTAAAACATTTTCCTATATATGATAAAATCTAAACCCCTACTGGGGCCCCACTTTTTGTTCGGGGGTCACAATTTTTACAATCTTCACTATATATACAACCTTTTGTGTATGTATTGGCATTTTGGTGAAGTGGTTCTTGAGAAGAAAATTTTTAAACATTTTTCATATGTAGTTATATGTTAAACTTTGAACCCCGCCTGGGGCTGTAGTTTTCGTCTGAGGGTCACGATTTCTACAATTTAGAATCTTCATTATACATACAAGCTTTTGTGTAAATATTGGCATTTCTGGTGCAGTGGTTCTTGAGAAGAAGATTTTTTAAACTTTTCCATATGTGGTTCTATGTTAAACTTTGAACCCCGCCTGGGGCCCCAGTTTTGGTCCGAGGGTCACGATTTTTACAATTTAGAGTCTTCACTATATATACAAGCTTTTGTGTAAATATTGGCATTTCTGGTGCAGTGGTTCTTGAGAAGAAGATTTTTTAAACATTTTCCTATGTATTTCTATGTTAAACATTGAACCCCGCCTGGGGCCCCAGTTTTGGTCCGAGGGTCACGATTTTTACAATTTAGAATCTTAACTATATATACAAGCTTTTGTGTAAATATTGGCATTTCTGGTGCAGTGGTTCTTGAGAAGAAGATTTTTTAAACATTTTCCTATGTATTTCTATGTTAAACTTTGAACCCCGCCTGGGGCCCAAGTTTTGGTCCGAGGGTCACGATTTTTACAATTTAGAATCTTCACTATATATACAAGCTTTTGTGTAAATATTGGCATTTCTGGTGCAGTGGTTCTTGAGAAGAAGATTTTTAAAACATTTTCCTATGTATTTCTATGTTAAACTTTGAACCCCGCCTGGGGCCCCAGTTTTGGTCCGAGGGTCACGATTTTTACAATTTAGAATCTTCACTATATATACAAGTTTTTGTGTAAATATTGGCATTTCTGGTGCAGTGGTTCTTGAGAAGAAGATTTTTTAAACTTTTCCATATGTGGTTCTATGTTAAACTTTGAACCCCGCCTGGGGCCCCAGTTTTGGTCCGAGGGTCACGATTTTTACAATTTAGAATCTTCACTATATATACAAGCTTTTGTGTAAATATTGGCATTTCTGGTGCAGTGGTTCTTGAGAAGAAGATTTTTTAAACATTTTTCTATGTATTTCTATGTTAAAATTTGAACCCCGCCTGGGGCCCCAGTTTTAGTCCGAGGGTCACGATTTTTACAATTTAGAATCTTCACTATATATACAAGCTTTTGTGTAAATATTGGCATTTCTGGTGCAGTGGTTCTTTAGAAGAAGATTTTTAAAGACATGCACCCTATACTTACTGTTTCGCAATTATCTCCCTTTTGAAAAGGGCTGTGCCCTTCATTTTAACAATTTATAATCCCCTTACCATAAGGATGCTTTGTACCAAATTTGGTTAAATTTGGCCTGGTGGTTTTTGAGAAGAAGTTGAAAATGTGAAAAGTTTACAGACGGACGGACAGACAGACAGACGGACGGACAACGGGTGATCAGAAAAGCTCACTTGAACCTTCGGTTCAGGTGAGCTAAAAAACAAAAGAAATTACAAATTGTATTTCTGATCCATTAATATATTTTAAAAGAAAAAAAATATTTTCATTATTGAGACTGGGTGGTCAAAAATTTGCCATCATATTTGCTTCAAATTTTTAAGATATGATTTGTTTAGCTATATAAATTATCATTTGGTAAAGAAAAAAATCCTTAAACATGTATTTTATCTTTTGAATTTGAGTATTTTTTTATATTTTTTAAGCAGAGCTCTCCTTTAATGGAGATCAATACAGTCTAAATATGGCCATAATCACCGAGCCCTCTTATAATGCTGTAAAACTAAAAATAGATGACTTTGCATGTCCAACAAACTCATTTCCAAGTATACATACAGCAATTAAGCCATTGGTGAACTGATGTCTAATCAAATCTTTACAGAACTGCAGCCGAATCAGGAGATGGTGCAAATTCTTCCACCGTTTCCACTTCCATTTTTTCTTCCGTCTTGAGTAATTAGACCAAATTGACAAGCTGATGTCAAGTACAAGTTCCATGGCAGCACTAGAGTGCACATGCACTAGTGTGCACATCAACCTAAGGAGGAGACAAGGAATACACTCTCTGATAATTATACTGCAAATAAAATGCTGAAGACCGTTCATTACCATACATTGTTGGTCACAGGGATTAATTTTGGTGGACTGGGATGTACCATTTCTTTTTCAACATATTAGCAGGGACGTCATTTAAATTCCTTGATTTGCTTTTATGGATAATGAATATTTAGTAAGAATGTGATTATAAAGGTGTAAACACATAAAATGCATGGAAGCTAGTTGAACAGCAAGTGCATTCCATAACTGCCAAATTACTGAAAAAGTTTTTTTTTCATGACTCTCACAATATTCATTTTCACTGATTTGTGATATCAGTTGCTTTCATTGGCCTGGGTTTGATGTCCTATTGTTTTTAAAATTTATTTCAAAACAAATTACATTTCACCTATAGCTGATGCATAATTTGATTTTAAAAAAATTTCCGATTAGGTATAATTTTAAACAACATTTGCCAAAAAATATTTCCACATGACAAAAATGTTGATAAACAGAATTTTTTTACTTCTATCATATATACAAGTTACAATCTTATGCAATATGTTATGAGTAATTATCTAGCCTTTGATCAATCAACAATACATGCATTTAAATAGAGAGGTTTAGCAGACCAACGGGTATGAGTACTTGTACTCGTTGGTTACAAGTTAGAACTACGCGTACTTACTGACGAATAAAATAACCGAGTCATTGCATGTTTTGGAGGAAGAGATGTGTACGTGTATTAAAACTCCAATAACATTGAATTTTAATGAAAATTTATGATTGGTGATATCAGTATTGAACTTTTCACATTAAATATTCAGGCTTAAGAAAAATAAACATATAATTTATAAAAATAAATAGTCTTACGGGTACTTTGCAAGTTACACGTATTCAGGTACTGTCACATATGTGTAGAAATTCGTCATTACACAAACTGATGACGTAATTAATGCACATAATTTTCTTTCTACATGTACACGTTGGTTTGCTAAATTCTCTAATATTAATTAAACAAAATTACTTCATCCTTAAGTTTTTTTCATACCAATTCACATTTAGCTGTTTAAATTTATTCAAATCAACAAAACAACCTGGTGATTTTAAAAACCCCAATATTGAAATGCCATCAGAAAACTGTTATTTCTGCAGGGTATCCAGCATATCGGGGATCCTGCGAAACAGATTTTCTCTATTAGGGGGAACTCGGGGAAATACAGGAAAGGGGGAGGGGCTATCTATTGTACCAGAGATCCAGAATTTACCCCCCCCCCCCAGCCCCCTACCCCCGGTTGTACGACGCCTATACCCTCTGGGGGAAGGGAAGGGAACAAGTCATATATATTTGTTGCAACTTCACGAGGCCTATGTAGTTTTCTTGAGTTTGAATTTTTTAAGGGTAGCGGGAGTCCAGAACCCAACAACCCCTCTCCCCCCTGTGATCTGCACTTCGCGTGCACCGGGCATGCAATAGGATGTGCTATCCGTAATTCCTGTTTAGAGGTGTAGGAAAATCCCTTACCATGCTGGCTCTGTTATAGTCTGTACACATGTTTAGCTCAGCTATCATCTAAGCAAGACAGCTCTACTAAATTTTGGGTGAAATTATAAATAACCACACCTGCAGTGGCATTATCTGCGACTTTCCATGTCCGTAGGAACGCGGGAAATATACGGATGTTGCACTCGGAACTCCCAATCGAAACATCACTCGGCCCTTTCCGTCAAGTCGAGAATAAACGTTTCTTCTCGACTTGACGGAAAAGGCCGAGCGATGCTCCGATTGTCGGATCTGTTGCACAAAATATATTCGATCATTTCCGCTGTCACGAATACAATCTTATCATTGGCGGATCTAGGATACAACTAAGAAAAGAAGCCCGGTGGTTTTTTATGTTTACGTTTAAAAAATACAAGCAGGCACGTAGCATCGTTTTTCAAAATGGGGGGTGGGGGGGGGGGGGCAGACTCATCCAAAAAATCTTGACAAGCAAAAAAAAAAAAAAAAAAAAAAAAATTTAAACTTTTCCAAAATCTTCAAACTCCTAATTACATACTCCCAAAAAAGTGGGGGGGGGGGGGGGGGGGCCAACTCCATGATAATTATTCAATTTTTTATATGTAAATTTTGAAAAATTTGTTACTGCGAGAAAAAGTGGGTGGGGCAGGCCCCCCCTGGCCCCTCCTGATGCTACGTGCCTGACAAGACTCTTCATTCATATAATGTGTAACGTTAACTCACCCTGATCTAGCTTTGCTAGTAGCCAAGATTCTTAGCACCGCTCCTTAAAGAACATCATCATGTATGCATGAAGACTTTTTGCTTAGAAGATAACCCTGATTTCAAACATGACTTCAGTGCAAAATCAACTGCCATAGTACTGCTTATATATCTTGTAGCGGTTTTTTTTTTTTGGGGGGGGGGGCATGAAGCCCCTCTCAAAATACAACATGATTTCTCTCTCTCTCTCTCTCTCTCTCTCTCTCTCTCTCTCTCTCTCTCTCTCTCTCTCTCTCTCTCTCTCTCCGTGCATGCACTTAATAGCAATTAATCACTGATAGAACACAGACTTTACAGTAGAAATAAGACTTCAAAATAGTTGGCTTGTACCTCTGTTTAATTTACTGATACCTCTGTTTAATTTACTGATAAATGATAACAGTATCATTCTACATGTATACGTAATTCAAGAGAAATTCAAAGAGAAATATGTAAATATAAACAGTGAAATACATTTCCATTAGGGACAACAGTTTGCGATTTCTACTGATTTTGCATAATTATTGACTGTTTATAAAAATGACATAATCTCGACATCAAAGGTTGTTCAACGGAAACTTTTGAAATAAAAAAAAATCACATGAGAGAAAAGTAGAATACATGTATATAATTAATCCCACCATAACTTCATCAGAAACCCACGAGAAAAACAGAAACCTACATGGGTTTATTATTGTCAACTGTATTCAACTGTAATGTAATCGTCCCAGTAGCTTCCAAAACAAATCAAAGTACATGTACTGAAGATCTGATGGGAGTTGATTTTATTGATTATTGTTCATTTTTTTTTAAATATGTAATTTCGCATATAGCAAGTAGTTTATTAGTGCTATATTTGAAGAATTACACACATTTTTGTTTCTAATATGAATTATCGGGCTACTCCGAGCTATAAACAGAAAAACCCCATAATGAATCTTGTTGTGAAATATTTAAAGATAGAATTAATGCCATCAAATTGTAATCGAAATATTTCTGGAAAATTGTATCCAAGCAAAATTGAACTCTGGCGTAGGAATTCACACGACTCTAAAAATATCTGAATTGTTTGTACCATTTAAAGTCTGACTATTTTCAAGTAATTTATTAATAAGTTTCTTTGAAAAACAATGCTAATGAATGCATTCAGAATTTATCGATTATTTTCAAGTACTTAAAAGAACTAAGTTTTGTCAGTGGTGGTGATTTGTGCTTAGGTCCAAACACTGTATCACTTCCGGTTTGCCAGAGTAACTGCATAGGAAAGCTACTTGATTATGATTATGATCATCTCCCAAAAATAGATACATTGCGTTGCAGCAATTTTGAAAAGGGTAGCAAAAAATTGCACGGAAGTCGTAAAGTTGGAAGTAAACATTCAAAGATTCCCTTTTTCTCCTCTCTAATTAACGTTCGGACATTTATCACGAACATCTTTTTTTTAATCAGTACAAATATTGATAACAGAAAAAATTGAAATATCATTATGACAGCTACATGTTCAGCAGATGTTTATGTTGACCAGCGCGCTACTTTTAAGAATATCTAATACGCCGCAATAATAGCCAAAGTGAAAGCATGTACGTGTATGCAGCTTCCTCATTACCATACATGATTCAGCACCAAATCAACCAATATCCGCTACGTTGGAAAAATGATAATGATGATGATAAAAATGAACAGAGTAATAAAAATATGCAAATATCTGTCAAATGTACTCAAAAGAAGATTACAAAAGTCTGTGAGAGGAAGTTAGAAAATATGACAGCGAATGGACAGAAACTTTGCTGAAGAGGATACAGCTGACAAAAGGGAGATTTGATAAAGACAAGGACGGGGATTGTGTCTGATGGACCGTCAGAAATGGACAGATTGAATTAATGTCAGGATAAGGGAGGTTTATTTTCCTTAATGCTAGTATACATCTATGCAAGAAAGAATCCTCATAGAAAGCGTCAACATGATCAGAAGTTGAAGTATATAACAGAAAATTTTAGTAGACTTTAGACCTATTGTCTTTTCTCCCAAGCAATCTAAAAGCATTGGCATTAAAGAGGACAGGATGCTCGTGGCTCATTTTTAGGCTATATCTACCTGTTTTAAGCGAGAAGTTCTGTATCATGTTATAGGAAAATGGTCAAATTCGCGTTTTAATGCTAACATACTAGTATTTGATTTTTTTTTCTTTTATAGATAATAGTTTATGACCCAAAATGCCATATTAAAAACTGTAAGTCAGATCTAATAGCTAATTTGGTGACCACCCAGTCTCCAAAACACTGAATCAATATTCTGTGTGTCCAACCAAAAATTTTAGACTATATACAAGAAACAAGTCGCAAAGATTGGAATTAAAAATGTTTAGGCATGTTTCTATTAAAAGTTTGAAAGGACTATACATGGTTTAAACCTAAAATTGCCCCTTCAATGAACATCGTCATTTTACTGTTATTCTTTTTTTTCTTGGTACAGGTATACATTTGAAGTTTTTTTCATAATTTCAATTTTGGTTTACACAGGATGAATCTCTGCCATTCAGTCAACTGAAAGGTAACTGAAAGGTGGCATAGCTATGCCATTCAGTCACCTTTCCAGACCATTCAGTTATCATTCAGTTCACTGAATGGCAGAGATTCATCCTGCGTTAACTGCCCACAGTTTAAAAATATGATATCATAAATTTACCTTTTCGCTTTTCGCTTTTTTAAAGCATAAAACGGCTTGTTTGGAAGCAGTTTTTATTTTTAGAAAACATTGAGTGATTGCTTGAACAACCAACATATTTTCATCAAAGATGTATTTTTCCAGTACTGATGAGTGGCAAAAAGTTCGTTCTTGTTCATAGCGTCGCTCTATATTTCCCATTCGAAAAAAAAAAGATTAGAAACATGTCAAATTTGACTGATTTTTATTGAATCATAAAAATAGCATCAATTCCGACGTCATATACTGCCACTGAGTTCAAATAAATCAAATAAATAGGCCAAAAATATAATTTATATCAACTCTTCTAAAAAATAACAAAACAATTTAATGTACCTGAAGCACTTTTAAAAATTTGCGAATTATGGGGGCCAAATTTAACTTATATCATACATTTGTATATATTTCTGTAACTGTCTCTTATGACTTAAATGCATTCAACTCCACATGCCACACCTTCAAAATATTTTTTAAAAAGCACTAGATAATTAATAAGATGAATCACCCCTTGCCATTGAAAGCATTTGTTTGTCCTGCCATTGTAATACACTTATGCCAATTAATATGAAAAGTTTGAACTTTATTGTGCGTACTGGATTCCGCGTCTTAGGACCCGTGTCCTAAAAAGAAACATAACCCTTACTGCACGTCTAAGATTGCCAACATATAGGAGTAATATATGTTCTACCATATAAGAGAAGGAGACGTAACTTTAAAGAGACTTAGACAAGATTTAAGATCAAAATTTTATTTTTCATTTTTTATGTACATGGTCAGAATCTCAAGTTATAAGAGGTATACAGAAGTTTTGAAATCATTGTTATGTAATCAGAGTTCGAGTCATATAATGTATAGCATGGAATAACCAGTTATTTGTCAAAACGACTCGTGGCAAACAAAGTAAACAACTAATTCAGTGTGTTCACAAATAATAAAATAAATAGAAGAAAGCAATATTGACTTGAAACTTATTAAAACGCATGTAAACAAAAACAAGGCTTATGCTTTGTTACATAGCCCTGTATCTTGATTGTAACTCAATATCTGATTTTCAAATTTCGACAAAGAATTAAAAATACCTAAATTAACCATTCTTAATATAAAAAATGATCTTTTTTTTAATTTGAGCCTAAATTGTGTCTACGTCTCTTTAATTTTATGAACCAGAAATATGAATGCAGCTCACATCTGAAAGTGTTTATTGTACCAGACATTTATATTCTTAGATTATACTAAATGTCTGAACTTGTTACTTAATCTCTGATACTTTGTAATTATAGAACTATAAGTCGGTTCTGCGAAACTGACAGGAGCGTTTTAATACTAGTTTTAATGAAAAGTATTTTTCAGTGCTTCATGTGGGTACATGTACAAACTAGTTAGCATTGCCAAAAACTATAAATGCGAATCTAGCTATCGCTATCTTCAGAACCCAACTGTGCACCGAAGTTAACATTTTATTGGTAGAACATTCTCTACGTATTGACATATCTAAAACGAGGCAAGCTTCTGACAAACAATTCAAATTGATAAAACAAGATTGTCAACTGTCTTTACTGAAGTAATCATTCCGTAAGTTCTATGGTCGATACAACGGTATTTTCAGCAAGTGCAATGTAGTGCTAGCTCGAATGTTGACTAACGTTTTTCATACTTACTGTTAGGCCATTATTAATCACCGAATTGTCTTCGGATATTTCCGTTTACTCGATTAAAAAGACCATACGGCGGATGTGACCGGTCAGCAGAAGATGCTCACCTTTATGGCACCTGACCCTGCGTCTGATATTTGTTGAGGTTCGTGTTTGTTCTGTTCCTGTTTTGTATGTTTCCTTCTTTCTTTTAATTTTGAACACTGTTCGTTATCACCACAATTCATTAATAAGAAAGTGGAAGAAACTTTATAAGAAATAATTAAGCATGTATTAGAACATCTTACTATAGTCTTCAAGGTAATGGCAAAGTGGAAAGATTCCATCGTACTCCTAATGACGTAATGGCTAGGACAATAAGAGACAACGCTCAAACAAGGCATATCCTAATAAGACGTTGGAAGGTATCCGTTTTTACCCTAACAATTCATCAACATTTTCTCCGTACTACTTTATGCATAACAGAGATGTTGCGTTACCTCTAAATACTTTAATGAAATGCAGGAAAAGATCAACAAGAACAACACGTCAAGGCTTTCATGTTAGTATATCGCAATATGAAGAAGGTCGAGACAAACCAGTTTGCTGAGAAGAGAACAAGGACAAAGATTTTCTGGTAGGAAGCCTAGTCCACCTAGAGAAAAACAAGAAAAACGTGAATGTTGGAAGAAGTTGCCATCATATTATCGAATGTTAGATAAAAAAAGACCGGTTAATTTCGTGGTGGCAAGAAACCAATAGAAAGGATTAACTACCAAATGTCTTGCACGACAATTGAGACCGGCTAACATTTCTTACCCTCCCCCCCCCCCCCCTTTCAAAAGCTATAGAAGATTTCTGTAGAACCCTTAGAAAAAAAACTATGTGACTATGTGGTGCCACTTAAAATGAATCATTACAGAGATCGAGCATATGCAATCAGGGTCATTCAAGGAGCGATAATTTAAAACAACGTGATAGACAAGAGTTATCAGACAAAGAAACATACCCTTGGCAAAACTTCGAAGAAGATCACGAAAGATTAATGCTGTTAAAGTGAACAGCCGACCTTAGACACACTGTCAGACAATTATCGGTCAATACTATGGGATATTCCTAGATACCCCAAAAGTACCCTTTGACGAAGATATAGAAATAGAAGAAATAATCATTGAAGTAGGTTAAAGATTCAGACCAACCTCTAAACCGCGCAAATCAATCCCTTAGTCCCGGAAAAAAACAAGCGAACAAAAGTATACTGAAGGTAGTTTAGCTATTATAAAACAATTAGTCAGATAAATAGGTTAATTAAGTTACTTTATTTTCAATATGAATTGAATAAGCTTTGTATACATTGCACGCTTATAAAAAGGTATGAAAGAATGGTCCTCTTTGACATTGAAACAGATATCGAGAAACCACCAACTAACAAATGTGGACATGGCACCTCAGAAGTTTGAATATGCATAGAAAAAAGTAAACTGGCGACTAATTCAAAAAGCCATAAGAGCGAGTTGATTACAAATCTTAGATTTCTGGTAAAAGCAATAAAATACTACGATCGACATTAAATTTTGAGTATGGGACAAGGTTTCTCGGGTTTACATGGTAAATGATCATTGTCATTACCCCATTTTATATTTTCGAATGTAATTCAGATATATCCGATATTTTTCAGAAATTCATCTACAATAGTATTTTAGTATTTCTGATATGAAAATATTATGGCATAACGATTGAAATATACATAATTTTATGATTAATTTTATAAACTTATTAATTATTGTTATATAATCATCTATTGTCATTTTCCTAATTATTTCAAACCAAATGTGGTTAAACAATAAAGTCAAAAAAGTAGCAGAGTGCAACATACCTATTTGTTATGTGATGTTTTACTGTACAAAGATGAAGGTGGTTTAATTTCGAGCAGATAGAGGTAAATTATTTCATGAATATGCGAGGAATAATGCTATATGCAGTAATAGTCTATTTTGAAAATTATCAATTAGGGATAAATGTTTATAACGTGGACTTTACATAGCAAAAAAAAAAATACAGAAAACGCGATAAGTACACATGGAAATATATATCAAATGGACAAGCTTTAATATTGTTTATTTTTACATTAATGATTTTCAAAATTTCTTTATATTACATGTAGTATTACCTTTTTTATGCAATGAAAACAAAATTATATTATATGAAAATATAGACCATTCCGGGATTTTAATCTAATATCATTACGGAAATTCTACAGAAGTACTTTTGCTATATAAATAGTTCATTATTGCTTGCGTTTAATTGTAAATGGGTAATTAAGTCCAGTGATGAGCATGAGCCTGTCAACACCGGGTCGAAAAGATAAATAAAACGCTACTGCTGACCACGGTGCGTCAGATCATTAGTGTTGACTTGATCACATTTACTTATAAGGGTTGGAAATCTGAGGTACAGTGTCCGAGCGTATAAAAAAAAGAGATGTGAGGAAAGCAGTTATCAAGTAGTCAATGGATTAAGCTGTCTTTTGCCTCTTCTTTTTGTACAGACAAGATGATATCAACATACGTGCGCGCTTTCATAAAAGTAAACATAAATGATTCATAAATTTCTTGTAATCAATATCTTTATGTTTTATTATACAATATATTATATATAAATTGTGGAATTTTATTTGGAATGTTTTATTTTGAAAATAGTTTGAATTATAATAAAAGAAGTAGTCATCTGGAAGCTGTATTTTGCCTCCTCATGTAGAGGATGAAATGATTCTGGTTTTTAAAACGTGACGTATACAACGCCAGCAGGTGTCTGGTCAAGAACAAATAAGGTCCCGAGGATGAAATGAATTGAAATATCATATTGGGAGGAACCATACTATGATAAAGTGTTGGAGAATCCGGGTATCGATCCCAGTACCCTCTATGGTACTAAACAAAAAGCTTAACCATGGTCAGTGTACGACCAACCAGCGCAATCACTCGACTATACTACTCTAGACACGACTATAAGCGAGGACATATAGCACATGGTTCTTAAATTTCGATGGTTTTCATGTTTTTTTCAAAAAAGTTGGATTTTTAGAAATTTGCCTCCTTGAAACAAAAATCGGAAATGGCAGTTTTCAAGAGAATATCTGACTCCTATTGATTTTTGGGAGTTGATTTTAATCAACTCTCCTATGCATTTACTCGGGCAAACCGAAAGTGAAACAGTGTTTGGACCTAAGCACAAATCAATACCGCCGACAACACTTAGTTCCTGAAAATAATCGATAAATTCGATGCAATGTATTCTGAAGCATTGTTTTTCAAGAAAACCTATTTATAAATACCATGAAAATAGTAAGATTTAAAATGGTACAAACAGTTTAAATATTGTTTGAAGTCGCATCATGTATTCATACGCTAGACTTAAACCAGACGCTCAGAGAGTCTCTCTTGCTTGTCGGAGATAAACGGAGACAGTAGAGCATTTGGTTAAACAAAACTAGAGTTTAATCTCGATACAATTTCTCAGAAATATTTCGATTACTGGCACTACCTGCCATGCAAAATCACATATCGCTGATTTCAAAATAAATGATAATCGATAAAATCAACTCCCGTCAATACTTCAGTACTTTGATTCTTTTAAGGAGACTGGTTTTTTTTTTTACAACAATGAGGATTTTCCTTTGAAAAAGGATAAAATTAAGCACATTTTTTGTGTAACCATTTTAAAATACATTTTATGATCTTATCAAAGTTAGAATGGAGTTTCCAGATTTAGTTCTACATTGCTTTAAGTATAACGTTGCATGTAAAAAAATTAACATCAAATAATATATTTTTAATCTTTTTTTATTTTATCTGCAACTCTTTTATGGAAAATAACATATCTAGGAACTGCAACACCTTCTTTAAAAGTTGTTTTACCCTAGCCAAACGTACCCCCACTCCTTGGGTTCGCACGCGTATGCTGAGTACAGTTTAAGATCAAAGATTAATTAACTGTCTTCAGGAAATACTCCTTCCTTCAATATTTAGATTATGTAAAACATTAACGAGGTTAAAGGGAAGTAGGAAAACCTGGAATAGGTGACATTAAACGGTATATCATTATAAATATAAAAATTAACAAAGGAGAGAAACATCTCATTCATAAACGTTTCTATCTTAGTGAACAAAGTGTCATGTTGTGAATTTTGAATGTACTGTGTGGGTGTAAATACAAAGTTTACAACATGACAACACTTGTCATGTTGTAAATTTTGTATTTACACCCACCCAGTAAATTCAGAATTCACAACATGACAAAAGAATTCATACATGTATAATTTTACATGATTGCACTACATAGGCGTCGGAACTTTGGGGGGGGGGGCTGGGGTGGGGGGGGGCTTAGCCCCCCCGCCCAACTTTTTTGCTTAGTTAGAGCTAACCATTAGGCACATAGCAGAACAGAGGGTTCAGCCCCCCCCCCCACTTTTTTTTTTGGCAGGAAATATAACTGTTCCGTAATGTACGTTTGAAAGATTGAGAAGTTGGAGTCAAAAGCCCCCCCCCCCCCTCCACGATTAGGATTTTTATGATTGGGGGGAAAATGATTTGGCCGGAAAGATTTTTTTTGTTTTGGAAGCATATGATCCTCTCCCCCCCCTCCCCACCTCCCAACGGATTAGGATTTTCAAGATTTGGGAATTTTTTCTCAATACTTCTGAGGATCAGTCTAGCCCCTCCCCCCCCCCCCCCCCCACTTTTAATGTGCTTCCGACGCTAGTGAACTATCGAAAGGACTCGGTCCCATGCTAATATTTCAAATACCTTCTCTGCATAAATCACAAATTGAAACTACAGAAAATATGCCTGAGTAACTCTCACACCGGCAAACAAAACTACCCCAGTTCGGAAAAATTATGGATCCGCCCATGGCATTCAGCGTTTCCGCTGGTTTAATTTTTTAATTACACTATCACTTTAAGTTTTCCATGAGTTCTTTCATTTGCACTTAAATATGCACGTGCATGTAGAGAATGTATGTACAGCGTATACAATTATTAATATTTATACAAAGTACTGGTCAGTATATCTTTTATGGTGACGAACTTGAGTACCCAACATACACGGAGTGGGGGAGGAGTCCAGACCCCCCTACCTCAATGAAAAATTAAAATTTATCAAATTTACATAATTAATATAACAAATATGCCACGCTCCCCTACCCGGAAATTTTTGTTGATCCGTTCATGCAGAAGAAAACTTTAATTTATTCTATAAGCCATGTAGTTCAATATAAATCTTTTATTTTTTATCTTGGCAATATATGATCTGTACACTTAGTTTAATTTAAAAATGTGCTTTAGTATACAGTGCATAGATTTCTAATATCATAGTACCAATATCACAGAGACACCCTGCATTAAAATTTCAAATAAACTTTGTTTATTCAAGGTAGGAGGTCAGGAGATTTAAACTTTGTCTCTACGTGTACGTACATGACCAGGAAGTAAATTACACAAGTCTCCTATTCTCTCATTCTGACATCAGGGCGTTATTCACACGATATGGCCTACCAGTGTAACTTATAAAAGGTCACATTGATACACGGTAAGTTATAATAATTGTTTCCATATCGCATGATGGTTAGGAAGTTGATATATTCCTTTAATGTTGGGTTAACTTCAAGATTATCAAGTCGTTCAACAATGGATAATTTTGTAAATGTACTGAACCGAAAGTAGTTGCCATTTTTTGAAAGAGCGACATGTATTTTCCACCATTGACGCATACATTCACCTGCAATATTTTTGTTTACAAAAAATGTATACTTTAAATAAACCAAGGTCACAAATAGATGAGACCTACGATGGTCAATTGGACTTATAAGTTCATAATTGATTTTTAAAGGGAGGGTATAATGCACGGCTCTTGAGGGGTTAGAGAGGGGTGTCTATAAGCCCAACCCCCTCTCGTCAAAATTTGAATATTATATCATATGGATTCACGGTTGTAGAACCATTTAAACAAGAGCTTCGACTTTTGGTAGTTTTATCAAAAAGCAAATTGACGTAAGCCTGTATTTTTCAGTGCTGGCCACTCAGACATGCATGACTCTTTGAAATCAACAAGATTTGTCTGGCTTTTGAGCCAAGAATACGCAATCTGTGTATATTTCATTTGAAACCAGAATATCTATAGGACAACTATGTTATGTCACCTCTAGTCTAGAAATTCTGCATCTTATATTAATTCTTTAATTCTGTTTGTACATCTATATTTTACAATGCCAAATAAAACATATTAAATAAAATTGTTTAAAGAAAATTACATATTATACAGAAACGACCGCCCACCCCCGGATTAGGAATTTCATGATTTTGGGATTTTTTTTTCTTGGGTATGATTTTTTTTTAGCTATAGGTATACCACTAAACCCCCCCCCCCCACCACCAAGGATTAGGAATTTCATTTGGGAAATAGGCTTTTTTGTCAAGATTTCTGATGATTATTGTAGCCCTCCCTCCGATTTTCAATTCGGAGGGAGGGACTCCCCTGGAAAAATTTTCTTGATCCGCCCATGCATTTACTGCTGTTTTACGAGGGAAGGGGGTGGTGTACTTATGTATTTATATATATGTTTGTGTAAGGGGGGCTTATGTCGATATTATTGACTCCCTAATAATATATGATAGCAAAATAAATAAATGTAACAGCTCCCTTAACTTACAAACTGTACTTTTCTCATTTCAGATGGCATTACCTGAATCCCAAATACCACCCGACGCCCAGCATTATTTGGTGTGTGGCACTGAAGACTGTGAGAAGAACTGCCAGTTTTACTGCAATGACTGTCACCAACCAATGTGTGAACAATGCAGAGATGAACATCAGAAGAATAAGAAAACCAAGATCCATGAAGTGGTTTCTTATAAACAACGTAAACGACCGCTTCCTGTGGAGAAATGTAAAATCCATCCCACAAGAAACATAGAACTTCTCTGTGAGGAATGCCAAATTCCCATTTGTCCCAAATGTGCAACCACAAAAGAACACCGCGGCCATGTGTTTACTGATCTAGAAATGGTCTTTGCTGAAAAATGTTCACTTTTTCACGTAGAAATTACCAAGATTCGAAGCTATTTTGAGCCTACTTCTCAAGACCTGAAAAAAGAAATTGCGGGAGATGTCACAGAAATAAAGAAGATCATGGAGGGTGTAAGAACAGCCATTAAGACTGAAGCTGAGGCCGTAAAAAAGCTGGTAGACACAGTCACATCAGAAAAAATAGAACAAGTCGACAAAATAGAACAGTCATTATTACAAACATTTAACGGCCAAAACCAAAAAATAGATGATTACATCAACTATCTCAATGATTTAGTCAAAATATTTTATGGTTACCTATCTCCCTCAAACATAGAACAATTAACATTTGCTCTCAAATCAGAAAACTTGGTCATTAGACCCATACCAGAGACATCCAAACCAGTCCCACCCGTATTTACTGCTGGTCAATACAGCAAGGAAGATGTCGCCAAATTACTCGGTAGAATAACTGTTCCAAACACTAAACCAGAAAACAGAAAAATAAAGCCCATGGAGACTGCCTCTACACAGATGAAACCTACAGGGAAACAGAGAAAACAAGACAGAGAGAAATCTGACATGAAACAAACTCTGTCTCTGTCTTCCTCTGTCACCAAGGTCAGGGAGTACACAGTACCAGGTGTTAATGGTGTATATCATATATCACTGGGTAAATCAGGCAGACTCTGGGTCAGTGATCATATTGGTAACCTTGTCCAAACAGATCTATTGGGGAATCAGCTACAGAAGATACGAACCAGTGGTGGAGATGAAGGCTACCACACAGTCACACAGGATGGGGATCTGATCTTTACAGACAAAAACAACAAAGTCATCAATAAGATAACACCGGATAATACAATCACTGAATTCATTAAAACAGGAGACTGGGAACCAATCAGTATACACTCCTCCCACATCAACGGGGACCTACTGGTGGGGATGTGGAAGGGCATAGAGGGTAAAGTCACCAGGTACAACAAGACAGGGACAGAAATACAGAACATACAGAGAGACAACAAAGGACAGGGACTGTATAGAACACCACACTACATCACAGAAAACATCAATGGTGATGTCTGTGTATCAGACTATATCAAACATGCTGTGGTGGTGGTGGATAAATCAGGACAACACAGGTTCTCCTACACAGGTCAGGAGACAGGGTTTACTCCCTATGGAATATGTACTGATGTACTCGGTCACATCCTGGTGTGTGATAGTATCAGTAAAACAGTTCATCTTCTGGATCAGGACGGTCAGTTCTTGTCTCTACTACTCACACCACAACAAGGGGTAAAGTATCCCAATAGTGTGTGTGTGGATGATGAGAACAATCTCTGGGTGGGACAAAGTAGAACCAACACAGTGACAGTGTACAAGTATCTACAGTGAACATTGTATATCTATACATCAATTATGTACAGTGTGTATGTTGTGAGACAATGTGACAACAACACAGTTGTAGTGTACAGTGTATGATTACCGGTATATAGTACATATACATGAACACCATAGATCACTGCTTAAATCTTAATTCTTCACAAATATGGATACCCAGATAGAGGTGTCAAAAAGAAATTGTTGGAAATTTATATAAAACATTATCTAAAAAATATCATAATTTTCTTATATATATATGTGTGTGTAACTGGTGTTTTAAGGGTGTAATCACGCCTGGTTGTGAGTTTACACATTTATTTGCCTGCCCCCGGAAATATATAAGGGATCAGTCTTTCAATAATCAATAGACAATAATTTACTAATTTTTAAAATAAAATACGAAGTTGAACCAGGGAAAAATAAGGTACAAAAAATAAATAGTGTATTTATCGTTAACACTTTGGACCAAATTAAAAACAAATCATATTTTACAGACTGATTAATTCTCTTCAAAAGAAAAGAAACGTTTTAGGAAAGCAAGTCTATGTATTTTGTAAGAATTTTTACTTAGAAATATTATATAATATAATTCTCTCTCTCTCTCTCTCTCTCTCTCTCTCTCTCTCTCTCTCTCTCTCTCTCTCTCTCTCTCTCTCTCTTAAAAATTGTCGTGCGTAAATAACACTAAGTTGACAATGATGCAAAGTACATGTACGTGTAATTCTTGTTGCGCTCGCCACAACGGAAGCACCGTAAAACGTATCATGATGCAGGGCAATGCAATTTCATGAAATTGCATTGCCCAGCATCATGATACGTTTTACGATCAGTTATTAAAAACTTCGGATTTACCAATATACAGACAAGTAGAACGTAATAGGTTTTATTCATTAAAGAAATAAAAAAAAATTCCATGTGTGATTGACAAAATTTTATTAATGACGTCACAGTACTATACACCATTGTCGTGACGTCACAAATAAAAACCTCGCGAATGTATTATGACGTCAGGTAAATATCTTCGAGAATGAACAATATTAATCATGCAAAGGATTTCTGAACAACTCCGTCGCCTTTTTCTACGATTTATGCGACATAGCTGGTGGATTTATGAAACAGGTGTAGCAATTTCAATTGCTGTTCCCCTTTGTCTCCAATATCTATGGTAGGTAGAATTTCATTAAACAAATCATAAATTTTACATTTTCCCTGCAGGATCTGTGCAGAAGTATTATCTTGTAATCGATTAAGAATTGAAGCTCGTGTTTTTTCCCCGTAAATTGCGATTGGGGAGATGGGGTTCCGGGGTTACCAATGAACAGAGAAAATGAGACTTGTTTTTTATGTTGATGGAAGGGAGGAGGGGGTAGAGATTTAAGAAACGAAGCTTCATTCTTGATAGAGGGGGGGGGGGGGGGGGGGGAGGGGGTGTTAACATGTTAACATAGAAATTAAACGAAAAACTGCATCAGTGCACGTATATCGCCTTGATGCCGAGTTGCTGTGTAGCTTGCAGAATGGTTCTCCTCAGTTCTTTTAATTAACTAGACTTTGACCCGTGCGTGCACGGGTTGACATTGCATATCGAACATTTAGAAATAGGTACATCGATACACCTTATTATTGACATTTACATAACAAAGCTATAAGCCTACAATAATGCTATTAATTTCACTACACTTTCCTTAGTTTGAATAACCTAACTGTGTCTCGGGAAAAGCCCCTCCCTTACTTATACCCGTAAAGTAGCAGAAAATTGCAGAATCGCTCTGGAACGATTTTGGAGAAAGTTAATGAATGATGTTGCCTTGAAAATAACAGTCAAATACATCACAACAAACCTTTTTGAGACTGCAAATACCTTTCAACTAAAAATTTTAATCCATAGAATGGAAGAACTCAACACCTTTTCACCAACGTACACGTAATCGTATATTCTTTGTAAAACTGGGTCTGTAGGACCTTATTCATTTTTACGATAAAACATATTCTATCTTCACTCTCCTAACAAATATAATGTAACATTTTTGCATGTAATCAAATATTTTTTGTCATCACGAAGATGAAAGTAAGTGCTTAGTTGAAATGTATATTTGTTATTTTATACTTTCTCTCATAAGAAATCATTAATTTATATGAACAAAATATATAGCAAAAGTCCAATGAAAATTTACCCGTATTTGTATTATCATTTCTGAGTTTATTCAGGCAGATGTGATATTGTGGAAACAAATATAAACTAAAGATCCCGTTAGTGTGAATGTATTGCGCAAGTGCAAGATTGTAAAATCCAAAAAATCCAGGTGATTTCCGGGATTTTTTGAGGAATTTTCGTTGATTATTAATTAGCGAAGCTTAACTGAGAAAAAATAAAAACAAATTGGTAATCTTCAAGTACCAAAGATGTTTAAAATATATAAAACAAAAGACAGTATTCTTCCGATTTCTCGGTATTAAAGACTAAAAATTCGAGTCTATTATTTTAATATAGTAGTATAGATGATGAAATAAATGTATTCTAAATTGTTTGTGCGTCTCGTTTCTATCTAAAATGAATCGATCAAAGTAAAATTAAAATATGACATAATTGATGAAAACAATCACAAGAACGGTTAAATTTAAATAATCAATGTCTAAGAAATTGTCTCCTTTTATGGTTGTTCATTATAATTCATGTTCCAGTTTTAATTTCAAACTGCAGATTCCCCCTACCTTTCATTTTTTAGAACTTTAATTAATTCACTTTATTGCCTCGTTAAGCGAGGAGCCTCAACTATCGCTGACCCAGCATGCCCTATCCCCGGTCGTGACAGATCTGGGATTTGAAATAGAAGCAACCTGCAGATACCTGGAAGGTCACTTCAGATATGTAAGTTTTTTTCTTATGTGGAATGTCATATGAATTTTATGGTCGAAAAGTATTTCGACATTATTTTTACAAAGATTAAATTCCCCGCTTATGTTTTTCATTCGTCGAAGTTCCATTTGTTAATTACAAAATCCCCCCCCCCCCCTACCCCCAAAAAAAATTCTTAAGATCTAATATTTTTTCAATCTGATTATAAAATCAGATATTTGATCTGTTCTGGCAAATTCGATGTCGCTACATAAAGTTATCGAATTTGTCGGAGCGGATCAAAGTTCTAATTTAAATCAGATTGATATTAATTTTCTTTAAAAAAAAAATGAATTTAGATCGAGTTTTTTAAATGACACTTTATTATCCTTTCAGCGTGTTTACAAATACATTACCATTCGAGTAACCAAAGTAATTTGGAGGCTTCATTTTGAAAGGCAAGTCTACGCACAACACTGCAATTATAATACATGTATTAATTTCTTTTAATTTTGAAAATAGAAATATGATAGCTTTCCAAATCTACAACGTTCTAAATACATTCAAAATTTTAATTGATGTATCCATATTTTAAAACTTATGAATTCAGGAGAGCTCCATTGAGGTACTGCCATCTTTTCCCGCTGTTTTTGGAGTTCCTGACTCTCCTGATTGTTGTTGTACTGCCGATATATGACATATATTCCTGGTGAGTATGATGAAACCATTTTAAGTACATACATTTTATTAAGTTTTATCTTAAGAAATTCGAAAATTATAAATACAGCATATTTTGGAATTTGGTGGCAATGGAAGTAAATTTTATTTTTTTTATGGGGGGGGGGGGGGGCTATACTTATCAGAAATGAGAAGGGATTATAGTGATGGTGATGTCTAACTTTGCAAAAAAAAGTGTGTGTGTGTGTGTGTGGGGGGGGGGGGGTCTAAGCCCCCTTCTAAAAGAAGGGAGTTAAGACCCTCCTCCCCCGTTTCCGACGCCTATAAACTTTGAGAGCTTTAATGTTGAATCCTGTGCAATATCTTCGTTGGTTTGACGATTTTTATAAAAAAGGTTAATCACGCAAGTTGCATCAGTGCTGTATGGACTGTGTGTTTTTACTATTTGCAGTGAAGAACGTCCCCTTGGTGAACTTGGTGAAATTCTAGAGGCCAGTCTAAACGATCTTGGATTTGTGCGGTTAAGACAGTGTACTAGCCTCTCTGTATACGATGTAAGTACATGTACTTAATGATACGCTTTTAGTCATTAGTATTGTAGTCATTAGTCATTAGTATTATATTTCTTTGTTTATATATCTTGTGAAGTGTTTTTTAAATTTTAACACTCAATGTCATTTTTTTTCTTGACAAGGTTAAGATACAACTTAACACTGTTCAGGAAAGGCTACAAATTCATGTGTTTTCCTTCAAAAGTGACAAATGTTTTAAATTAAATGAATAAATATAAAGTATACATTTATATCTTTTTTAATTTCTGAGTGATAAATTATCTGTCTTCTTGTAGGTACTCCGTCGTTACGTAATTTTTACCTTGCCCAGGTGTGCCATCAGGATGTTCCTCTTGTGGAGGAGGCGCGGGCGACATGAAGACGGGCGATGATGAGGAAAAAGGGGAGGGGTGAAGAAAATGAGGTCTCTGAAGAAGTCAAGTATGAATTCAACCTCTAATGATTAAATCGCTTAAATGTCATTTATAATTGATAAATGTTAAATTTTAAAATTTTGCGTCTAGGTTCACGCCAGATGGTAACAATCCATTGATTGCGAAAACGAAACATTCATGTAGGCACCTAATGTTATGATTTCAGACATTACGCATGCGTATTTCGCACTTCCTCTCCACGTTGAGATAGTGGACACCGCCGAAAGTTTGGACGTTTCAGGGAATACAAGAAGCAAATATGGTGTTAGATATCGAACTATTTAGAGCAGACAAAGGGGGAAACCCCGACAAAATCAAAGAGAACCAGGCCAAACGATTCAAAGATGTGACCCTTGTGGATAAAGTAGTAGAAAATGACACGCAATGGAGGAAAAGTAAGTTACTGGTCTGGGACAAAGTACACAGTGCTGGCTGTTAGAATTTTGACACACAGAACTTCTTGTCCAGTTCAGTAGTGTGAAATAAAATATGATACCATACAGATTGTGTATTTATTCTTATGAATAGTAAAAATTTGCTTTGGTTTATTTTGATGATGCAATATTTGGGTGATGCAACTACCTTGACATATCGAATAGAATAGATCTAATGTTAATTTCATTTCTGCCTGTTGTAATAATTTCATTTTTTGTCTAGTTCATGGTTCATCTTTTCAATTTCATTCAGGTGAAGTCTTGTATTTGTGGTTTGGGACTTCATTATGGCGCATATAGTATGATTTAGCATGTGAAATAAAAGGGGTAACTAGATTTACCGAAAGACCCCTGATTTACCGAAATGCCCGGAAAACACCGAAATACCCTTCAAAAACACCAAAATGCCTCATTTGGGCACAAATATTTAACATCATAGTTTGAATCTAAGTGTTTAAATGTATTTCCCAAATTTTCAGTTTGATAATGTAAGTATTTTGACGTAAATAGCAATTTTTAACATGTGTAGACATTGGGATAAGAACGATAACTCTTGCATGAATTGCTTTTCACTCGAATAGAGGTGTGAAATTTTCTTCCCAGAATAAAATAACTAAGAATTAAAAATAACAGTTTATCAGCTTTTATTTTGTAATATCATATAATAATTTGACATGATAATACTATAAATATTCCTTTTTCTATCAGAATTGCTCCTTTCTCTTGCACACATATATAACATGTCAACGCCAAGCGAAATCTTTGATTTGCGTTTTAGTCAATAACCACGAAAATCGGCTGATTTATTCAAAAAATTAACTTTATATACAATAACTATTTATATACAACACTAAACATACACTATTTTTGGCGTAATAATGGGCATTTTGGTGTTTTTGAAGGGTATTTCGGTGTTTTCACTGGGTATTTCGGTAAATCCCGGGTATTTCGGTAATTCTATGTACCGAAATAAAAGTAGTGTTTTGGTCTGGTCAAATGTTTTGATTTCTAGTTCCTGGGTAATTTTGATGTGTAAATGTTTATTTTGGAAAAATATCAAGAGAATATATCGTTCTAATTATATTGTATTTCAAATAATCAATGAAAATAAATATTTGTTGATAAAATTTAATGTTAATCAAAATATGTTTTTTCGAAGGACAATTCCTGTTTTCGTTCTCATCATCTCTGAATCTGTTATCCGTGTCCATGTTCGAAACTGAAAATACTAACATGTATTAATTTATTTTATAGAGAGTACCTTTGAAACAGTGGTATTTTCTGTGTTTTAAGTTAAAGTTCGCTACATCAGGACTATATAATACCTTTAAACCTATATGCCTATAAATTGCATGTATTGATCATATGTTGATCATTTTGTTTGAATATCTTCATAGCTCAGTTTAAGTATCGGGCTTGCCAATCGCAGATCCTTAGTTCAATTTTGCCTAATGTTTTTGTTCATGCATATTTTTTCTGCTTGAAAGAAATTTTAGAAAATCATCCCCCCCCCCCCCAAAAAAAATTGCATTTTTTTGTTCCTCTTTGACTTATACATATTTTATGAGTCATATAATCCATCATAATCAGGTCATTTTTCTGCCAATATAAAAAAATAATAATAAGGTACATAGTGAGCCACCTTTAATCAATGGTGGCGAGATCTGAAAAAACATTTTTAAACAGATTATTATTTTATTTTGCCTCATCAATTAGTGTGAGAGGAATGGGTTCTATATTTGAACTTAGCCCTTATAAACTACATGATAGATATGACTTCACCTGTACCCTTGAGGCATGTAGATTTACATAAAGTTTTAAATGTGTAAGGCCCCGAAGGATGGTTGTAGCCAAAGAATAGGAAGTAGCTGAAAAAAGAACTAAAATTCTATCTAAGCTAGAATTCACTCAGGGGTCTCCCTATTAAATATTTTTTTTTTATAAATCTTTTAATAAATTCCAGTTAAAACATTCTCATCAGAGAAAGTCTTGTCACAAAATAAAGATTGGAGCTGTACATGTGGGGGGAGGTTTTCTTTAAAGTATTTCCTTTAATTTCAATAAGTCTATAAAGTCTGTATTTTCATGGAATATAAAAAAAAATCTAAGAGATCAGAATTTCTTGAATATAAATAAAAAATGAACAATTCTACTTCCAGAAAGGTTTAGAGCTGACCTGCTGAACAAACAGAAGAATCTCTGTAGCAAAGTGATAGGAGAGAAGATGAAGGTGGGTATTTGTATTGACTCTGATGAACAATTAAGGGAAATTCTTAGAATAGTAGTATACATCATACATGCAGGGTTGTCTCTAAAAATTGAAATAGAAGAAAGAAATAAAGAAGTACAAGGGGGGTCTGGGGTCTTGCTAATAGCAGCATTGTGTTTGAAATGCAATAATAACCAGGTAACTAAGGCATTTTAGGTGGGGGAATCCCCCCCCCCCCCCCCCCCGTTAACATGTACAATTGTAATTTCTATCATGCATCATACATATCATCTTTTTGAAAACTGATTCTATAATCATTATATCTGTTTACTGTAAATAACAATTATGAAATATAATGCAAATAGAATTCATACTGCATTATTGTTTTCTGTAATGCATTTCACCGCCAGTTTGAAGTAAGAAGTTTCTATTTATAGAAAATGAATTTTAATGTTATTTCTATTTTGGGAAGTAGCTGTCATCTCGGAGACAAGTTAACAACAATTTATGCTTTGAATTAAAGTCATCTAGTCTAAGAGTTGCACTCTAACTAATGGCAAAGTTGCGAAATTCCACTAAATAAACATCAAAAATTTCTTGCATTATATAGACTTACTAGCCATATTTTATGACTTATGTCAGTTTAAGTTTGAATAGATTTCCTATTGTTTTTTTCAGGCAAAGGAGCCTGCAGGAGAAGACAAAACCGTGCCAGACAGTATCAAAAACAACCTAGAGGAGTTCACCAAGGAACAAATTCAGGTTTGTAGTGAAGGAGATGTGTCAATCACAATGGGACATACCGAGAATTGGTGAATTGGGAAGTAAGGTTGGGCTGGGGGGTCATCACCCCAAAACCTCCCATAATTCCTTCCACATTTCCCCAGAATCCACAATAACATCAATTGCGATCTAGCAACATTGACTGCAATAATTAAAAGATAAAAAGAGAGTTTATGTATGTATTTGATTAGTTCATGTTGTAGAAATAATGAGCATATTCTAAGTACTTATAGTGAACTTTGTCTGATCTATAATTGACTTTTCATAAAGTCACATTTATGGCATCATAAAATGTTTCTTTAGCATTGTTTACATTGTCTTCATAGAAAGTGATCTGACAGATCTAGGTCAAAAGTCAACTTCTTTTTAAAAATTTAAGGTTATACATCAAGTTCCAAGATAAATTGTAATTGACACAAACGTAATTTAGGTAAGGCCTAAGAAAAAAATTGGTTTGTTTCCGGTTTCCCGACCGACCCTAGATTTTACCCCCCGACTCAAAACTTTTTTAAAGGATTTTTGATGGAAAATTGTTTATTTCCATTTTTATCCGATTTGGAAAACAGTTACTCACAAAAACGCTTGAAGCAGTTAGATCTGTTCAAATCAGTGTAACTCAAACGTTTTGTTTCAAAATGGCTGTATGTGTCCATGTGTTGTAGATTTTACTAGTGCTCTCATGGCTGGCAGAGGAAGTATCTGATATATAATATCATTTTTGTGTTTTCTTAAGACCAGCTTAATAGGCAGGAATGATATTAAAAGTATTTCTCATTTTATACCATGCAGCAGTGTCAGTATCTAACTGGCATGTATGGATACTGCAATATTAAAGGGGAGAAAAATATGTGAAAAAATAAAAAAAAATTCCGACCGACCCTACTTTTTTTCAGCATGAAACCGGAAACAAACTTTTTTTTCTTAGGCCTAAAGGTATACTTGCTATAATTTTCGTCAATTTTGAATGAAGAGGAAAATGCATGTGTTTAATTACTTACAACCTTTATGCTGTTAATTATAATGCCCAATTTGATCACGTAATTAAAGATATCAAATTTGAAACAATAAAAAATATTTATTTTCCTGCCAGGAAAGTAATGCCTCCTCATGAATATCAATCTATCATGTGATATCGACAGCTAAATTTAAACCATATCATACAAAACTTGGTGGAATGTCAACACCTTCATAATTGTTATACTGGTTGTTTCACGAAGGAAATGGTAAAACATTTTTCAGTTTAGTAATTTAATTGGTCCTATATAGGAGGTCGAACAAAAGAAAACAGAAATACAAGCATGTGAGCATGTATATAACTATAAACAATGACGTACGTAGGCCAATGTCTTTTCCCCTATGGGCTATTTTCGGTAGGAATTATATAAGGAATAAGGAATCATTCTTTGAGTATTATGAGGTGATAATTTCGGTCGGGGCATGATCAAAATTTGATCCGAAGGGCTTTATGATAGATTTGATCACGCCCCGACCGAAATTACCACCTCATAATATTCAAAGAATGATTCCTTATTACTTATATTTATATAATTTTAAGCCATCGTATGATTAAATATAAAAATATAAATAAGCAAACCCTGCTGGCGCCTCAATTTGGCGTCATTTGTATTATGGGTTTTATAGTAAAAAATCGATACGTAGTGTTATAACAGGCAAAGACACTGGAAAATGTAAATATAAAAATAAAAACCTGAGAAATTCTTGTATATTTGTAACGACATGGGATTTACCATTGTAATTTTTAGATCAAATTGATTTTTATAAGTGAACAAACACATGTGTTTTAACTGTCATTAAAACTTAACGCAAATTATAGTGTGTATAACCTTAAGTTGGCTACTGTTCAAAATGACCAGACTCCAAGACTCATTATTTTTATTGAATTTTTATTTTTTGAAATTAGGCGCTGACAGTTGTGCAGATAAAAGAAACCAAAAGTATGATCGATGAACAGATGAAAATTAATGACACTGAGTTAATCAAGCATGAACAGGAAAGGAACGAGGCCCTGAAAGAAGTCAGCAACCACCTGCATGAGAGCTGTATCATCAGCAACGACGAGGTACACAGAGGGTTGATTCTTGAGGAAAAAATGATAGCGTAGACATTGACGTTTACTTGGGGCTCCTCATTGATGGGAATAGGTTCAATAGTACCCGTCCAGTGACATTTGGTGCACTGACGAAAATGTTAATTTTGTTAAATTCAAAATACTTTAGAATTGATTTAATTTTCGGTGTTTATTTAGCTTTTTTTTTAAAATAATATTATTAAATTTTGTACGTTGGCTTAATACAATTCAATATGTTATAGAAAATACTTTTATAAAGCATACAAAGTATTTTTCAGCTCCATTTTTTGAGGCGCATCGCTATCAGCGATGTAGCCTCATTGCTGTCAGCCCACTTCTCTCGGCTTATATACAAGCGGCGTCATAGAACTCAAGTATCAATGCGCCAAAAAATATATAGTGCCGTTCTGATTGTTACGTATTTTCAACCAGGAACATATATTAAGCATACAAAGTATTTTTCAGCTCCATTTTTTTATCTTATAAAAATAGAGTCTATAAATCTTATTGGATATAATAAATCTAGATCCTTGTGCGTTGCTTTAACCTGATTTACTGCATGTAACTGTTTTCTTTTGTTCAGGATGAGAATGGCATTGAGAGGACGTTTGGGGACTGCGAGTCCAGGAAAAAATACTCACACGTGGACTTAGTGGTGATGGTGGATGGAGTGGACAATGACCGGGGGTCAGTGGTGGCCGGGGGAAGGGGATACTATCTCAAGGTCAGTGTTTCATTTAAAGATGCTTTTAGACGCTGTGTTTTACAAGTAGAAATAATGGATATTTAAACAATAAAATGCGTTCTTTGGTGATTCATTCGGGATATGAAGGTAGCAACGTTGCAGAAATAATACATAACATAACCCGGGTTATGTTATTTTTTCTGCAATGACCGCTACCATCATAACTTGCATGAATCATCAAAAAAGCATTCTACATGTATTGTTTATTTTAACATCTTTCTTTTTAACTAATTGATAAGTCTCCCGTTAGATCTGAGTCTGACATCATCATGATATTTTCATGCAATTCGTAATTTCTCTTAGGCTACTGTAGGTTTTGACCAATCGATAAATGGGGCATATAGATTTCAGTCTGGCTGTTTCTATGAATTTCCTCCAAGTTTCCATAAGAAATAGAGGAAAAGATACTTGGTAGATGTAAATATATATAAATGATTTTATTTAACAGGGTCCATTGGTCTTCTTGGAGCAAGCTCTGATTAATCTCGCCATGCAGTCTCTGTACACCAAGGGTTATGTCCCTTTGTACACGCCGTTCTTCATGAGGAAGGAGGTCATGCAGGAAGTTGCTCAGCTGTCACAGTTTGATGATGAACTATACAAGGTGGGCATTCATGTGTTCTCCTTTGGTCTGCCATTGGTGAATGAGATTTATTAATAAGAAATAAATGAAAAGACACAGATGAATTATTTCATACTTTTAACATTTGTATCTGTCAGTCATGTGTTGTATTTCACATACTGGTATCTCAAAAAAGTAGAAGGTACCTTGGATGCCAGGAAAAGGTGTTTTACTGCAGTGCCATGATAGCAGTATTACTATCACTTGAGCTTGTTTGTCATTATGAAACTTTCACCATGAATCCACCCTTTCTTATTTTCTTTGTGTCAAAATGCATTGTCAATTGTGTATGTTGAGGTTCCATCTATAAATTGTATTTAGTATACATATTGATTCCATGATTTTTAAATATATACATGATTAAAAAAAATAAAACTGTATTGATTACATAATAATCAAAAGAGTAAAATTATATTTAGTAAATTATTACATTTAATATATATTTACATTTATTACACAAAACCTATTCATTACAGGTCATAGGAAAAGGCAGTGAAAAGGCCGATGAGAACTCAGTGGATGAGAAGTATTTGATCGCAACCTCTGAGCAGCCAATCGCTGCCTTCCACCGTGATGAGTGGGTCCCGACTGATGACCTTCCCATTAAGTACCTGGGCTACTCCACCTGTTTCAGACAGGAAGTGGGGTCGCACGGAAGGGACACCAGGGGAATCTTCAGGGTCCACCAGTTTGAAAAGGTTTAAAATTTACTCAGTTGAAAAAATCTCTTATTGACAAGATTTTTAAAAATTTAATATGATATTGATAAAAATGCTTGTAGACTTGCTTTAATGCTGTAAAAAAAAAAAGTAAAAATTTGGTTGGTCAATTATGGAGGCAACCAAATTTTGATCAGGATTAGTGAAGATTGATGTGTACTCAAGGTAGAAAAAAATATTGCCATATAGGGTTGGATACGGGTACACGGTACCAATACCATACCGAATAGTTGCTTTAAAAATACTGGTAAAATACCGTTTCATTTTATACCGGTACTAATAACGGTATTTCTGAAACCTTTTTATTCCTTTAAAAGGATTTTAAAAAACGATTACAGACTCGCTAAAATCGAATTCTTCGCGTAGTAAAAGGACAGGCTAATTAACGAAATATGCGCTTTATCATTCTTAGTACGATACTTGATTCGACTGCCAATACTTTAATAAATGAATACATAATTTTTTCTTAAAACTAAAATACATTTACAATGATAGTGATTAAATTTATTCTGACAATAAATGCAAAATAAAAAGACAAAATAGCGAAAAAGTGTTTTATTTATTTCCGTTCTATTTTCTGATATTTCTTCAATTAGTGCGACCAAACAATGGCTGGCAACCGGGTAAACCGCTCCGCTGTCTAGTCTCATTTCAGTAGGAAATCAGATTGTGGTGTTTGCAACCATTGCCAGTTATTTTGCCTGGGAAAGGGGGAAAACACAAGGAACTTTACTAAACAATTGAGAATCAGATTCAATTTATTTGTTTGTTAATCTTTTATTCAAAGATTGAAGCATAAACATAGTTTGTAAACTCATATGTTTTTGTAAATATATTTATTGAAAACTATTATTTATTGAGGTCTAGTACCGTATTGTTAAAAATACCATATCGTTTCAAAAATACCGGTATGGTATCGTACCGTTTCATCCTTAACGGTATCCAACCCTATTGTCATATATAAATGTACTGTTGTAATTATGTTGAACAAGATAGAATT
This sequence comes from Magallana angulata, assembly GCF_025612915.1. Classification (NCBI taxonomy): domain Eukaryota; kingdom Metazoa; phylum Mollusca; class Bivalvia; order Ostreida; family Ostreidae; genus Magallana; species Magallana angulata. The sequence goes on along the minus strand of NC_069118.1, from coordinate 41,930,379 downwards.
TTTTCCACATTACATACATGAAAATATTGCATTGTAAAAAAAAAATACTGAGCATAAAAGTAAGATATCTACTAAAACTCAACTTTTCAACCAATTTGAAAAAACCCAGATTTGATATTAGTCATGAATTGTGTTTCCCAGATAGAGCAATTTGTCCTGACCTCACCTTTTGAGAACAAGTCATGGGAAATGTTTGACGAGATGATCAACAATGCGGAGGAATTCAACAAACTTCTGGGCATTCCATACCGAATAGTAAACATTGTATCAGGTAAGAGTTCACAGAAGTTTAGCTTTTGTTTGGCTGCATTTTGTGAAATACTGAACCAGAATTTACAGTGGCAGTGAAAAAAGAGCTTGCATGCTATTTTCACAGGAGAAAAAATTTGCTGGTTACTTGCCTGTTAATTTTTATTTTGGCGTGGTCAATTAAGAAAAATTGTTACGCCATGAGATAAAAAACCAAGGGTTTGCAGTGTAGAAGATGTTATAAATTCGAAAGGGCTGGGTGGGCATGGCTATTTTTAGACTATTGATCTCCGTAAGAAGATGACCTCTGTATAAAAATGATGGAAAGACTTGAACTAAAATACATAACATGAATTTTTCTTTACCTAGTTAATACATGTTATTTTATGAAGGTTTAAAAAATCATTTTAAGGCTAATCTAGTGGCTGATTTATTGACTATCTAGCCTCCTCAGTAGAAAAACAAAAATTTGTTTTGCATGTGAAGGAATATACTGAGTTGAAAAGAAAAAAGGAAATTTGATATGCAGTCAAAAAATGTACTGAAGTGAAAAATAAAGTGCTTGATTGTAAATATTACTGATTGGTACCTTTCAGGGGCCCTGAATAACGCGGCTTCTAAGAAGCTGGATCTGGAGGCGTGGTTCCCGGCATCTGGAGCGTTCCGGGAACTGGTCTCATGTTCCAACTGCCTGGATTACCAGGCTCGCAGACTCAAAGTCCGATACGGACAGACCAAAAAGATGAATCAAGAGGTCAGTGTGTAAACTTTATATTTAAAGAACATATAACTTGTTCAGTTGAGTCCCTCCCTCAATCAGTTTTGTTTTTGTTTTATCTTTTTACTGAAAACATTTATTTTAATGAAAGGTTAGGTACTCATGATGAAACTTTGCAGTAAGTTTCATTTTTGGCTTTTTTTTTTTGCCATTGATTTTTGTTTCAGTCTCGCTGTACTATAATGTTTGATGGTTAATTTGAATACACAATTTTATGAAATCTCCAATACACATTTATTTGAAATTGTGCTCCAAGAAGCTAGAAATCATTCTTCTTTTTCAAAAATTAAAATTAGATGTATGACTTAACAGTTGTTTTGCATGTATTTACACAGGCAGACTACGTACACATGCTGAATGCCACCATGTGTGCGACCACCAGGACGATATGTGCCATTCTGGAGAACTACCAGGTAGAGGACGGGGTCATTGTGCCAGAGGCCCTCAGGAAATATATGCCACCAGGTGAGAGAGAGAGAAAGAGAGAGAGAGAGAGAAAGAGATTGAGAGAGAGATTTAAAAAATAGAATCGTGCATTTGACATGGAAAAAAAATTATAATTATGAACTACATTATCAGGTTTTTAAAGAAATGAACATTAAACATGTATGTATTATCTTTAGAATAATGCCCCTGTCTTATTTCAAAGTGCATCTAACTATAAAAATTCTTACCTTTAAATACTGTCTTATGTTAGGGAACATGATAACTTAACGTTATTCTCAGACACTTTTAATGTCATAACTATCATTAATTAAGGTGAAATTGTAATTAATTGTTATTTTTGAACACTTTTAATGTCATAAGTATGAACATATTTTAAGTTAGGGGATATCATAACTTCACGTAATTGTAGGAAAGATAACTGAATGCCACTGAGAAAAAAAGTTATTACAAAGTTGAATGTCTAACATTGTGTATTGAATTTCCTGCAGGATATAACGAGAAACTGCCCTTTGTAAAGCCAGCTCCTATTGACCAAGAGGAGAGTAAGAAAACAAAGAAACATAAAGACGCTCAGAAAAAGAAAGACAAGAATGTCGCGGAGGGCGTGGAGAAAATGGATCTAAACAAGTGATTGTGCTAACGAGGACTAATTTATTATTCTCTTAACGATGTCTGTGATGATTTTGTGCAGTCAATATTGATGCAGTACTTATATGTGTAACATTGTTTCGTTGTACACTCGACTCATCTAAATGATCTATATCGTCGGCTCAGTGTACACATTACGTTACCAAATCATGGGAATTATTTCTGGACCTTTTCTCCTTAGATCATGAAAATGCAATTTTTTTTATTTCCATATACATTTTACGTCATGTCTCTGAGTGCAATGAGAGATTTAAGTTAAAAGAGAAAGATATTCTTTTATGAATTGCTTATGAAGACAAAATTAAGATAACTTTTAAATATGGACAAGAATTAAGATTTGAGAGAAAAATGCTCTTATGTATCTTTTGTACTCTTATCATTATAAAACAAAGAAAGGTTTTTGGGATATATTAGCATACAAAATAAATGTGCATTATATTTAATAAAATGTTAAAATCGCAAAGTGCTTTTTTATGTTCATTCTGTCTGTTTTGTTTTTGATGAAGATGAAACTGTCTACCATTTCTCCACTTTGTGGAATATAGATTGTTTAGTTTGTGGATAAATGAAATAAAACTTGAAAACTTGTTTCATTTTTTGATTTCTCTACCATATGTATTTCAGCATGATTGATTATATGTATAAGCCCTCGAAAAAAAGAGGAGAAAAAAATCTATAAGGTGACATGGAAAGAAAAAAAATTACTTGTACATGGATTTACTTCATGCGAACACTGGTCTGTTGTTTGATGACTCTTTTGACTCATACTGCATAACAGATTGAAGCAAGCAACACACCATGAATCATTGATACACGGCAAGGGTGCATCTGTTGATTGTAGATTGTACTCGCTCAGGTGAATGAGTCGATAAAATTCGATCAATGCAAGAGTCTACACTATTGTAGGATCTCTTTTTAAATGATGATTTTGGGGAGGGGGTGTACTTCCTAAATACACATGACTTGAATTATTTAGTAGATCGTATTTAAAAAAGGATTTTTTGGAGATTTTTTTTTTTTAATACAAAAACCTGACCGAATTCATGGCCACTAAAATATGACTCTTATGTATGGCCACCCTTATAATTAATTGAGTCATTCAATCAAATCATATAATAATACTTTTGTGGATAGTGACCGGGGGGGGGGGGGTGTCTTAAGTTTCCATACATACTGCAGGCTTCTAGCATCCTTATTCAAAGCGGACAGGTCAGTAAAAAGTGGAAGGACCAAGCGGTGTTTTCACTTATTTATTTTTCTATAATTAAAAAGGTAAATTTTTCCTGAAAAGTGGATAGGTCCCCTATGGTGGCATATCTCTGTCCCTTGTGAGCAAGTTATTTTTCTATTAATTATGTGGACATGCAAGATAAATATGTTGACATGCAAGATAGTTATGTCAACATGCAACTAATTATGTTGACATGCAAGAAAACTGCAATCAAATAAGAGTTATAAAAAATCTCAAATATCGCCAAAATGTGACATTCAAGATGCTAGATACGATACCTATTGATGTCAACATGCAACTTATTTATGTCGACATGCAACTTAGTTATGTCGACATGCAACTTATTTATGTCGACATGCAACTTAGTTATGTTAAGATGCAACTTCTTTATGTCGACATGCAACTTATTTATGTCGACATGCAACTTAGTTATGTTAAGATGCAACTTAGTTATGTCGACATGCAACTTATTTATGTCGACATGCAACTTAGTTATGTTAACATGCGACTAAGTTATGTTGACATACAATTAATAAGTTGCATTTCAACATATTTATCTCGCATGTTAACATAGCTAAGTTGCATGTAAACATATTCATCTCGCATGTCAACATAAGTAAGTTGCATGTTGACATAAATAAGTTGCATGTTGACATAAATAAGTTGCATGTTGACATAAATAAGTTGCATGTCAACATATTTATCTTGCATGTTAACATAAAGAAGTTGCATGTCGACATAAAAAGGTAGCATCTAGCATTTTGGATGTCACAAGTGGGCGATATTTGAGAATTTTTTAGATTTTGTATAATTCTTATCCGATTGCAATTTTCTTGCATGTCAACATAGTTATGTTGCATGTTGACATAATTATCTTGCATGTCAACATATTTATCTTGCATGTCGACATATTTGATGGAAAAATAACTTGCACACAAGGGGCAGAGATATGCCACCATAGTCCCCTATCCCCATTGCAACTTTTCCCAGACAGTACACATTTGTCATTTGCATTAGGTTTTGATCCCGTTTGAAAGGATGACAAGCAACCGCCTAGCTGTAAATCTGAAGAGTCTGCCACTGTTAATATTAACTATGCAAACCTCAACTGATAATTTAAATGTTTTGCGAAATTTTGGTTCATATATTGTTGAAAAATGAATAAATATTTATAACATGAGAAATGAAAATCCCAGCTAACCGTCCGTCACGCACATCTCTCTCTCTCTCTCTCTCTCTCTCTCTCTCTCTCTCTCTCTCTCTCTCTCTGAATTTTAAAGCAAAAGGATACTTTTCGCAACGCAAAAAACCGGTTTTTTGTGTTTGTATCTCCTTGCCTTTAAACAGCTTGACAATGGTTGAAGAAATCTGATTCCCTCTCATTATTGATTCAACTGACTGTAGCTTATACTACACAACACTTGGGGGTTTAAAACACACGTGGATTATGCAATATAACCACCCGACCTCGTTTGTGTGCACTCTGCATGGACCAAATAAATTAAACCAACACCTACAGCACAACTAGGGCACTAGTATAGTAACACTTCCTGAATATGGTTGCTCGCCTCTTGACCAAAATATACATGTAGGTAAGGACTTTTCTTCATTTTTGTTAAATTTTTGAGTTAAGATGTATAACATAAATGCTTTTACGTGATAATCAAGAAAAGGAAGTAGCTTTAAAACGAATGTATCGAAAGCAGCAGGTGTATATACATGTATATTTACGAAGGCACGGTATATATATACATTTATCAGATACATGTATATCGATACAGTCTGTGATTTACCTGCTTATGTATGTATGTTGACAGAGTTCTAGCAATTTACATGTCTACCGAAGTAAGGAGAATATTATTGCAGGGACATTTTTAAATATGTATCTTAGTAACTCGAAACTAATTCGTAGAAGTACATCTATGTCATTCTATAATTATAACAAAACATGCATGCCAGTAGGTTTACATATTTAAATGTAACCCCCCCCCCCCCCATAAAAATGTTTTAAATAAGTATTTAGTATATATAGCTTGAATACAAACATGCAGTCATACAATTTTGTCATGGATTCTTCACACAGTGGTATTGATATTGAAAGATCACTCTAAAATATATGTATTCCCATATTACTTTCTCTTGTTTATATACTGGTACTCTAGCAAACATCCAAATGTACATATACTAAAGTTACTAAGTTTTTGCCCGACTGATTACGTTTATTGTATATGCCAGCTATACGACCGACCTCGACAGAGTTTTGACCTTTCAGGATTTTTATTGAAAATTTAATTTAATTTAAAAGGCATGAAAATAAGAAGGCCAATGTGAATTTAAATCATGAATTATTTACGCTTTATCTACGTTTATAATCAGATATTTAAAAAAAAAAATTCGTCTGGTATGTTCGCCCTATGAAATAATTTGACACTTGTATGAAGTATGAATCAATTGATATCAAAATGTCCAGCGTTTTGTTTTTTTTTTTGAGTACTCGCAATAAAAATCTTTTTGTATTACCACAATCTTTTCAATTTGTTTTTGGAAGCTTTTGACAAGATTTGATTGAAGAAGTTAATACTTAAAGAGTAAGAAATATCTTCTCAAATGTCACTCGCCTAAATATAGTCGACAACCTTTTTTTTTTAACAGTGGCTAATGAATAACTTGTAGATCGAATTTTCCTGTCAAAGGAAAATGCTCTGGGGCTTCAAATACTTGAGTATCTAATACAAATGTTTACAACAGCATTAAAATATTTTTTTTTATAGAATGCAACTTTTAACTGCAAAATTGCTGATACCAAACTCTGTCAAACTTACATTTTATTACGACATATGTGTCATAAATACCCTCGATCGTATCTGTGTTTTCAAAGGTGAGGTTTAAAATGCATGTGCATGTATTTTACATGTATACGTATAAAATTACAGAATATCTGTGGCAGATTTTAAATTTTGACACACAAAGTAAGAGCGTTTTTTAAGATCAAATTTTGTGATATGTAATCATGGTAGTTCTGTATGATCGATTTAAAAAATATCTCCTGACTCTTAAAGAAAATCTGCGGATTAAAAATCATTTTGACCTTGCCAATTAAAAGATATTATAAAAAAGAAAGATTTGTGCTATAGGGATCAGGTCCCACCGTCACCAACTTTCTTCAAGTCATTACTCATGCCCCAGTCACACATTCACGGATCAACTCCACGGTTCTACTACGGAATATTTTCCACGGTTGACACCGGAAAATCAAATAATCGTTATTGCCCCAGTCACACATTCACAAATCAACTCCTAGGTTCTACTGCGGAATATTTTTTCCACGGTTGACACCGGAAAATCTAATGATACGGAGTTAGTACGGATGCACTACGGAATGGATACAAATTGATACATACGAATTACTCGGATTTATACGGAGTTAAAACGGACTTCTACGTTCTAAAACGGTTTAGTAAGTTTTTCTAAGGAAGTACTACGATGGTTTCATCCGTAGTGGAATTTTGAACATGTTCAAAAATTGTCGCAGCTATACAAGTATTGCTGCGTTTGGATACGAAATAACAGACGGAAAAGCCACGGGTCAATACATATCGCCACGAATGATTCCGAATCGCTTCCGTAGCTAATTCGGCATTAAATCCGTGAATGTGTGACTGGGGCATCAGCCTCAAGCCCGAGTATTGATTTCAAATTTATACACTTTCCATACAATTCCGTGAAGGATTTGAGTTGAGGACTTCAGTTGAGAGATTTGAAAACGCTGGCGACGAGGCCAGTCTGATTAAAACCTCCCCATTCTCATTACACTCGTCTGCAGGTGCACGGTGAAAGGGGGGGGGGGGGTGGTTTAAATCAGACTGACTATAATATATAGCTAGGGGCCACCTTGATTTTTTTTGGATTGATTTCATTTAGCCACTTGAACTGAGCTAAGCAACGTTCCTCTAAAAAAAAAAACCCTGATACAACTCGTGCTTTACAATAGGTTAGATATCCATACACAACTTCTGGCCTAAAGTTATGACATTTTTATTTCATTCTTTTATCACGAGAAAACCAAAAAGCAAATATTTTATATTCTTATATTCTTATATTTTCACCAAGTCCTTTTAACAATATAACTTGTATATTTAAGTATATTAAAAGGGAACTAGTAAATCTGATAAAGCTGTGATACACTCGACGTGTCCATCTTAGTAGATGATGTCGTGGAAACATTTATTTTATGTATTGATTGATTGATTGTCGTTTTGCAACAGATGCAGGAAAACTTGGGCAATGAACGGTTAAAATGACCTCACTTTTATACAAAAAAACGAGGGGTACTATGTACACACTTTTTATATATCTACTAGTATACAAAAACTCATTTTAAGAGGCCAGAGGCAAGAACAACATTAGTACCAACTATATATACATGTAATGTAAACATATTTTTGCGAACACAAATCTCTATGTGGATTAAACGTCGTTGTTCACGTACGTAACACTAGCAATCGCAACTTCTCGGGACGTTCCTGCAAGCGGTGATATAACCTCGAGGTGTCTTTCCGAGATCAACCGTAAAAGTCCGAGAAGCTGCGATTGGTGTTTCTAGCTTTCTCTGATCTACGCTACAGCGCCATCACTTATAAATGTTATTTTACATTAATGAAACATTAATTTTACAAAGTTTATACCGTAGAATGACATTAAGGACACACGAGACGTTCCTCAATTTTAAATAATTTTCATTGATATTTTATTCCTTATTTATGAACATTTAAACCTGTTAATTAAACCTGTTTATTACCAAAAATTCAGAGTATATTACCAGGCTCGTTTCGGAGCCAGAATATTTCAAAGAACTATATATGATTTTAGTCAAATTTGGCCCCCACAATTTGCCATTTTTAAAATGATTCAGGTACATAAATTTGTTGTGTTATTTTATAAAAGAGTTGACATGAAATATGTTTTTCACCTATTTATTTGATTTAAATGCACTCACTGGCAGTATATGACGCCAGGAGTGACGCTAATTTTATAATTCAATCAAAATCAACCAAAAATTGACATTTTTCTAAACTTTTTTTCAAATGGGAAATATAGAGCGACTCTTTGAACAAGAACGAACTTTTTGTCACTTATAAGTATTGGAAAGATACATCCTTGGTGAAAATATTTCGTTTGTTCAAGTAGTCGCTCAATGTTTCCTTAGAGAAAAACTGCCTGAAAACAAGCCATTTTATGCTAAAATGAAAAAAATGGCGGGAAAAGGTAAACTTTATGATGCCATATTTTTAAATTGTGGGCACTAAAATCAAAATGAAAATTATGAAAAAACTTCAAATGTATATTTGTACAAATTAGAATTATATTACATTAAACTATAATTAAAAAATTATTATGAAATTAGGAAGTGGAAATGTTCACATTGTGGATATAGGAAAAAAAATAAAAAAAATGGAAGATTGGTCGCGACCTTAAAGTAGAACAAAGGGTTGTTGAGTTTGTTTAAAAAATACTACAAAATACATCTTTACAGTGAAATTAATATTAAAAATTCCATCTAAGTACAAGATTTTTTTGTTTACGTCCTACAGAAAAGGGCGTTATGTTATTCCGCAAATCATGAAAACATATACATAAGAAATTCAGGCTTAAGAATTTTTTGGCCTGTTATAATTGGCATATAGTATTTCAAACTATATCAATATCAATGAAAACAATGAATTATTTCCTGTAGATATTTCAGATGAATCCAATTTTCATTGGACTTATCTCCATGCAATAAGCCAAGGGTCAGATTATTGCGGAACATTTACCGCGTACAATGGTAAATTATCCTTTTTTTAACATGTTTGGATGGCCTTGGCGTTTTCTGCACGTTCTGTTCATGCATTCGTTCTCTTTATGACACAACTTATAAGGATTTAAAAGCCACGAACGTTTTGCACATATTTCATCACGTGACTTTGAAACGATCAGGTGTGCTAACCCTCTCTAATTTCTTCACATTGAAAAATGCTGGTCATATTTCTTTACTGTTAGAGATTACGCAATAGGACATTCAAAATCATAATTAAGGAATATTTAAGCATTCCTTGAGTCTTGCAATATTGATGAGATGATCAATCAGCCGATATGTGCCGACTGAGTGGCAGAAAGTGTTTTTTCCCTAAAAGTTGGATGTATTACCATATCCTATAAAGAAATTCCTATTTTAGAATGGGTCCGTCTAGATCTATTGTGTTGGTTGCAATAACGTTTCTGATGCTGTCGTGTCAGCCACCGTCAGTGACAGGGTCAACTACCGAGGCAACCAACTCAACCAGCACTCTGACAATGTCTATCACCATACCCATCTCACCATCTGATGCACAGACCACGCCAAAAACCGCACCCACTTCATTATTAACTTACGCACAGACCACACCTAGTTCGCCATCAACTGATGCACAATCCACGTCTAAAACAACCACCATCTCGTCAACTGACGCACGAGTCACACCGATTTTGACAGCCATTGACCCACAGACCACGTCTGAAACTACGCAAATCTCATCATCTGCTGCTGCCCAGAATACGACAATCTCATCACCCACTCATGCTCATACAAGTGTGAATGACATTAATATCACGAATCGAGCAGTGGCAGACTCAACAACGACTCCGATACTGTCTACATCCACAACTGTTGAGAAAATATTCCCAGAGAACTCGCAGATCATCGAAAAACTGTAAGTTACTTAGATTACTGTAAACATAAGTGTGCATTTGTAAATTATTATATATTGTAAGCATAAAGGTAGTAGGTATTCTTTCGTTTAAAAAAGCAAAACATGAAATCAACACCATAGATCCATAGATAGATAGATAGATAGATAGATAGATAGATAGGGATGATTTTCTGGAAAGATACCCACACACATGTTAAAAACAATTTTTTGTCTAACTACATAGTTTTTATTAATGGCAGACTCCAGGCTTTTGGAGAGGAATTCCTGAAGCTCCTTGGCTCCCTGTCCCTGCGGTGCGCCGTGAACCGCTTTATACTGGGGTACAGTGACCTCCTAGCGAACGGATGTAGTAGTGAAGCACTGCAGGTAGGAACTAGTACAGAAAGTACAGAATTTCTTTATTTATACGTCTGCATGTAATATTCTTTCAAAGAAAAATAATCATTATAGAACACTTTGTGCCTATTAATGCTTTATTTATTATTTATTTTGAACAAGAACATAGAAATTGTTATCAAAATTATAACAAAAGTTGATAGAAATATTGCAACTTCATACTTCAATAAAAAAAAATAACCAAAACATCTATATCAGATAATATTTATGTTCTTGTTACATTTTATCATTTATTTCGGGTCAGAATGTCGCTACTACAATCCAAGAAATCTGCACAGATGAGCAGACGACATGTTTGCTTAGTCAACAAAAGTCTGAAAGAAATGGGATCCAGGTCTGTATCGATTCGACGGTGAGGACCAATCCATGCCCGGAAGTGGTGGTCTCCGATCAGAGGTATTGTGGGGATTTCTACGTTTATACCCTGAACTGTACAGTACTACAGCAAAGTTCCCCAACCGTAGCTTCAACGACATTGATGACGCCAGCGGCCCAAACAGTCACAGACAAGAACTCCAGTATGTTTGTAAATGGAACATTTCTCACTGAACTAAGATTTTGGACTTTTTTTTTTTGCAAGGGCTGCAGCTGTTTCATAGCTCATTTTTAATAATTTGTGATAGATCTACACACCAATGGAGTAGCAAATTAAAGATGATATAAGTTTATTTATAAAAAAAGATCTTAGCATTGAAGGTTTTAAATCTTTGGTTTGTTTTCTTTTCCCGTAGTAGAGTAAAGCAAGGTTTTTTTTTTTTTTATAATGAATCAAATAGTAAATATAATTGGTTATGAAAACTTAAAGAGAAAGCATACAATACAATGATACATCAAATTTAACAAGAAACGAAATTGAAAGTAATGGGAAAATTAAAGTTCAAACCTTTTTATGACACTACCTTGGCGTTATATATGCTTCTAAATTATATGTACAAAAACCCGATAGAATGATTTTGTATTTCAAAATACTATCATCATCAAATGAATATACCTTTGTCTATGGATTTTTTTTTGGTAGACACAACGGCGGCCAGGTATGCGGGGGCGGCACTTGGAGGATTCCTAGGGGGTATACTGGTGACGTCACTGGTCCTGTACTTCGTATATCAACACCGACGTAAAATGTAAAGTGCAAAAGTTTGCCAGCAATAATTATGTTTGTTAACTTCATTAACTTAAAGCCTGATAACAGGCCAATAAATAACTCTATGAGCCTACTTTATATTTTAGCTCACCTGAACCGAAGGCTCAAGTGAGCTTTTCTGATCAAGATTTGTCTGTTGTCTGTCGTCGTCGTCGTCGCTGTTGGCATTGTTGTTGTCATAAACTTTTCATATTTTAACCTTCTACTCACAAACCACTGGGCCAAGTTCAACCAAACTTGGCACAAAGTATTATTGGATAAAGTGAATTCAAGTTTGTTAAAATAAATCTTTAAAGGGGAGACAATTTAGAATTATTGAAAAATAATCGGTATTTTTCATATATTTCCTTCTAAAAACCCATTTAGACAGAAAAGCTGAAAAGTGCGTTGAAGCATCCTCAGGTAGTGTAGACTCAATTTTTTTTTCAAATCACGATCCCGGGAACAGGGTTGGGTTATAATGAAGGGGTGAATTTTAAAATGGAATAATATAGAGAACAAATTTCAATCTTCTTCAAAAGCAATCAGCCAAAATAGCTGAAACTCGTGTGAAAGCACAAGTGTGAAGATAAAAGTTTAATCAAATCACGGTTCCATGGAGAAAGGTGGGGCTACAAAAGAGGGAGATTTAAGTAGGAAAGGAGTTTAATTCTTTAAATAAAAATATTGTTGATTAAAGTAGGAAGATTTTTAACTTTTTGTGCACAATCCACTCTACAAAATTGTTAAGATATTTTGAATTAGTTACTATATGTATAATGCTGATTTGATCGGAGTTATTGCTTTTGTTGCTAAAGTGAGCGATGTGGCCCATGGGTCTCTTGTTTTATTTTAGATATGAACATTTAGCAATATACTTTTATTAAGTAAAGAATAATTCTAAATATTTAAGCTTTAAAAGTTGAATGTTTTCCTGTTCAGATTTCTTCTTTTTATTATGATCAATGGCCACATCTGCCCAGTTACACTCTGCTGAGCATTGGGAAATCAAACTCACCTTTTGCACTAATAGAAATTTGTATATATGTTTGGTTTTTGTAGGGAAAAACAGCGTGCATCGTTGAGCAGTAACAACTTCCCCAATTTACACCGTCCTCTTCCTAGAATAGAGAGCGGTGTTTATAACAAGATAGAGGACATGCATGATGCAAGGAAAGGGAGAATTAATGTATGTATAATTCCTTTTAAATACCTTAATATTATTAGTCGTTATATTTATAAAAATCGAATATTTTTCAACATGAATTTTCATCAGCCTTTAATAGTTACTGTACTGTGTTAACTGACAATTTACTTTTAATACAAGAATTACACTTATGAATATGAAATATTTTATTCATGTAAGGTAACATATTTTTCTTATTATTTAACGCTCTTCTTGTGATAATCTATGGGGAGTATTTGAAGTTTATTTTTTTAAAATCAGATGATAGGGGTACAATTCTAGTATTCAATTTAAAAATGAAGTCAGAAATACATATACACTTGTTATGGTACCATAATAATTTTGTCTATTGCCAAACGCTTTTATTGACCAACGTACATAAGAAGGACGGGTTTAAAAATCGGACATTTTTTTCTTTATTACAAAAAAAATATTTAGTATTAATTATTAAAATATCTCAGTTTGTTAAAAAATTCGATTAAATGATTTTTGTTTTACTTTACAGCCAATCTGGGTTAACCAGAACTATGACTCTCATTTTCATGGAGGTGGAACCGTTGAAAACCAAAATGTCCTTGGACAGAGCGCCATGAAGAAATGCGATAGCTGCGCCAAAGGATTCTACACGTTTGATCCCCGAAAATCCGTCGATGAGGGTGTCCTTCAAGCGCCAACTAGATTTGGAAAGTTGAGTCCTATCCTTCCAAGGAACAATTCCAGTTCTCATGGACTGGACATCATGGGGTATCTTACTCCAGGTAAACTGTTGGCCAAAACTGAAGGTTCAAATTGTGCAGACGACTGCCGTCGAGCTGATGACGTTTCTAACGTAGAAAGGATTAGAGGCGAAGAGGAAACGGAAATAGGAATAGCACCCACCAATCAAGATGCTTTGGGAATTCCAAATAACGTGGATACTGTTAACAATGTTAGTGCTTCTGTGAATGATACCAACACGATGGCAGATGGTGAACCTGGAGTTACTTTTAGTATCGACGAGACCGGTATAGTGAATGAGGCGTTCGAAGAAGATACAGCCGGTTCTGATTCTGCTGGAAAAGGGGCTTTAGAGGAAGTGGAAAAAGTGGGACTAGAACCTAGTAACGATGTTGATTGTGAGACGGTGGTTTCTGATGAAGTTACAAACAAAGAAATTGAAAGTTGTCGTAATCCGGATAAATCTTTGGTGGAAGGGAAGTTTCCAGAAGAAGTGATTAAGGAAGAAGAACCACTCTATCACTTATTAGAAAAATTTCCAGAGAAAGTGGTCTCAGATGGAGTGCCAAAACAGGAAGAGGAAATGAACGAGATAATCACAAAAGAACAGGAAGTGAGTGATGGGAAATAAAACAAGGAATATTGAATTACAGTGACGAAATAAAGATATTCAGTACAGTTTGTGATACAAAATTCTTAGAGTATTTTGCCACGTTTTTGCCAATGGACGACTATTGCTAGGTATATTCATATCTGTCAAGTTTCTATGAACATATTTGTGCCATTGTATACTGTTGATCTTGAACATAAATCAGTTTGTAGATACGCAGTACATCTTATATATGTCTAACATATATATTTACGTAATATCTACATGTATACAAATTGTAGCCACGAGGAGATTATCATATTACTGTGTTTTATTTTTTGTACACTTTATCTTATTACAATAAAACTATACATTTTAACGTAATAATTCGTAATAAACATGTGATATTGCTGCGCAATATAATGAGCTATCGTATGGAACGCCAAGGTTGCCTTCTGTGGTTGATAGCCACATCATAATAAAATTGAAAATAAAACAGTTATTAAGAACCAAACCATATACATGTGAGACATCTCAGCGTCACATATGGAGATTCCTTTAAGTGTGTATTAATACATTTTAAACGGTCATGATAACGATTTGGGTTCCTTTAGTTACTACCATGAACGACCAATTTGTTACTTTACTTGCTTCAGCACGACTATGAACTGTTTTCTATTATATTTAGCAGAAACTGTTGAAGTTCAGAACCTCTCGATAAAAATGTTATAAATGCACTAAATAGGGGACAGACATCGTAGGAAAAGGGTGTGTTTTTTTTGCGCCTGATTGAATTCTTTTTTAATCCATTTTTGAAACCACTCCTTTATAAAAATGCCAGAAAAAAGCGCAGCAACAGGCTGACCGACAAGCAGACGACAAGCAATTATACTTGGCTACACGCGGTCCATCTCAAGGTGGCTTAACATTATGACTGTACATTACATGTATGTGACAAAACAGACTGAATACTGTATCATGAATATGCTATGACAAAAATTTCAAGGGGCATCCATGAAATTTTCGTTACGATAAGTTTTGTTTTAGTCCAAGTGTTTATGTTCAGTTTAGAGTAAGGGAGACAGCGATGTTTTTCGACGAGTTTAGTTCGATAAAGTCGCGATAAAGGGATGTGTAATAATGGTATGCATTGCTTCACAAGGTTTATTTTGCTTTCTGTTCTGCTCTTAGATTGATACAAAAGAACTACATCCGATCTCCAGGAGTGTAGATGCCAAGGAAAAGATAAATAAGTCCAGGGAAATCAATATTATAAGTTGTATGTGAACCAGTAGTAATAATTTCAACTAAAACTGATTCAAGCTCCTCTCGTGTAATATTTTTGTGAACAGACAAATTAGTTCAAAGGACATATTAAAATTGATCAAAGTTTAATAAATATTCTCTGTGATATGTTAATGTTTATTTTACCTTCATTTGAAATAGCAGAAAAAAATCAGTGGTTTTTTTCATCTTAGAAAAACGATTTTGAAAAACCAAAATATATACAGTATATCTATCATTTTTTTAAATGATAAAATTGAATGATTTTCGTTTTATTCGAAACATTTTGAAAAAAGAGATGTAAGAAAAAATGCTTTTATTTAACTGATTAACTAGTTGAGATATAATATATCTTTCATCTTTTGATCAACAATATTTTTAAATGTCACAGTGTCATAAAATGATATTTGCAATTTTAGAGTTATCGGACTTGATATGTAAAAACAAAATTATTTTTTTCGAGAACCATATCTAAACAACACTTGTAGAGCCGTTCATTACAAAACGATTCACCCATCTAAAGTGTTTTGCAAAAGGAAAGAATTAATCAATTAAAATTTTAATTTGATTGCATTATATTAGATGGAATCTTCGTAAGTTTATCAATGCGTGGATCTTAATGAGTGCCCTATATGATGGTAGGCGAGGAAGAAAAAGTAAAGAACCTCATACCCACTCCCTTTTCAGAAATTTATGTTCTTAAAAAACTGCAAATATTCAGAATATGAAAGAGATTGAAAAGCAATTTGTGATTTACTATAGGTAGCATATACATGAATATTAGCTATTTTAGTACCTATAGGAACCCAATATCCATTACAATTAATATCATAAGTAAAATATACATAGCTGTTTTTTGTTTGATAAACATGATGTGATCGCCTGTCTGTCCTTTTTTCTCTTTTTTCTTTTTCTCTTATATATAACTCTTTTGCAAAAAATTATGCAAAATATTTATTTTTTTGTATCATGTGAAATTAAGAGTTTCAATAAAATGTTAAAAAAAACCCAAAATAAAACTCGTACACCTCTCGTTCAGGTAATTTTTGGCTCCGCTCTCTTAATTTTGACTTCAAGAGTACCACCCAAAAGGAGCGCTTCTTCATTATTGATTGATATCCTTTTAAAAACGTTTCATAATATATAGTAAGTGGTATCCTATCTACGAAGGATCGATAACGGGTTCCAATTTAGATATGAAGTGATAGGTTTGTATATGTAGGGAGTAAACTTCAATAAAAAAGAAGCGGTTAAAAGAAATTTACCATTTGTTTTCATTTCGCTTCGCCCCCAGCTTTCAATTATGTTTTAGCCTGTATATGTAGCATGACATTGCTACTTTTCTCACTTCCATCAAATTAAAAGGGACGGTTAATTGAATTTCTTTATGGTATTTCTAAGCTTGTGCCTTCTGACTTTGTTTCCTGATAAAACATTTATTATCGTCTTGCATTCTTGAATAAATGAGGTTCCTTGATAATCTGGCTGAATACAAAACCATCGACCAGCTCAATTTGTAGGATGGTCTACAAATGCTCAATAGAACTAAAGCACCTTTTTGTAGCGTGCTTAGGACAAACAATAGGCAAACAAGCTTATAACCCAAGTATGTGGTGTTAAAAACAAATTGAACACATTGAACCATTAAGGATAGAAGTATTGTTTCATTTCTAAGAAGTTACGGGACCCATTTATGAAGAGATGTAAACTCGTCATCAATATTTTAAATAGTGGAAAAGGTTCTTTACAATACTTTGAGGTGGCCAAAAATCCCTTTGCTGTTTTTTTTATGCACGACAAGAACTTAATGTTAAAATATAAAATGACAGGAATACATCCCAGCACAAAACATCATGACTTCTATCTAAGACATGAATAATGAGAAGAAAGCACTGTTCCAGCTTTGATGTAAAGAATATATAATCCATACTATAATTTCCGGAGTAGTTTTTTGAGCTGTTTGTTATCGATTTGAAACGCTCTGCAAACGTTTTCAAAAACATCAAATGATTCACAGAACTTAATTTTTGAAGGTGTTTGTAGACTGATATACATAAGATCATAGACCGGTATTTAAAGATTAATCATTTTTGGGACGCAGTTGACGCTAATACATTTTTATGAATTTCTCTAGCATTAACTTGAATAATACTCGTATGTTTTTTTATACAAATTTTATGTCGTCAAACCTATACGAACTACACACATGGTTTAGTTTAACTTTGCTTTGTTTCTATCAGTGTCTTCATCTAAGTGACAATATCAAAATAAATTTTTTGAGGAAACTGGGTTGTCAACAAGTTAACCATAAGATCTACAATTAACTATTAGAAAGTATGTTTTAAGCAATAAGTTTTACTTGATAAAGAAAAATAACACATATCTTATATTTAAAATTTCAATATATTAAAAGATTTTTGCATTAACTCTTTTTAAAAGGAGATCCATATAGTCTAATAATGGCCACGGCTATCGAGCTCTGTTAAAGATATATTACCGTTTGATATCTTATTTTCAAGATCAAATATGGTTTAATATACCCCCTCCCTTATCGATGAAATTCGTCCCCCAATATGAAATACTTTCCGACGACCATGTGACAAATGAGCATGGAACACTTTCAATTCTTCGTTTCTTCTTGATTCACACACACAAAAAAAAAAAATATCGAAATTTGATTGTACCAAAGAACTCATATCTAGGCTTATCAGCCGCTTCGAAGCTGTGAATATTGCATAGAATACCTTAGTCCGCATTCATAACATTGATTTCCTATCTAGAAAACCACCAAATATGAAATGAAGAAATTTTTTGTAATTGTCAAAGATTGCTGATCAATAATACTTAACATAACCAGTTTGCACATAGCTGGTTGAATTCATAGGGAATTGTTATACCTTATCTTGGAACAAAATTAAGATATTAATCTATGAAAGATGACGGTATGAGACAACTTGTAATAACATTGTCCTTAATTAATTTCAATCTCAGGTTATAAAACAATGCACAACCGATGAACTTGTCATGTACGAAGGCAGGATGATAAAAAAAATTAACTATCAGATCTGCCACAAATGTTTTGAATATGATTTTTTAGCGACTACCCATTGTTAAGTTACTAATAATTAAAAAACTCCGAGCTTTAAAATTACACAGATATTCCCCAATGTCTCTTTAAAAATATTTTAGCTTTAAAATTTGAATCTGTGCAATATTAAGAAAATGGCACATACATGTATATCCCTCAAGGTCTTACTATTCATGTACAGTAAATAAAATCAGAAGAGCCCGATGCCTAAGGCCGAGGCTTATATTGTACATATTTATTTCTTGGCTTGTCTGTGCAATATGTTAAACAATGGAACACCATAGCTACCTTTTGTGGTTAGAGTTATTATAAAATAATGCTTTTCAATAATATACTCTATCATTACAAGACTGTGCTTTATTATTATATACTGCTTTATTTTTATATAATGCAGTTATTTCATTTAGGTTGGTGCTTTAAAATATTACGCAATAGTCATTTTTTTATCCTGACGCGTTCATTATGAGAAGGTGATCACTTGCATAAGAAATCCTCATATTTCATTTAAGCGTAGGCGGAGTTTTACAGTTATTAAATAATCACAGTATGATATATTTAAAAAAAAAAACACTATTATAAACCAACCCACATACATTTGATACATCTAAAGCGTTTCTTATGAAAATTAAGTTTCATCTTCAAGTTTGCATAGATTTTATATGGGCAATGAAAACAAAGTTATATAATAGTGATCTTTTAAACATTAAAATGAAATATTGTTTCATTCCTTCTTTAAAACTCGATTATAGAATTATGAAATAAATTATTAAATATATTGACTGAAGATTTGAAAAACTATATTTTTTCATTATTATACATGTAACTGGTGAGAAAGTATGACAGCAACCCCCCCCCCTTCCGCGATCTGCCTCCATCTTTTAAATCAAACATTCATCAAATAAAAAATCTTTAATTTTAAAATAGTGTTAAATATCTGACCCTCTAACGATTTATTACATTTACGATATCAATATAAATGCATGTATCAATCAACATTTTTATAAATTCAGTTTATAGATGCAGTTAATTCATAATTGCTCAATAAATCTTATTGTCTGTAAAAACAGTGTATATCATATTATGAACCCATTTTCAAACATATTAAAGGAATCACGGAAACCCATTTTCGAATGTTGTTGAAAACTGATATAAAAACAAAACATAGACTGATAAATTAAATCAATTTTATGTAGGCACAGTTGGTGCTTGCGCATATGATGCATATGAATTAGAAATTATAAATGTGTATTGATGAATAAAAATTTCTATAGTATAAACTTGCGTTCATGTATTGATACACATTTTATGTCGTCAAACGTACATGAACAATTAATGAATATTATCATGTTCAACTCTGCTTTTGTTTCATGATTTGCCTTAATCTAAGTGACAACATAAATATTACTTATTAGCGATGTTCTACAATTTGATATCTTATTCTTAAAGGTCAAATCTGGTTCAATTTAACCCCCTCCACTCCACCCCCATTCAATCAATGAAAATAATTTCCGACGTAATGAGCCTATCTGTACTTTTAATACTTTGATTTCTTCTGAATTCACACAAAACTCCTAGCAATAACTGGAAAACTCAATAATACCAAAAGATCTCATATCTATGCTTATCAACCGCCTCAAAGATGTGAATATTGCACAGAGTACCTTAGTCCACATTCATACCATTGGTTTCCTATCTAGAAAACTACCAATTACCATGCAAAAAGGAGATATTTTCTCATAATTGTCAAAAATTGCTGATCAATAATATGTTACATAACAAGTTGACGCTCAGCTGGTTGAATTCACAAGGAAGTGTTCTTCCTTATTTTTGAAAAAAAGAAATCAGTCTATATCAAGTTATGGAACAATGGAAGACAGATGAATTTGTCATGTACAAATGTTGGATGATCAACAAATTAACCATAAGATCCTTATGTTTTTTGGATATTTTATTAGCTATCAACTACCATTTCTTTAGTAACAATTCAAATTATTTTTGCTTTAAAGTTTGCATCAGTGTAATCTCAAGGAATTGATACACATATCCCTCAGTGTCTCACCATTAATATACGGTAAATAAAATAAGAAGAGCCCGAGGCCTAAAGCTGGACCTATATTGACATGTTGACTTCTCGGGTCATCCACTCCTTGCTTTTCATTATTAAAAAAAATAAAATTTGGGTTTCACGTTTATTATATGATCGTCGTTTTGGAGCGCAAATTGTGCGAACAGCATTCTAATAAATCCACATTTCTTTCCGAAATGACAGATAGAACAAAGGTAAAAATGCTAAATTGTCAAGAAGGGGAAAAAAAGTTTGAAATAATTTTTAATATGGCCGTTTGTACATGGAGAGTTATCTCTCTTATAAAATTGGGAAGGTACATTTAAAGTCTATCCAAAACCCCATAGCTGTTGCAAATTAAAATAATTAATAACGAGAAAAAAAAATAGATTATTTATAGAGATGTTTACATTTGAAACAGCCTTATACGAGTCCAAGGTGTATAACGCTACTTTAAAAGGAAGAACTTGTTAAAAACCTTTTTATAAGAGTATTGTTTAAATTTTATCAGAACTTTATGTAAATCTGTATCAAAGAACGAATCGTTTATGATTGGATTGACGAAAGTGGAATATTTCAAACGTTACAAAAACGTTTATTCTCGAAAATCTAAAGCGACACAAATAAATAAATAAATAAATAAATAAATAGATAAATAAATAAATAAATAAATAAACAGAGAGATTTAAAAATTTTATACTTTAAGAACATTATCGCCAACCCTTTAATAAAATATCTAATAGGAGTACAATTAAACATTACAAACAAGTCTTTAGATAACAGGCAGGTGACTGTAGAACAACTCGTCCGATGTTTAAGTGCACAATAAAATGATAAAACATAGAAAAATAAGTGTACTAAATACTGTCTATTATTTCGTTGAAATTATCTTCCTTTAACATGAAATATTTAAAAATTCAAAGGTCCATGCATCGAAGTTCAACAATGTTTCCTGTCTGAACATATTTTATTGACTAAACAAAAGGATCAGAAACAAGTTCTAACAACTTACAAGTTCCTCTCCTTAGAAATAACAATAGTTGTCATGCATATGAATATAGAACAAAAGAAAATATAATAATGATACACACAAAGAAATATTATTTAAATCTCAAGGATTCGTCTATAAACTTTTGTACAGAAGCAAAAATGCTTTTGTTGATATGTAAAGGTAGGTTGTTGTTGCCATAAAAAAGTAAATTAGTATCAGAAATAAATAAACTTTTGATACACCTCTACAAGTAAAATAAAACAAGCCGATTGCAGCTCGATACTGCTCGACTGAGTTCCCTATTACCTAACGGACTGCAATCGACAAAAATATTTGCTTCTAAATAAATTGCAAAATCAGCAGTGTGTGTCAAGTTATTAGCATGACAGAGAAAATGTTCAAAAAGCATATAACATATAATACAAAAAATGGAAAACAAGACATAAAAAACGAAAATAAATGTAGCAGAAACGAAAATAAATGTAGTACATGTATAGGATGTATATACATGTGTAATAATATAACATGCAAAAAAATATGAAAGAGAATAAACTCAATACAATATAAATACAAAACAAGAGGCCCAGGGGCCATATCGCTCAAATAAGCAACGATTGCCTTAATTCTGATCAAATTAGCATTACAGTATCAAAATATATTGACAACTTAGTACAGTAGATCTTGCTGAAAAAAAAAATTGAAAATCTGCCAATTTTTATCCACCTCTTTTTTTTTTTTTTTGGTAACTACCAAGTCCCTTTTGTTGTTGTACCTGTAAGAAGATTTTTCTCTATTCCTATATACCCCCCCCCCCCCAATATCGTGGCCCAACTTTTCTCTGGGGATTCATGGTTTCATCAAACTTAAATCTGCATAACCTGTGCTTTCACACTAAGTACTGAGTTTTGGACCGAAAACTTTCCCAGAATATTTTTAAAGATTTTCTCTATATATTCCTATGTAAAAATTCAAACCGCCATCACGGCCCACCCTATCACTAGGGACTATCATTTTGCAAACTTGAATTAACACTACCCGAGGATGCCTCTACACAAGTTTAAGCTTTTCCGGCCAAATATTTTTCTAAAGATTTTCTTCATATATTCCTATGTAAAAATTCATCCCTTCAACCCTACTCCTGGACTATTATTTAAACAAAATTAAATCTATATGATCTGGGGATGCTTCCACTCAAATTTGGGCTTTCCTGGCCCAATAGTTTTGAGAACTTCAAGAAGATTTTTAAAGATTTTCTCTTTATATAAAAATTTATCCCCCATTTGGCCCCGTCCTACCCCTAAGGACTATGATTTGAACACACTTGAATCTACATTATCTGAGGATGGTTACACGTCAATTTGAGCTATCTTGGCCTAAGAGTTTTTAAAAGAATTTTTTAAAAAGATTTTTTCTATATATTACTATATATAAAACTTGATCCCCCCCCATTGTGGCCTCCCCCTTCCCCCGGGGACCAAGATTTGAACAAACTTGAATCTACACTATCTGAAGATGCTTGCACTCAAATTTGAACTTTTTTTACGGCCTAATAGGTTTTGAGAAAAGATTGATCAAGATTTTCTCTATATATTCCTATGTAAAAATCCATTCCCCCATTGTGGCCCCACCATACCACCAGGGACTATGATTTGAACAAACTTGAATCTACACTACTTGAGGATGCATTCACTTTAATTTGAGCTTTTCTGCCTAATAGTTTTTGAGATGAAGATTTTTAAAGATTTTCTCTATATATTCCTATGTAAAACTTGATCCCCCTCTTGTGGCCCCTCCCTTCCCCCGGGTACCATGATTTGAACAAATTTGAATCTACACTACCTGAGGATGCCTCCACACAAGTTTAAGCTGTTCAGTCCGAATAGTTTTTGAGAAGAAGATATTTGAAAAATACCAACACATTTTCAATAATTCTCAATTATCTCCTCTTTAAAGAGGGCGTGGCCCTTCATTTGTACAAACTTGAATCCCCTTTACCTAGGGGTGCTTTGTGCCAAATTTGGTCGAAATCTGCCCAGTGGTTCTTGAGAAGAAAATGAAAATGTGAAAAGTTTACAACGACGACGACGACAACGCCGACAACGACGACAACGACAGACAACGGACAAATTGTGATCAGAAAAGCTCACTTGAGCCTTTGGCTCAGGTGAGCTAAAAATGAGCCGGTTTTTCCGAGAGTTTTTAGTAAAGCAAACTCTGCACAGACAGAATGGACAACACAAAGTAAATACTAAGAAACGAAACACAGTTATTGAAGACAAAAGCTGAGTTTTGCATGTAGTAAATATTTACAGAGAATTTATACACCCAACATTGAGTGTCGAGCGGGTGGACGTGAGCTTTTGAAGAAACCATTTGAAGGAGGCAGCTAGTTGGATTTCATTACATATGGATAATTGAATACTTTTTTCTCACGCTATACTCGTAAAACTAATGAAAATGACAGTGAGCCTTTTAAGCAGAAAATAGTGGGGGGGGATAGTGGAATTACACAGGTACATACATTATAATAAATATAAAGTAATATATCATATGCGCAAAGAGGATTTAACAGTATATAGATATGTTTAATGTATGTAGTATCTCTCTAAAGTGCTAAGTATTGTATCTAATAATTTACAAATTTAGATATGTTATTTTAGCTTGTTGCCTTGAGAGACGATTTGAATTTTATCAATATTCAATGAAAAATATTTCTATTTATACACCACTATCCCTTCATTGTACATAAATCATGTTATCTTGAAAAAAAAACATGAAATATACCTTTGTTTCTGACTGGATCGTTGAAAAAAACGATATTTTTAGTTCATCAAAATATGAAAAAAACTACATGTTTAAAGTTATTTTTATTTAGTACATATACACGAAAGTATACCGACGGGATGCGAAAAAGGAAATGGCTCTTATATTGAAGTATCATAAAGTTCACATTATTAGCAGTTAAAGAATCAAACATCGTAAATTGAAACAGTCCCATTGGTCTATAAAAATGTCCTTGAGAGATGACCCAAATCAATTTATGATGCTTTTCCTCACCGATTGATACAATTAGTGGCTGACCAAGTCATAAAATGTTGGCCTCTACATCTTTCAAGTGTTGGGTTGAGTGACCGTAAAGTTCTTAAACGTCATCAGAAGATTATGTTTTGGTAACAAAGGAAAAGAACTAGCTATAAGTGCATCCTCCCCCTGACCCTCTCTCCTCTCTGTACTGACCTTTTTCGATAACTTCGACTAGAGCCTGCTGGTTTTTGTATATTCATTTTTGGAGTTATTATAAGTAATCACGATTCCGAAAATAGTTTAGCGTTCTTTGATAGTTACATTATAAAAAAAAAACCAAGATAAACGAAATGTAGTTTAGAATTAGATGTTTTATATTTTTATAATGTATTTAATAATTTCCAAAGAGTCTTTAATAGATCCAAAATTAAAAATAATAACACGATAACCTAAATTCAATACCCCCCCCCCCCGTCCCGCCCCCGCCACATGGTTTTGATCATTTTTCATGAGATCTATACTATCTACTGAAGTTTCTGTTAACATGCAAGAAACAAAAGTTGTATACATTTTGTAAATATGACATGCTGTGATAACGAACAGTGTTTAAAATTAAAACTTCAAATTAAAGGAAAATACAAAACAGAGCTCTCAAAGACGGACCTCTTAAAATATAGGTAAGGATTGGGGACCGTGGAGGAGTGAGCGCTCGCCAAAACTTGTGCTGCGGGTAAAAAGAGAATGTTTGCGCTCTGTTGAACAGGCTTCTGGTCTAATCAGAATACACCCCTAAACTGAGAGAGAAAAATGTTTCCGCTATAGTGTTTTTGTGTGTTATATACTCTCTCTTTCTCTCTCTCTCTGAAAAATCAGATGCATGGTTTATAATTTGTGATATAAATGTTATGATACAATGCGTTTTGATGCAGAAATATAATTGTAAACTGCCTAATAATACATGTAAGATCATGCTAATTTAAAAAAAAAAATGTATTCCCATTGAGAAAAATATTGACGTCCGTATGAAAATGGATAGTGTTAAGTAGTAGCATTCTTGCGTTGGTATAGATTAATAACATTAGCTCTTGTGTGAAAGCATCCTCAGGTAGGGTACATTCAAGTTTGTTCAAATGAGGTCACAACAGGGGGTGGGGCAAATTTTTATATAGAAATATATAGAAAAAAATCTTTAAAAATCTTCTTCTAAAAATCATTTGCCCAGAAAAGCTGTAACTTTAGTGAAGATTTCTCAGATAGTGTAGATTCAAATTCGTTATAAACGAAATCTTGAGGCGCAGGAATCCATTTTTTACAAAGGAAAACAGTTCATTATGTTCACAAAAAAGAAAGGTTATATTCAAAGATTTTGATATATTGCTGAATCTTTAAATTTTTTTTGGACTTTGTCAGTTTATATCCCATAATTGAACAATGCTCTAGAACCTTTTTTGAGAACTGCAATGCTCAACATTTGATGTGCCTATAAAATAATTCCGATAGAAAAGAGACTTAATTATAAACATAATAATATTAAGGTGATTCATACAAGATCTACATGTATTACTTAGTATAGAAGAGAGCGCTAGTAATTATCTTCAAATTGCTGTATGAGCGCCTTAAGGGTCCCATTTTAATTTGTTTTATTAAATTACATTTTAAAACATCACCGAATAACATAGATTTTTTATATACACACACAAATAAATTAAAATTCATGCTTTACGAAAACTTTATTTAACGTTGTATAAAACATTAAACGACAGATTCATATCAAAAACTAACCAAACAATGAATTATTATAAAATCAATTATAATGAACACTGTAGGCTTCGTAAGCTTTTTATTGGAAAAGTGTCAAAAATATGTTGAAGGCGGTATTTTTTTTTTTACACTTGCATCATTGAATTAAAAATTAAAAAATGTCCTGTACCAGCACATGATGTTGACAATAAAGCTTCTGAATATAAAACACAGTAACAATGTTAAGACTGCCAACATTATCAAAAAGGCATTGAATTTCTTTAAGAATAAATCTATCTTATGCACAAAAATGAGATCACTAAAATAAAATGACAATCTACCAATGTGACGTCATAAAAATATGATTAACCTGATGCTAGAGGAAAAACATGGGCACCGACGGAAGTATAGTCAATATAGCAATACTCCGCCAAGATTTTGAAAGCACTGATAACTATAACGCTACCATATCATACTTTAGTACTTTATAACGTATCAGACGAGTTAAACATTTATTTTTGTACTAATAGAAAAAGGCAGCGGGATGAAAATCTAACAAGGTTCTGAACATGAACTATTTCAACAAGAGTGATCAATTTTACATAGTGCGCATAAAATAACATAGAAAAACGTGGAACGGCAAAATATACTCCACTGGTAAATAAAAGACGATATGAAATGAGTATCAAGTAAAAACCAATATTGACAACTAACAGGCAACTCAGAGGTTACATGGTCAATGAATGAGATGAAGGTGACTTTGTAAAAGGATTTTATGAACTAATGTCAAATAACTTTTCTTAAATCATGAGGCGATGACTTTATGACATACCCTAAAATAAATTAATTAAGAAAATCGAAGCACTTTCTACTAAAATAAGGAAGTATTTTCACTGGTGTCTATTGTATAAATTTAAGAATTACTGGGATGGCTACAGAGCTATAGACCGCTTCGGTCTAGCTTCGGTCGGCTCTGGGTTTTGTTGACCATAACAATAACACTTTGACGAATAAATGTAAGTTCCTGCTACATGTATTTCAGTGCAACAACGAAGTAAATCACTAGGTCAGACTGAAAAATCAACAAGAGGCATCTTCTTGCCATGGTTTGAAGTACATAATCTCTTAACAGCATTGAAATCAAACGCATATGATACAAAACGGTAATCGTTGAAATAGCATGTCTTTGCAACTGATTACGGTTCTTTTCTTCTTATCAAGTTTCAAAATTATTGGTTCACTGACAAACCAAGGCACAAGCAGTTACTAGGCAACATGTGAGCCATTACACGGGGCATACATTATGACTTTACAATATGTGGAATAAAATATTGAACACTCTATCACGAATACCGGTATCCTATGGAAGAACTTGTTAGGGATTTCCATGATGTTTTCGTTACATTCAGTTTGTTGTAGTCCAATTGTTTATATCCCAGATTCGAGTACAGAAAAGAGCAATGTTTATCGACGATTTTCAAATCATTTTTGTGGATAATTGATATCCAACGATAAGCATTGGCGAGGGCGTTTCCCCTGTCTGTACAGTAGCCACAGGCCTTAACGGGCCCTCGCATTAACTTTTTCACAAAGTCTCTAACACGCGTTGAATAATTGCTATGAAAAAATTTAAATATCTTTGGCACAACAATAAAAGGATTCTGGCACAAATTTTCATACACCACCCCTAGCATTCTACTTCCATGGCATGGCTCTAGTTCTTTAAATGAATTTAAATTTGTAGACATAGTTTGACATAAGTCTTTTGAAGCAATTGATACATTTTTACCCTCCGTTACATCCTGCTCGAACTGCGAATTTATTATCCCACGAGGATCTCGTATCAAATGAAGAACTTGAAGCCTAGGTAGCCATTTTAAAAGTTTTCCCGCCAAAGACACCGTCAATCGAATTGTTTTCAACGTCCGAGTTTTTCGACTCGAGGCATTTGAGGTGTAATATTGGAATGCATTGCTTTACGAGGTCTAGTTTGCTTTTTGTGGTATTGACTGGATTGATACACGAGTAATATTTCCCATGTTCAGGTGTGAAGGTCTTAATAAAAGAACTGGTAAGTCCAGGAAGATCAATATTTTTGAAGTTGCATGTGAACCAGTGGTAAATCATTTCCGTATAAACCGATTCCAGCTCCTCTTTTGTGATATTTCTGAAATAGACCAATGAACACATCAAGGAAAACATGCATATTGTTCTTTGAATTGTCAATGTCATTTACATATGAAATAGAGGAAATCTTCATAGAATTTTACCTGAATTATTTTACACGGTTTTATTATCAAACTGCATATATCTGTAAACATCGTGTAATTTAATTCCATTCAAATCGTTTTGCATAAAAAAAAAAATCAACATGGATAAATAGGTAAAAAATTAAATAAGATGTGACATTACAAATCTTTATTTCATTGAAAAACAAAATGAGAAATAAAAGTCGACATGAATTCACTAATTCACAGAATGAAAATTAGAGCAATAGAATGAAAACAGCAAACTAATAATAATATTAATCGTACTTGCATCGACTGAATGTTGTAGAGAAGGGAGAACATGAATCCAATGTTATAACGACAAAAAAAAAAAAAAAATAGAAATTAGACAACCGCCCTTTTACTGTGTGCTTTACTTGATTTTTTGTAAAGTGTATTGCAGATGAACGGTTTTAAAAGTTAAACTTTTTTCTTGATTTGCAAGGATTATGAGTCTTCACTATTTAATCTATTCCTTGATCTACATGAGTTGGTGGGGGTAAGCGGGTGAGATAAATTAATACATTGTGAATCGACGCTGCCCTCCTCCCCAATATTACACCGTTTAGGTACACATTTGGATCCGCAGTTACTACCATATGTTATTGTAAAAATACAGGCCTTCAACAAGCACTTTTTGGTACAAAGAATTTCATCGTCAATTGTTATGCTTTACATAAAAATAGTTCATGGATCTTTGAAACAGTGGCGTATGTATTACATCGACCTGGGACAGCGAGTTTCGATTTGGATCTTAAGTAATTTTTTTCTTTTTCTTTGGAGTAAAAATCAGTGTGATCATCTGAGAAATGAATTAATTTTATTTTCTTTCCGCTTCATTTCTCGAGTTGTTTTAGACTAACATGACGTTGATATTTTTAAAACAATAATCTATCACTTTCATCTCAGTTATGCAAAAGTTAATTAAAGATTTAATTTAAGGTAACAAAATCAATTGCTTTTCGCCATCGCCTATTTAAATTTGTAGATTTAAATACCAGAAAAATGAACGGTTTGAAAGCAAATCTTTTTTTTTGGTTTGGGGAAATGTGAAATTAAACATCTGTTATCGTATATTTTTTCCGAGGGAGGGGTGAGAGTTTTGTCACAGTTTTACTCAATCTATATTTTCTAAAAGTCATTCAGCATCCTCCATGGTAAAAATTCACGTCAATTTAATTTTTCCTCCTGCCTTACATGTTTTTTTTTTGATAAATTACTTAGTTATATTGTTGAAACAAAACCATCCAACTGATGAACAAAATACATTAAGGATTTGCTATTTGCTCTGCAGATGTTCATTAGAACTAACTCAATCTATTGTAGCCTGTAAATGACAGACACTTCTCAGGGAAATGTATTTCCCGAGAGTGTGAAGTTAAACATTACTTTAGTATTCAGGTTCATGTATCTGTTAATTCGTAAAATGTTCCATCCCATACAAATTATAGAACTCATGCTTCGAAGGGATAGAAACCTATCACTTCTTATAAATAAAAAAAAAGAGGAAATGAGCAAAATCGATACTTTTGATGTCTCTCTGTTTAGACATTTCTATTGTTTTATTTATACATGATATAGACGTAATGTTGCGGGATGGTTTACATAGGTAAAAAGATCTCTAAATGAATAAATTTAATCAAAAAGAAGTATTGATATGTAATATATGGACCTGAAGTTAACACTCGAAATGTTCTTAAAAGTTGTCATCATAATGGCTTTATTATTGATCACACGTTGATGATAACCCAGTAATTAATACTGGGCTTGATATTTACTAGTTATCGACACCAGCTTCCTTAATTCCTTAAAGGAAAATGAGGTTGGTAAAGAAAAACCGTACGATAAACATAAATTCATCCAGTTTCCCCCCCAAATTTCATGCTTATTTTTACAGACCCATTTATCATAGTTAAAAGGGCATGGTAAAAATTTTGTTCAAAAAATTATTTTTCTGATTTTGATGCTTACAATGCTTCAGTGAGGCATCCCTAATAGGCAACCAAAATTTGAGTGTCATTAATTGAGTTAAAAGCAAATTACAAAGCTTACAATTTTTTGCTAGGTAAACAAAGCTTTTGTTTACATTTTGAATGTTGAGGTGAAAATTTCAATTCTATACCGAAAATGAATGTGTTAAACGTTAGGAACTCTCTATCTATGCTTAAAATGAATAGGTAAATAGGAAAATCAGCTTGAAAAAGAGTTTTTATTGGTGTATTGAACCTACGTAAACATATAGGGGCATAAGCCTTATTTACATGACACAGATTTGTGGGCTCTGTATCTTGCTTTAAACTAAACGACTGACTCTCAAATTTAATTTTATCATTAGAAATGCATTCATAAAGCATTGTATCTAATAAAAATAGAAAAATAGAATTTGACTAAAATCATGACCATGCCCGTTTAAGATGTACAGTGGTAGCAACGTTATTGTTGACAAACGACACGCACGATTCTGATACACGAACGATCACGCACGATACACGAACGATCACGCACAATACACGGACGATCACTAACTTACTGAATTTTTACGATACACGAAAACGATAAAACACGCAACCGAACGATTCTACACCATTAAACACGCAAAATCAAAATTAATTTTTAAGATTAGAATTAAGAAAACGTATTGCTTTAATTTGTATTGCTTTATGTTTGTGTTTTATTGAAAAGCGGCATGTACAGTAGCAATGCACTGTTTTATATTTTACGAGTAAACAATTTACACATCCATACAAAAAAATATATGATTCATACACAAATTAATTTTTTGTCTCCATAACGAATAATAACTTAAATTTAAATTAATTGAAGATAATGCATTAACTACATGAATTTATTTACATACGAGTTGACTGTTTATGTAATCCAGGTCCCTTACGTACGATTTGATTATGCGGGATAGAGGTAAATTTGTTACCTTGTTCCATAGAATTTCGATTTTACACATAGAATATTTTCATTATTTACAGTACATAATTGATTAATATCTATTTATTCTAAATTTTAAAGCGTCTATAAAAAATTATTTCAAACAAATGTTTACACAATGAACCAGATAGGAATGCGTATCGTATTCTCACTTGAAAGAAAAACGTTGGGGATAACCGTTTAGTTTAAAACGGGGAGTGGGTAAGCTTGACCGCTTCATTCAACGTGTCGCTCTTGCTAATATGATTAAAATTATGTGTCAAGACACAATGGATGCTTGATATAGGCTGACTATAACATTATGCAAAACTAACTCGACCGAACAAAGGATTGAATTAGCTGTGGAAATACTTGATAAATGTATTTAACCACGAAAGAGAGAATAAATGCTAACAACTGTCAATGTTTTTCAATAAAAAAAGTTTAAAATTCACATTGTTTTACAAAAAATACTTCTCGTTGTTTTAAGAATAAATCCTGACATTCCGTAAAAAAATAACAAAACGAAAAAACGAACGAACACGCACGGTAAAAAACGCAAACTATTTTTCCTGATACATGCACGATCCAGCACGTTACACGAACGATCACCCACGTTACACAAACTATTTAACACGATTGGCTTGTCAACAATAACGCTGTTACCACTGTACATCTATGCGACACCCCGAATTACATGTCACAAAAATGTTTTTAAAAAAACTTCATCCAAAACGCAAAAAAAAATAATTAAAAAATTTAAGAGGTTTGGACTTACAAATCACTTTGACATGTCTAATGTATACGAGTTATCTGTCTTCGAGATATCGAAAGTCAACTGTAGAATGGTTTATATACAAAAAAGTAATGAGTTACATGCTGACCTTGATATTACCACAAACGAAACAAAATTAACTCCAAACATAGTGTCACAACCCTTCAATCTAATTAATCACAGTTATGATGAAAATTAAGCTTAATTGTTCGTTCTTTGATTTCGACAAGATATTGCATGTTGCAAAGCTTGGATTCGGTTCCGAGCCGTTTGTTATCGATTTTAAATTCTCTACACACCTAATCGTTCCATTGAGAAACTGCACGGGTCTGTTTTCCTGCACGGCGATCGTAATGCCATGGAGGGGCTCAAACTGATAGAAATCAGCCTCTGTGTGCCGCACAATGTCTGCCGTGAGGGTGGACCCCCCTCTCATATAGGCTACCACCAGCCGCATCCGGGTATTTTCTGTGATGGAATAGTGGTCTGTTGAAATATGAAAAATAAAAAATCGTTCCATTCCTCCATTATGTTAATTAATAGTCAACAAATTACTCGTCAGAACGAACTCACATTTTAGATATGTTAAGATAAAAATTTTGGTTTTCTAGCTAAAAAATTCCAAATACGTTAGCTTTACAAATTCAATATTTCACAAAATCCTTCAGGACGTTGCATTGGATCCTGCGATCAAAAGTCGAAAAGCTTTTTTCTAAAGTTTTTTTTTTAAACTTACACACAAAGCTTAACCAAAATTCAAAACAAAACTTTGGGGTCTATATGCTTCATTTGGTGCTACGGTGTATTTAATATGACCTTGCTGCACTAAAAGTGCAGATTGCACATAAATCGCTTTTCCCTATATATTTTATTATCGGCATAAACCATGGCACCAAATACAAATTTATACTATTTAAAACAAATAAGATTAAAATTATCATAAAGAAAAATGTTACAATTTCTTCACCTAATTGGTATTTTAACCTTTTTGCACTGATAAAAAGCTATTTTTATCCAGTACCAATTCACATGTAATGTAATTATTTAACAGTTTCAAACTTTTTCTTAAATTCTGATAAACTTTTCAGAAAAATCTTAAAATTTCAGAAAATAAAACAAAAATATGGGTCTATAGTGTAAAATTTGAGATATGAAATAAGCTGATTTTAGGCAAAAATTGGGATTCATTTTTACTTGACTTTTATGAAATATATGTTAAATTTGCTAATATGTATCGATAAAAAATATTGAAAAATTGTAAAATTATGTTTTATGTAACAAAATGAAGAAATCATAATGCTCAAACTATCAAACTATCAAACTTTTGTTCGAACTGAAAATGAGGAAGCTAAAATGACGGTACTTTAAAACAACTGAGTTATGAAAAATGTTCATTTTCTTATTAAAAACCTTCCGCCACAAAATATAGTCCCAAACTAAACTCTGTAAATATGTAATTTTTCCATTACTATTTTATTTAAGATAGTTTAATTGGCATTATTAAATTTGAATTTATGGGTAGAATCAGTTTATGATGCATAATTTCTAGAATAGATGTGACCCAAAATGGCTACTTAAAAACTGAGGAACGAACCTCTTTAAGATACAGAGCTCTTCTCTTAAAAAGTTAACATCCAGGCCTTTTAAAAAGATATCTTTAGATTTTTAAATAAAACAATGAATATATATCGTTTGAAGCAACATTCGCAAATGTATTTTTTCCGGTCATTAGAAGACGTATTTTTTTCAATCAACACTTTTATAACGGTGGGTAGAAAAATAGTAGTTAATAAAGTAAAAATTGCTTTTTTATGGAGGTCTCAAGTGATAAAGAAAAAGTTAGGAAAATGTTAAGTTTGAGGATGATAAAACAAAATAATGTGTTTGGGAAGATTTTTTTTTCAATTATAGCTCCAATGAATTGTTTAACAACCAGCCTAGTTATAGAAAGAAATATATTATCTATGTTCCGATATGGCACAAATCCTGCATTCAATTACATTTAATTGCCAATTAATCTTTCTTCAGTAAACATATAGTACCAATGTTGTTTAAATGAGTTTTTTTTTAATCTGAAAAGGAAGCTTTTGAATATAAAAAAAATTATTTATATACGTTTCACTTGTCTAATGTATACGTCATGTAATTCAACAGTATTATCAGTGCTTTTTCAAAGTTTTTAGAATCAGACTTTGTTGAAAGAGTAAATATAAAAAAAAAAATCATTGATTTTTACTGATGTATTTTGGAGTGATTTTATTGATGAAAAATGTACCTAGGCAATTTATTAAACTTTGATTTACACTGATGTGGTCCCACCTGCCATATAAGACTGAACAATAAATTACCACATGGACAAAACATGTGCACAGGGATGTATATTTCGCTGAAACAGCGTCAATTTCACACAGCAGAGCAGATATTGACAAACAACTTTCCGGTTATGACAGTCTATGAATATTAATATATTGAATATCAGCATCTCTTAGCGAATTAGAATAAAGGAGATCAATATGATAATCTGACAGCTTGTTTTGGTGAGCAAACTCGATAGTAACATCCCACAGAAAGTCCAGGCTCTTGTTAAAACGCATCTAAAACTAGGATCTAGGTCATTCGTCATATTATAAAGCTAAGTTACGTTGAGTTCATAATTTTTAATGAACCTTCGATAAAACTAAGCGTGCATAAAATTAAACAATATATTACTCTCTCAAATACAAAAGAAGTAATAATTTATTCAGTGAAAAAAAATTGAATAACCACTATTGCCAATTTCTTGTAATAGACTAAATTATGAAAATTTTAACACGAAACCCAACCCCCCCCCCCTCCAGAAATGATTTTGCCACGATCGGTGACTATGTTCACCTCATGTTCCATAAACTATATCCTCTAAGGAAATAATTTTCAGAATGCTTTAAAATTTACAGAACTGAACTTAAAATCGGAAGATATTCCAAAGTATAATTTTTTATCAAAATTTATTTTGCATATATGATATTCCCTTTGGATTAACCCTTGTAAAGCTCATAGCAAAAACTCAGAACAATAATGGACCAGACTTGCATATATTTGCACACATCCAAAAAATTTAAATGTTGCACAGAGTATACCTTGGTCCACCTTCATACCAAAATGTATTTTCCTTTAACATTGGTTCCCCTATTGATATAATTACAATGCAAGAGGCACCTTTTTCGTAGTTGTCAAAGACTTCCGATATTTATTATTAACCACAACTTGTTGACTCTCGGCTGACTGAGATGAAAGGGAATTCGTTATGTAAGAATTATACAAAATAAGGAAATAAATCTAAACTATTATGAAGGTATGTGACGCACATACACCGTGGTGAGGTAATATTTCTTTTAAAATAAGTGTTAGAATCATTAGTCATATAAAAAAACAGTCCTAATTTATGTTGATGTGTTAGGCGTTAACTACCAATCTGCTTCGATGATTGGATATTAAACCTTGTCATTATTTACCCGTAGAAATGTTTTATCGGCGTTCTACATCAGTTACATGTACATTAAAGGGGCATGGTAACAATTTTGGTTAAATTTTATTTTTCTGTTTTTATTTTTTTGCAATGCATTAGAAATGTATTTGTAATGATCAAATGAAATTTGGGTGCCAGTCGTTGAGTTCTAAGCAAGATACAGGGCTCACAATTCTTCGTCATGTAAACAAGGCTCGTGCCGAATTTTTGTTTACATAGTTTCAATATACCAGTAAAAAATCTTTTAATGCTGGGTTGTCTATCTTATTATTCATTTTAAGCATAAAGAAACAGTTCCTTACGATTAACCATGCCCCTTTAAATAAAAGGCCTTGCCATATCAATTAAAACAGAATTAAAGGGGCATGGTCACGATTTTGGTCAAAAATTATTTTTCGATTTTAATGTTTACAATGCTTCAGTAAGGCATTTTTGATAGGCATCCAAAATTTAAGTGTCATTTGTTGTGTTTTAAGCGAGTTACAGAGCTTACAATTGTTTGCTATGTAAACAAAGCTTTTGTTTACATTCTGAATGTTAAAGTAAAAATTTCAGTTTAAGACCTAAGATGAATGTGTTAAACGTTAGGAATTGCTTATCAATGCTTGAAATGAATAAGAACATAGACAAATCAGCTTGAAAAAGATTTTTTACTGTTTTACTGGTATATGGAACCCACATAAACAAAAACAGGGCACGAGCCTTGTTTACATGGCAAAGAACTGGGAGCCCTGTATCTTGCTTATGCCTCAACGACTGACTCTCAAATTTTATTTGATCATTACAAATGTATTCCTAAAGCATTGTAAATAATAAAAACAGATAATTAGAATTTGACCAAATTTATGACCATGTCAATTTAACGTAGGTAAATTTATTACTAGGGGTATAAATCGCGCTTACATTATTGTTATACCAATACAATGTACATCACACTTCGCCGTAATAATAGAAACAATTCCAAATGCAAGTATAAAACTTTTTCCAACGTTTAAACTGTAACTGTTCTTATAAAATAATATTAGTCATATGTACATGTTATAATCATTTCTCTTTTATTATGGGCAAGGTACATTTAAAGTCTATTTCCTACCCTCATATATGTTTCAAAAAACTACTCGAAGACAAACATGAGATATTCAGTTGGACTGTTTTACATTTACAGCACGAGTTGAGAATATATATATATGTCTTGAGAATATGTCTATGAGTTGAGAATATATATACGCCTATGATTACGCAGTTAAGTGTTTTCCTTCATATTTGTAAGTAATGGAAGTCTTTGATAAAATCCTTTTTATATCGCTTTTTGTAGTAGATATAGTTATGTTTAAAGTACTCGCAAATCTTAGGTCACTGAAGCGTTGAAGCGAGGGGTTGTGTCAAAAATAGTTCGGACTGGAAGTATTTGATAAAGCATCACCAGTTTGATTAAGCAAAGGTTCATCACACGGGTAATATCACCACACGTATGAGATAAAGAATGTGTTTAAGTGTGGTTATATGAATGTTTGCTATGAACACCTACCTGTAAGGTGAATTGGTTTGGGATCCGATAGGCAGAATAGACTCTGCATACTTAGGTTATTTATCATATTGATTGGTCCCTTTCCTGTAAAAAGATAATGAAAATAAAGACTCGGAATATAAGAAATAAAAGAAAAGAAAGAATCTTTTTTTGAAATAAGCTCAAATGCACATCATAATAAGAACTGTGAGATATGACCGATGAGTCTTTTAAGGGTCCTTGACACATCTGAGGAAAATTCTGCAAACAAGCCCATTCTTCTAAATTACTTTAAGACATGGATATGAATTTTTAGCATGTGTTCGACATGAAAATGACCACAAAACCTTTCAATTTTGGGGAAAAATCAAGTTCTTAAATTTTACTGCTCTTATGCAGCGTTCGAACTCGGGGCCCGCGGGTTGGTAGACCGAAGCTACACCCATTGTGCAACAGAAATAGTCACCACCTTTTGGCGATATAAACTGTTTCTAAATGCGTTCAAATCGCCATGTTGTGACGTACTGTCATAAAAAGAGGATCCCTAAATGCCCGGTTTTGCCGAACAATTGAAACCCATCCGTAACAATGTGCCGGATAATCATGCCAGTGCCAAGGTGGCTTTTTTCATCCGCTTAAGATGCATTTTCGGAAAAATCCATATATACCAAATGACAGACTATTTTCTACAGAGTATATAACCACTTTTATTTTTAGTGTGTTTCACCTAACAGGTGAGATATTTACCTGTAAAAATTAATATCCCATCGGAAAATGATAATTCCCATAGGAGAATTGATTCTCCTACAGGAAATATTGACATACCTAAAGGATTTTTAAAAAGTCCTATAGGAATTATATTTCCTATAGGAGAATGGTATTTCCTGTAGGCATTTGATTCAGGCATGTAGGTTTCCTATAGGATATTAAGTTTTCCTATCGGATGTTATCAACTCCTATCGGATTTGAAATTCCTATGGGAAGTTCTTGTTTTCCGATAGGAAATTTCAAATTACCTAAAGGAAATATCTCACCTCACAGGTGAGATACAGTGATAACAAAGGTGGTTGTTAATTTTTAAGCAATGATCTATCATATGGCATATTTGAATTTTTCGATATATGCAGCTTAAACGGGTGCAAAAATGCCACCTTGGCACTGGCATAATTATCCGGCACAGTGTTCCGTGCATGCATCGACAAAAGTGGATTCGGACAGTCTTTGATTTAAACACAAACACCATGTACTATGTATTCACATGTTATAATACTGGGCAACAATTTGCCTATCTAAGCCCGTTTCCAAAAAATGCAAGGTAAGATGCTACTAGTAATGAAAGATCAATTAAAAATGAAATTCACATTTTTTAGTAATGACTTTAAAGACAAAGAATGAGGATAACTTCAGACGATACTAACATACAACACTGCATCAGTTTTTTTTGGTGGCTGTTAAAGGGACTTGGACACGATTTTAGAACAAAGTTTTATTTTTTTATTTTTTAGATATAAAATGGTTTACTTGCACATTTTGAATAATTGACCAAAATTTTACAGTTATGATTTAAGTTATAAGAGAGATACACAGGTAAGAATTCATTGTTATGTAAACAAAGCTCGAGTCTTATATTTGTTTACAAATAATGTAAAGTATGGAATTACCATTTCTTTGACTACATAACT
Organism: Magallana angulata; assembly: GCF_025612915.1. Classification (NCBI taxonomy): domain Eukaryota; kingdom Metazoa; phylum Mollusca; class Bivalvia; order Ostreida; family Ostreidae; genus Magallana; species Magallana angulata. The sequence goes on along the minus strand of NC_069118.1, from coordinate 41,891,440 downwards.
CGTTAGAAAAAAAGCAAACTTGTGCAATGTGTTGAAAAAATATATATTCAATAGAAGAAAGCAACTTTTGACTGAAAATTTTAACACTAAAACACATATGTAAACAATGTATCTAACTCAATATCTGACTTTCAAATTATGATAAAGCATTACAAATACCCATATTAACCTTCTAAACATTAAAAATGGAAAAATAAAATCTGAAATTTTGAGCTCAAATCGTGTCCAAGTCCCTTTAAATTTGTAAATGATATGCATTTGCACAGTCTGCGCCACGCATATAATGTATAACATCTAAGGTACTCTTGCAAACAATGATTACACAGTTAATCATTTAAATTTCTGGCTTTATTTCTTAGCTGACTGTGTAGAATGCTTACTAATTTAAAGCTTAGTCTATTTTCAGCATGAAGAATATTCAAAGCCGTTCCACAACCTTGTTAAATCTCTTTTAAAAACACTCCTCATATGGGCATTGATTTAATTTTTACGCATAAGAAAGTGCACTGGCATAATGATCCGGCAATAGATGTATTAAGATAATCTTTGTTTCTAAGTGGATATTGATCACATGTGTTAATGGACGTGGGATTAGCTACTCCTTTCAACTATCAGTTGCAAGTTCGTAGACCAGTTTATAAAAAAAAATTGAATTAACCTTTCTTCTGTCAGCTATAGAGACTCAAGACCTAATTCATCACACAAAACCGCTTTGAAGTTTCTTAATCTAGTTACTATTCTAGCAGCAGTGACTTGATTTTTGGTCATAGTTTTGCTTTTTTTATCCATAGCATTGTCCCAAATAAGTAAAAAAAAAACAACAACAGGCGTTACAAATGAATAGATTATCTCCTAAGGAGTTTGTACGTAGAGTGTGCTTTGAACAAGTCTCAATAGGTTTAACTTTTTACAAGCTTTACGATAGACAGTATCAATATGAAAAGTCCAGCTTTCATAATAATGGTTTGTAACATATCTATCTTCTGGATTCTTGATTCAACAACGCCAAATTTACACACGATGATTAGAAATCATTATTCAGCTTCATTGTTGATTTGTACTTTTATTGGGATTAAACCAATTGCCTATACGTAAGAACATTTTCCTGTTCTATCAATGTCTTCAAGAAGAGGAAAGGACGAAAAAAAATATACACTTTAAAATAAATCAAATAGAGAATGTGTTGTAGAGGAGATAGATTTAATACCACGGTCTACAATAACATCACAAAAGAAGTATCATCAGCAAATCTGCGCAAATTATTAGTTATGTTACACGACATATCACTGATGTACATAAAACAAGAGGGTCCCTAGTAAAAGATCCTTGGCGGATACCTACATCGATAAATTTATAAGACGAAGAAAAACCCATTTCATGGACATTCTGTTAAAATGAAAAGTGAAAAAAAACCCACTAATATAGAATGAAATACAACCCCCAGACTTATATTTAATGCCTTTAAGAAGGACTTTGGATTAAAGTAGTTTAGGTAAAAGAACAAGATTAGCTTTGCCCCCCCCTTCCCCAAGTCCCTTCTCAATGCTTTATGATTTAAAAGATAATGTCTGTCTGTAGGTAATACTATTATTTCATTAGGAAATATTTTTCTACAAAAGAGATGTTTTAAAGAGAAGTGCTAACTCCGGAAAAAAAAATCAGTTTCACAACAGTGTTGCCTGCATGAAATGTAGACTTTAGTTTAGTGTTACATTGTAATTCTAGTTTGATACGTCCAGAAAGAATACATTATATGGGTGAATAATGATACTTTATTGCAGAGAATTTTGGAGAAAGTTTTGATTATGTCTCGTATAACCAACAGGAACAAAAAGGAACTTTCTCATAACCGGATAGTTGCGGAAAACAATTAAAATAATGTATACTCTGTACATCCTATAGGATAAATAGAAACTTGTACTTGTGTTTAAATGTTCATAGAGGATGAAATAGAATTCTTTAACCAAGACAGCTGTGTATTAGGAAACTCTCTCCAATCAATTAAAGTATCTAATATATAGATTACATATTTTAATAATTTGTTTTTGTTTGGGGCATTGAAATTTGTTTAGATTTATAAATCAATTTAGTTTGTTAAAATTATGATGCAATTGGTTTCATCACTTTGAATTTCTTATGTATGCCTGTAAAAATTGGTTCATTTTGATTAATAATAAATCTATATTTGTTCCTGAATAAATAATTGATATAAAAATAGAATTTTATTTTACCCAATACATGTAGATAGTACATGTATCAAGCATAAGATTTGTTCATATTAAAAGAAAATTAATATATTTAACAAAATTAAAATGCCGTGTTATTTTTTGTAACACCCTCCCGTCTTTTTAAATCAGCTACTTATATTATCTGCTATACTGAGATCTGGTTCAGAGTTTTGCAAATTTAGTACACACAAATGAAAATCGACGAGATGCGAATGGAAAATGGCTCTTGTGTTGACGAGCCATAAAGGTCAAACTAATTAACGAAAAAAAAAAGACTCGAGCAGTTAACATCTTCACTGTAATTTTGTGGATAAGAAATTTTTTGAGAGAGGTTAAACAAACACAACTTAATTCACGACTCTTCGTTGTCGCTGATTAATAAAGTTTGTGGCTGATAAAATCATAAAAGCTTTTGACTTCATTCTGTGTCTAGTGTTGCCGGGTTAAGTGACCATATAGAGTTCATTATAGATATTTAAAAGAGGTTTATATTTTAGTTCTACAATATATATTTATCTCTAAATCTCTACCTAATTCGTCTTTTACTCTTTTCTTTCTATCTTTCTTTTTTTTCATATTCTATCTCATAATTCATTCATATTATCTTAAAGTCTATCTCACCGTCCTTCGCTTTATAGTCTTATCCCTTTTTTCTTGTCTTTCTTTTTATCTCACTCCCTTTCTTTCTCTCTTACATTCTCCCCCGTTTCTCTTTATTTACTCTCCCTTCTCTTTTTCTCTCTCATATACAGTCTGTCTTGTCCGTCTGTCTTGTCCGTCTGTCTCTGTCTATTTCTTTTTCTATGTATATACCGACTTCTGCATGCATTTGTCAATTAGAGTTCTTCCAGTGCCTTTTGGTAGTTTATAGACTTTTAAAATGTAATCGCCAGAAGATCATCGATAAGAAAACTTTCGAAAAACTAAAAATATGAAGAAATAAAAATGAAAGTTACTTGGTCTACTTTAAACTATTCAGATTATTTTCTCTGTAGGAGACGCATTAACTTTTAATGTTGCTTTTGAGTATCTCTACTCAGTGGGACTATTGAAATTCCTTGCTCTTCCATTGAGCCTCTCAATTTATTCATATTAGACGGACTATAATAGAGTGTCTGTTGAAAAAAAATTCGTGATTTTTAAAACTGCGAACCCGTGTCAATGAACTAAAATTAGAATCAACCCGTTTAATCATTTCGGTTAAAATATAGGCTACGTTTCCGCATTTAAAATTTTGAAATTCTCTTCTCTTGAAACATTCTGTTTGCGATGTTTACACAGATAACTAAAACGTGACTGGTTTTTTTTTCAATGGTGCCTAAAAACCGATCTCTTTTTTTCTTCCTTCTCATTAAATATGTGTTTACAACATGTGTTTGCATTTTCAAATTGCGCTGTAAAAAAATCAATGAATTCTCAATTCAATTGACTTTGGGACACCTTTTCTGCCTTTTAAGTAAATTACAAACGGTCGATGTGGTATATATTGTTATATTTTATAGAATACAATCAACAAGATAAAATAAAAACCCCCAAAACAAAACAGATAACTTTGGTAGCATTGTGTTGAATGAGAAAAAAAATACAGACAACGTGCATGCGTTCCTCGACACTTCCATTTCGTATACATTTAACTATGCTTACCAGCTTACATGTTTTCTTCCTTCGACTTTTAATTTGTTTGATAAAGGCTATGAAGAGAGAGAGAGAGAGAGAGAGAGAGAGAGAGAGAGAGAGAGAGAGAGAGATCCAAGCTTTCCTTCTTTGCTAAAATTATATTTTTCCGAAGCATTTTGAGGAAACCCTAAAATCCTTTTATGATTTTTTGGTATCCCTTTATATCCAATTCGTATTATGGCTAGCAGGAGTTGCCTGCCCCCCTCCTTTCTAATAAATATCTACAAAATATTTCATTGCATGTGATATAAAGCTTGATTTTATGGAGAATTGAACCAATGTTTATCTTAAGTTATCAACAGTAAACAAGAAAAGTAATTATACTGCTGTTAATCTAAAAACACAGTTTTGAATATCCCTTATGAATCGCAGAACCAGCATACAAGTTTCTGTCTTACTCAATCCCCAATGGAAGCGATAGCAAGTGATCGATTATTCAGAACGACACCAATCTGAGATAATTACTTATACAAATCAAATGACAACGCAAAGAATGGTTCAACGCTTCAGAAAGTATATAACAACATTGGACAATACAATGCAAACGATTCTTAAATGTTTGCTACAGTGTAAACAACTACAAGTAACCAATGAATGTTTTACGCATATCAATTTTTTTTTGCGTGTTACAAATTTTGCGAAATTGGGGGAAATGTTTAACGTTTTTTGTTTTTTTTGCGTCAGTCATTTTTTTTTTTGCAATTAAAAAGTTTAAAACAGCAAACAATACAAGGATCAATTCCTGCTTATTAAATGTTTGCGATGTAAAAGTATTAGAGAAAAAGCGAATATTAGGTCATTGCAATAGTTACATTGTACTCGATAAACGGTGTAAGAAAATTTTTTTTTACGTCTTTAAAAAAAAATGATGTTCAATATGTGAATAACACTTTTTTTATAAGATCAAAACGTCTTTCTGTAACGAAAATCAAAGTAAGGAATACTTTCATAAAATTTCAAAACAAAACTGACCAAAACGAATTATATAACAAAAAAAATTAAGCTAAACACATGCATAAAAAAGTTACTAAAAATAAATACAGATCGTATAGTAAACATTTTAGCATGAGATTATCATACATTTGTAACTCCTTAACACCCCCCCTCCCCCGGTCCCCGCCCCTAGAGCAAAAATCCAAAATCACCAAAACTAATGTTGATTCATTAATCATGTAAACTAAAGTTTAGTTAGAGAAAACCAAAACTCTGTGATCCAAGGAAAAATACCATCTATCAACTGCCTGCTTCTCTCTCTCTCTCTCTCTCTCTCTCTCTCTCTCTCTCTCTCTCTCTCTCTCTTAACAAATTCTATACCTCTCATTAAATCACACAGATCAGCCCCATATATTTCAAAATTAAATTTGAATAAAATGTAGAGTAAAGTTAAAATAAAAAACGCACTCATCATCCTCTTTCCACCCTAAAGTTTCTCTCTCTCTCTCTCTCTCTCTCTCTCTCTCTCTCTCTCTCTCTCTCTCTCTCTCTCTCTCTGTGTGTGTGCACTCTGTTTTATTGGCCCCTGTTTAAAGAAATAATCGCACATCTATACATCCATGACTTAATCGTAAAGAGAGATGTAATATGACACGAAGCACTGTATTGTCCGCCAGTGGTTTGCTTCGTAGCGGATCTAAGCGATTTGACGTCTTGGTATTGAAGTATTGAAGTAAGAAGCTGTCATTTACACAAGTTAGGGTGTCAGATGTTGTCTTTGTTTACAGGGGTAGGAAGGTCATTATTATATGTAAAGCCCCCATGACCGATTTAATGCGAAAAACAGCTAGTGTTTATTTTAGGTGTTTTGATTCAATAGATGTGTATGACATAAAATAATACTAAAGTATTCACTGTGTATCGACATTCCATACACATACACTTCTTAATATTTCAGTCTCGGCGTGGCGTTAGTTTGATGACATTCATTCAATAAGAAATTAAAGAAATCTCTGAAAAACAACTCTCTTTTCTCATCTTGCATATACATTTCCATGCATAATAAACTAGAATAGCAATTTGTGTACTGGAACAATCTTAATTTGTAGCCACACTGTGTATAGCTGTAAAATCACTCCTACTTTTGCTAACATTTCCAATCCGTTTCGATTAAAAAATATGATGATCGCGTACAACCTACCTTGAATAACACAGTGGCATTCCGAAAACTTCATAAAATATATGAAATATATATGGAATCCAATGAAGCCCATGATCTACCTGGCCCTGTATGTACATACATGTTTTTAAAAAAAATCATCGACCTCCCCCCTTCCCATCTCGAGCAGACAGAATTATTTTAAAAACGTACTTGAAAAAAAAAAAAGAAATTTGTCGATTAACTTATACCGGTTTGTTTAAATACTTACCAGATCTAATAGAACAAATTATAGCAACGTAAAACAGAAGCAAAGATCCGAGAAAAACCAACACATATCTCGTTGAGAAGATACTTTGAAGTACAAACATTTTGTTTCCGAAAAAAAAACCCACACAAAATCTAGGAATAAATAGTATCACACAAAAACGTTTTGTTACTTTATAGATACAGTGTATATTGTACACATCTCCACTGCTTTTAAAATACAAGTACTGTCGTTCGCGAACTGCTGTGATGAAACTACTATGCATCTCCACAAAGAAATAAAAAGGTTTCCGTTTCAGAAACGCCCTTTTCTTGTTGCTAAAACTTTGTTGGGAGCTTGATTGGTTTTTGAATTTGCGAAAAGGCGAGTTCATCCTTTAGATGCCCTAGTGTCACATTGATAACTCGCTTTAAAAAAGTATAACTTAATATATGATGAATGCACATAAACATAATAACATTTTCGTTTGCTTTAGGCTCAACACATTGACTCGCGTGTAATGTATTAAAAATGAATCTGTTTGCGTTAGAGTTCATTGTTTTAATGAAAAGGAAGTCTCTGAAAGACATCTTAAAGTTCTTTTTCTCATCATTTTCTTTCATGCATCAAAAACTATTAATTATAAAACCAACTATACTTTGAAAAGCCCCCCCCCCCCTCCAAAAAAAGAACCATACAAAACTAGAAATGTGATGTATGTACCAGAACAATCTCAATTTGTAGCCACATAGAATAAACACTTGTTGTGTATTATGTTTAGTCAGTCGTGGGGTTAGAATAACCCCCTTGTACACAATGATAACATCTGACACCCTAACCCGTGTTATTGGCGGTTTCTTACTTCAATAACAAGATGCATGGCTACGAAGCCGTTCACATCCCCTACAGAGCAACCCATCGGTGAACAACACAATGTGTAAATAGTTCCTGTTTAGGGGGGCAACAGTTTAAATTGACACCCCGAGAAAACCATTGTCAACCGAAGTGGAGGTTGACAATGGTTTCCGAGGGGTGTCAATTTCTTCTTTTACCTTCCCAAACAGTATTATTTATCTTATCATACTGAATATCTTTATTAGAAAAAAACTTCACTGCTTTTCTAAATCTATGGCCAACAGTACGCGCATAATTTACGCGCATGTTACAATTCGTTGTGTTCCCTGCTGCCAAGCGTGTTGCTAACGCCGAGGGTAATACAACGATTTATTAACTGCGTCTAAACCATTCAGATTTCAGTATTTAACATGAAAGTATAATAATACTTGTTGTCATATCGTATCTTTCTGTACGATTAAGTCATGGATGTTTAATTGAGCGATCATTTATTTAAACAAAGGACATTAAAACGAACACCGAGAGTAGAATGATCGTACATTTGCATGTAAATGTTTACTTTTGGCTTTTTGCAACGTTTTAACAATTGTATTAAGATTTTAGGGTGGATAATCAGTGTTTCTTTTTTAAATTTATTCTCTTTCATTTTATTCCAATTTAGTTTGACATTTTAAAGGGTACCTCCAGTCAATTTGTTTTATTTCATGAAATACTCATCTGATCATTTTAAACACAGTCTCGAAAAAACCCAGTTTGTAGGCTGTATAGTTCAGCTGGAATTAATTTTAAAAGATGTCAAACCTAACTGAGAGTAACCTTTCGCTCAACCTTATATGTTAGCAAAGTTATGGCTGATTTACCCGATACACAATGTTTATTCTAAGTAGCTACACATTGGGATCATTCAAGTACATGTTTCTTCATTTGCCTGCTATCCAAAGATAATTTTATTTTACACGTATGATATCCAAGACGAGAAAGAGAGAGAGATTTGTCTTTCAGGGTTTTCTGTTTCACTGAATGAATGAACTTAAACTAACGCTTCGCCGAGACTTTGATACATTAATCAGTGAATGTGTATGGAGTGTTGATATTTTAATTCTTGTATGTCAAACTGTTCTTTTATACAATGCGTATATATTTTCGTTTTCAAAGATATCCACGTTATAAAAATGTTAAAAATATCTTCAGAATATTTGGGGGACTCATAAATGCCACTCTTAACAAATGTTTAACATGCAGTTCAAAATAAAAATAAACACCTCAGGATGAATGACCATCTTTAAGTTCTCCTTAAAGATAGCTTAAAGGTGTTTAAAGGTAGCTTAAAGACGATCTTTAAGCCACCTTTAAGCTAGATGTGTTGCTTAAAGGTGGCTTAAAGAAAGCGTAAAGATGGCTTAAAGGCAGCTTAAAGATATACACAAACCTGCACCTGGGCACACGACACAACTGTTGTGTATATCTTGTATATTCTGTGTTAGTTCCAGGGGTTTTCTTAAGTTGGACAAACAATAGACTCTAATTAGATATACACAAACGAACAAAACTATGTCTAGACAAACAAAGCAGTAATCTCCTGCCTGATATAACATAAGCAGTTGAGAGTCTTGTATCTAGCAGATCTAGAGTTAGACCTTGAAATATTGAAAATTGAAAAAAAAAAATACAAACCTTAAACCGATTATCAAATTAAATCATGCATTTTTGGTTCATTAGCTTTAATTTGTTTAATAACCAGATGAACTGAGAGAGAGAGAGAGAGAGAGAGAGAGAGAGAGAGAGAGAGAGAGAAATTTCACCGATTAATTTATAATAGGAAACAAACATACTTTAATTAGTTTTATGCACAGATTAGGATACAGAGACTGCGCTCACCCCTACAATAATTTTGAAACCCGAAAAAAATTATAAAGAATTTTATAACGGCAATCTGTGTCCATCGGAGCGGTGTTGATGATAGATCTGTGTTTAATGGAGCGACAATTAAAACTGCCTGGAACACCACCCCCCTTCCTTGGAAATTATATTATCATTCGGATGACCCCCTCCCATCACTATAAAAGAGCTTTTTCATTTGATATATGTTTTTATTGTTCAGCTTGATCAAACTTGACTTAGAGGGAACTTAAAGATGGTTTTAAGACAACTTAAAGAGAGCGTAAATGCCACTTAAAGATGCTTAAAGGCGGCTTAAAGATGGCTTAAAGGTGACTTAAAAAAGTTTGGACATTAAGGACCTATAAGCTCAGCTTAAAGGTGACTTAAAGGTGGCTTAAAGATGGTATATCCTTTAAGCCACCTTTACGCCACCTTTAAGCCACCTTTAAGGACTTGCTTAAAGATTGTTTTTCGCCCTGTGCACATCTTGGATGAATATATGCAAACAAAGCAATGTTAGATTAAGATTAAGGTGTGGCGTAGACAGATGTCAAAGTTGACAATTATCACACATTGAATCTTATTGTTCAAAGTGCCCCCATTCAGTTTAATTCAAAGTTTGACCAGTCTTATCAGGATATAAACCATCTACCGAACAGTACTTGTGTATCCCCATTCAACAAATCAAATCAAAACACTAAACTGGGTATATCAATCCGTGAGAAATTTAAAAGATGATGATCAGATAAAATATACGAAGTATTACAAAGTGACATTCCCAAAACGGCCAACAATATATGCAACTTAAAAGGTAAAGATGACCATACCCAGGTTTTATATGCTTATTCTAACTTCCTGAGTTAAAAAGCTTAGTTTAAAAGTATTGAAGTTAAAATTTTTTAGACATTTCCTATGCTTAAAAAAGAGATTTGGGGAAATTTCTTAAAATTCTAGTTTATTCAAAATGTGTGCATAGTTTATTAGAAACCCAAACCCAGAATGACCTTACAGTTCTTATCTAAAATATCTATATGCGTAATATATGCATTGGGCACTAATATATTCAGCAACAACCTCAAATGAAACGTAAGAAATTTAATTGTTTAATAGAAACTTGAGCTCATCACATGTAACCCCACGAACAATATCTCACAACGCATATAACGCATGTCACTATCCCTTATCAGATGTACCAACTCACTCAAGTATAAACAAACCGTGATGCAAAAAGAATTGAAGTCTTTAATTTATATTTTTAAATACCATAAATCTATACTTTTATAAAAGATTGAGTATTTGAAGACATTGGGGAGAGAGAGAGAGAGAGAGAGAGAGAGAGAGAGAGAGAGAGAGAGAGAGAGATTTAAACATGCTGGACAGTAGAAATGAAATTGATACATGTTAACATCAAACTACAGAAAATTTGGTCATCTTCCTAACTCTAATTAGTGGTTGCCGTGTTCGATAGAAATAGGCGTAAAAAATATTTGTGCCTTTTGCATACATACGGATTATAGTTCATAGTATGTATTACATAGTGCCCGTTATGGAAATATAGTTGTCTACATAATGTGTCTATATTTGAATATGATTCTTCAAGCGATACTGACCTTTTTTATGATAGATAATAATCCCGCTTTTTGCAACACCCTTTTGTTTACTTTTATAATAACTGACTTTTGATTAAGACAATATCAATGTTCCTTCCCCGCGTAAACTGTATTGTTTCGATTTGTTCTCTGTGACGGTTTAAAAAGTTCAACGGTGTACATTTCTTTACAACTGACAAACATGAATAGAACAGGTCGGTGTTGCCATCCTGTTATTAACGTTCTTGACGTTTTTTACCCTTACAACCCCCCGCCCCCCCTTAAAAGAAAAATAGAAAAAAGAATGCTATTGATAAACTTATAACGGTTTCGTTTGAACACTTACCGGTACCAATTAAAGCAACATAAAACAGTAGTGTAGATCCGAGAAAAACAGACACAGATCTCGCCGAGAAGATAGTCCGATGTGAAAGCATTTTGTTTCCAAAAAAAAAAATACGACACGTGCAGTCAAACGAGAAACACAAAAACCACGTTCTTTGCCCTGTCACACACCACTGCTTAAAGTACTGTCGTTTGCGAACTTCTGTAACGCAACTTCAATGTATCTCCGCAAAGAAATCAATAGGACCCCTTTTAAGAATCTTTTTTTCTGTCTTTGACTTAAAACGTTGTTGGCAGCCGATCTCGGCCTTGTTTGATCGAACTTTGAATAAGCATTGTATGCCAACATGCTCTGGTTAAAGGCCGGGTTTTACTCTGTGTATATATTTATTGGCGACAGCAGCTAACTCGATACGATGTCCTGTAGACCTTTTTCTCTTTATGTTCTACGTTTTTTAACAGGCACAAATATTACACGTGCTCAGACAAAGGAGACTCTAGCTCCGCGCCATGGTCGAAGAAAATGATCAATAAAGAAAAGCTAGAATAGCCGATGTAATTTCATTATAAATGAGAAATGATTGGGGTTTTTTTAAATAAAAAGAAAGAAAACAATTGAATTAGGATTTTAAAATAGATTATCTGAAGGTCAATAGTTGTTACTTGATCTGATTTTACGCACGTCTATTTAAAAACAATGTTTTGCCGGAAGGGGGGGGGGGGGGGGGGAGTAGGTACTCAGTTTGACACAGATTTTATCATTAAATGTCCCTCAGTAATTTTCATTTTAGGTCATGATCAGAGCCTATGTGAAACTACCATAAACGATACATGGGTCTGGTAAAAACCATTTACAATTTTAATTTTTTTTTCAGACTAAATATTCTAAACCAAAAGTACACACCCGCACGAACGCACGCACGCACGCACATAGAGATAACCACTAAATAACCACTTTTACAGTATTTGGAATTTTCAGAAAAAAATCCCATATGGAATTTGTTTTCCTTTCATTAGCTTATGGTTGTAAAATCTGATAAAATATAATTCGCCTCAATGAAAGACGTTGGTCAAACTGAGTGATCATTTCGCGGCTATGTTAAGGCTGTCCGAAGCTAAATATATATCGAAAATGATACTATTTTAATTATCGAAAAATACTTTAACCGAGCGAGTTTCTTTAAACTTTTATTACATATATTAACAGTGACATCCAACACTATATTTGATGCATTTTTGTGACGTCATATATTTTTCTTAAGCACGTGACGGGTGTATTCTAACATGGTAAATAATCTATAAAAATCGCATCGGCGCAAGTGAATGATGACATTAAATCAAAACTATTTTTATGAAAAATCCTTCGATAAGTAATGTATTTTGCAGTTCTTGCTGGGGGCTCATATAAATATTTCGTTTATTTGAAATATTGTCAAAACATTTCGCACCGGCATCGAAAATAGGCACATTTTTACTTTTTAAGCTCGATTTACACAAAATCGGGTCAATCGGTAGGTTTCCCCCAGCAAGATTCACATTGCTACCTATTTTCTCTCCCGATTTCACGTAAAATATACTAAGATTGTTTTTATCTTTCACTTGTGCCAAGCTGTTTTTTATATGCATGTACATATCACCATTCATTAGATTACACGAAGCAGGGGGAGTCTCAAAACCATTAGTTTATGAATAGTTATTTACCTATTACGAGGCTTTGACTGTTGATTTTTATATACTCCATATCGGTGATATTGAATTCAGTATCACTAGTATTTACAACATAAAGGAATGAAGCGGTTTTATTATGCACAACGAATATCACTTATTCCGTTACGATACATTCCCTAAGAACGATCGAAAGGAATGCAGATCATGATGTCAAAGTTTACTATGACGTCATATCTTATGAAGTACAGAAAGTGACTGTCTACACATCGCTGTGAAATTAAACGATAGGCCTGATTAAAGAAAGTTGTTCATGTGCTATTATTGTCCTGATTTTTAAAATGGTTTGTGTAGCCTACATGACTATAACAGAATTTCAATGTAGAGGAGAGTCGATAACCCTCGGGCCCTTAATCGGTTGGAGGGAGGGGGTCCCCTCAAGCACCTGTGCACCATTACAAAACTACTATAGCATTGAATGGTTTATTTTTGACGGCGTCGTGTCAATAACTGCCGTCAGGTCAGCAGGCAAATTGAATAACGCGCGCGTCATTTATATTCACATTACCTTATTAATGAAATCAATGATTAAATCAATATAATAAATAAATCGGTAACAATTGCAGGTCACTAAGGGAGAAAACCAGTAACAGTATAAGAACACCCGTTTTTTAAAACCGGCTTAAACTGGTTATCACACATAGACTGTTACATTAGAAACAACCGTGAATTTCAATGATTGTAAAACATGTTCACTTTGAAGTTCAAACTTAGAAACCACTAAGTCCTATGATAGTCTAAATAAAGTGTACTGATTTATTAACTTCGTGTACATGTGTCCTTTTTAAATACCATTTTAATGATGGAGAAAAATCAGTTCCCATAGTCCAATCCACTCTTTGCAAAAGACCCAAAGGTTAAAAGGGAAAAAACAACTGTTCTCTTCTTTATGTAACCAAATATTTGGGCGTCCTGTGAAGAAATCTCTTGGAATCTAATTTATTACTTCGATGTGTGGGTTGCCCCAATTTGGGGCAATAAAATTCACAGCGGAAACGGATTTCTAATGTCTATTGACGAAGTTACAGCCCTCTAAACTACAAACGCTACTGTGAGAAATATATGGGGTTTTCTCCAAAGATGGTGGCCAAGGGACATAACTTTTGTAAAGTGTGGATTGGTCTATTATCGTGCAAAACAAGTTTACAAATAAGGTTGAATGTCACTCAACTGTTAATTCTCCCCACAACAATAAACACCTCGTTATATCATCCGTGCCAACGAGAGCTATTAATGCAAGTTGTAGAGCTTGTTTATCAATCGTGGTAAAATAGATAAATTTCAGTTTTACTCTTAATTTTCACAAACTACTTTTTAAAAAGCATTTTGTTTTGCATTTGTTATCATCAAAGTAAATACCAATAGATTGAAATTATAAATGTTGAGGTGGCGAAGCGCTTCTAGATTTTTCAAACACAATTGTACGTAAACAAAAACAAAATGGACTTTAAACATTCTACAAAAGTTATCTCCTTATCTGAGGGTCATCCAACCCTCCCCCTCTCTCTCTGTGCAATTAAACTACGAAATGCCTGCACCAGAGTAACTGCTTACACCTTTGGTATTCCAACATGTGTAATGTGATGTCTGTAAGCTTTAGTTGAATTTTACCAAATAAGTAATTATTGTCAAAGTAATTAAAAACCTGCTTCCATTTTCGACAAACAAGCCTGAAATAGCAAAACTGAGATTAAGGTGGTGGACAGGCTTTGGCGGATCCAAGTCCTGTGTAGTTTGCATCAAAATATATGCTTGCAATGAAATAATATTGAATAATATCGCAAAGAGTGAATACATTTACTCGGAACTTATTAAGAGTATACATATAACTTTAGATTTGAAATATGTTGAATTTTTAAAATAAGCCAATTCGTTTCTTGAATGCACGATTTTTGTTTTTCCTACTTATTCGCTTACGAAGCATGACCTCTGGCGAGAGAATTGGATAGAACTTTCCAGAACAGGGTAACCAAGAATGCTGGTTGACTAATTATCGAAAAGTGTAGGACGAGTTCATCATGCGTGGCAGGCATGCAGGTAGCTTGGATCGAACTTCGAATTCGATAAATACAAAAAACTCAATTAAAAGACTTGAACAATTTGTTGCGATTTTAGTTTTGATGGTAAGAACTTTCCAGAACCACAGGTGCTTGGGGATGGACCCCCCCCCCCCCCCGCAATGTTCACCCCCCACATTCCCGAGTTATTTTAAAATTTTATGTAGATGTATGCTACATTAAAGAAAATCAATATTAACGCGAAATAAGCCATGTATGATAAATATACATACCACTGGTATAAAATGAGTTATACCAGGTTAACCACCGGGTAGATACTTTGAATCTGGCAACTGTGGATTAAATGTGTAAATTAATTTACATAGACTAGCGTTTTTTAATTTCATTCGATCAGGAACACATTGTGTTTTCTACGCCATAAATAACGTATCCACATAACAGTGAAGATTAACGGGGGTTACGAGGGAAGGGGCGGTCAATTGTTTGTTTATTAAACAGACTTTTATCTCACATTATAGTTATAAACAAGTATAGTGCATGTAATACTTATATTAAAATTTGACCTAAACTACCAAATTAAGATTGAGATGCACTAAATACCCACTCACTGATTTGATATGAAATAAAAAAGACTAATTTTGTCAGTCAGCTGCAACAGACAGAATTAAGATCACGTACATGTATCTATAATCCATTTCAGTTTAGATTTCTCTTCCTTGCCCGCTCCTTTAATATCCAGCCATGCAACTTTTTTTTCAGTCAAAATTTAAAGAATAAGTTAAGAAAGTAATTTAAAAGAAGAAAAAATCGAACAATGTATTTATAAAAATGAAAAAAAAAATGGTTCAACATTTTAAGCATTGTATTATATTAATGTGTAGAGTGTTAATTCGCTTGAGCGGGGTTTAATGTAGTAATGCTAATTATTTATTCATTTTTGTCACCCGACTTTAATAACACATTGCGCGTTAGAAAAAAAATGCAGATAGTTAAATCATAGGGGGTGGTGTTTAGAATGTGAATACATTAGTATGCATACACAGATATTTATTGAAAAATGGAAACCTGTTGAGAAACGAAATTGCGTGAGAAAATAATCGATAATATACCAAAGAAAACTCAAAATTCCAGAGTAAAACCCATAAAGGCCGCTGAAAACATTTCGAACTATCCTTATATTACTGGAATATTTTCTTGGCCACTTTAATAGCGGACAATTGTGTTTCAATTCAGCCAGCTTGTTAAGCGAATCCATATGGAGGGGCTATAGGGGTGAGGACCCCCTCCTTCCTCCCCCCGAAAATATCAATTGTATTAAAATCCCATAGCATAATTACCAAAAAAAAAGACTCAGAATACACCCTTCCCCAACGGCAAAAAATATCACCCCTCTGACCCCACCCCCTCCACCTCGGGAAAAATTGTAACAATTTTGTTCTTATTATGTGTCATGTAATTAATGATATAATATCCATATCTTTTGAAGGAATAAGGTATTGTTCTTTAAGTATTAAATTAAGAGATGATCAAATACCGTCGGGTTGATCAAAATCCAATAAAGCACGAAGTGATTTATTGGATTAAAGAACGCCCGACCATATTTGATTATGTCATAATATTTAAATAATTATTCCTTTTTACTTACATTTACATAATTAACAGCAATTGTACTATTGATCATTTAAATAATCATTGATGAAATATATTGGACTAATTTTTATGCATAAAAAATCGATTCGTAGTTCAGTTCGAAGGGGCGGGGAGGGGTGGGGGGGTGTCCGTTCCCAATTTTTCTAGAAAGTTTACACTAACTCCTGTTAGTAAAAGTTCAGATATATATATATCACGAAGCAGGGTCAAATGAGCGAGACGAAGCAATGTTTTTTTTTAAAACTGTACTTTTTTAAATCTGCTGTGATTGGATTTCGTCTGTCTTCCTTATTTCCCTCTCTCTCTCTTTCTCTTGAGAGATGCCACGTGTGTTACGTTTCTGAACATTATCTGTTCAAGATTTCGGAACGCCAAATAATAAAAAATTAAAATAAAGGAGTAAAAAAGAAAAAAAACATGGTCTGCACTGTTGAGTCTATCAGTGTAGCTATATGTCTTTGCCGTAAAGCAATCGTTAAAAATGTATTGGATTGCAATAGAACAACAATTTTAACCAAGTATTGTTTATTTTGAAATAAAATGAGATACTATACTAAGAGGCTTTTATCTTTCTTTTTTTATGTCAACGCAATTTATTTTATCCGGAATCAAACATTAGTTTAAAGATTTTGACATGACATATTCCATGGCACTAACGGAACCCTCACACATTGTTGTATAATTTATGGTCCGCCCCGTAAAATGGTCCGGTCGTATAATTATGATCCTTCTGTTGTTATTCTTTAGACTTTTTAAATCATAAGTCAGTTTAAGTTTTATGATATTTATTAAGCACAGTAATCGTATAGTGGTCTTAAATCAATCTACCAATTTTAAATCAAATCGTAAGCATAAAAATCAGTAAAATAGAATAAGTAATTGTTAAAAATTCTTTTCGGGTCACAGTTCATAAGTGACTTATAAACAAAGTCCATTTTTAAAGGTTCATTACATTTAAGAGTCTTGTATCCGTTGACCGCTTTCCAAAGTGCAATCATTATCGAGAGTTTTATTCTTTCTGGTTATTCTGCTAACACCACGAATTCTAACTACACAGTTGTTTTTTTTCGGTTTATGACCTTTAACATTGTTTACTATACACTTATCCCGTATCGAGTGCACAACAAGCTAATGACTTATTAACGTAAAGTGGAATACAATCATAAAATTATATTTCATATATATACGGCTATCTGGTTACATAATTTAAGGTCCACCATATAAAATGGCTCGGTGTCGTATAATTTAGGATCCGCCCCTTAAAATGGTCCGGTGGTGTAAAATCTAAAGTCTGCCCCGTAAAAGGGCCCGGCGTCGTATAAGCTAAGGTCCGTCCCGTAAAATGGTCCGTTGCCGTATAACCTAAGGTCTCCGCCGTTAAATGGTCCGGTGTCGGATAAGCTAAGGTCTGCCACGTAATATGGTCTGGTGTCGTATAATGTAAGGACCGTCCCACAAAATGGTCCAGTGTCGTATAACCTGAGGTCCGCCCCGTTATATGGTACTCTGTCGTATTATGTAAAGTCCGCCCCGTTATATGGTCCTGTGTCATATAATGTAAAGTCCGCCCCGTAAAACGGTACGGCCGGACCTTTAAATTTTAATGTTTAAGGGGGATGTGCGGCCATCTTGAACATTTGAGGATGAGAATGTAAACAATTCTTGAAACCAGCATATAAGTTTCTGTCTTATTCCATCCCCAATGAAAGTGACAGCAAGAGATCGATTATTCAGAACGACACCAATCTGAGATAATTACTTATTCAAATCAAATGACAACGCATAGACAGGTTCAATGTTTTGTATGTATTTGCTTCAGTAAGTATAACATCATTGGACAATGCAATGCAAACGATTCTTAAATGTTTGCTACAGTGTAAACAACCACAATTAAGTAACCTATGTATGTTTTACGC
This sequence comes from Magallana angulata, assembly GCF_025612915.1. NCBI lineage: Eukaryota > Metazoa > Mollusca > Bivalvia > Ostreida > Ostreidae > Magallana > Magallana angulata. Next base: position 41,873,217 of record NC_069118.1, on the reverse strand, counting down.
ATATCCATTTTTTTCGCGTGTTACAGAATTTGCGAAAATGGGGGAAATTTTTAATGTTTTTATTTGCGTCAGTTATTTTTTGCAATAAAAAAGTTTCTATAACAGCAAGCAATACAGGGATGCAATTCCTGCTTATTAAATTACCAACATTCACTAAAAATAAAAACAGATCGTATAGTAAACATTTTAGCACAGAATAAATCAGCCCCATACATTTCAAAATTAAATTTGAATAAAATGAAAGAGTAAAATTGAAATAAAAACGCACTCATCGTCCTCTTTCACCCTAAAGTCCATCTCTCTCTCTCTCTCTCTCTCTCTCTCTCTCTCTCTCTCTCTCTCTCTCTCTCTCTCTCTCTCTCTCAGCGCTTTGTTTTATTGACCCCTGTTTAAAGAAATAATCGTACATCTATACATCCATGACTTAATCGTAAAGAGAGATATAATTTGACACCAAGTATTGTATTGTCCGCCAGTGGTTTGCTTTGTAGCGGATCTAAGTGATTGGACGTCTTGGTATTGAAGTAAGAGGCTGCCATTAACACAAGTTAGGGAGTCAGATGTTGTCTTTGTTTACAGGGGTAGGAAGGTCATTATTATATGTAAAGCCCCCATGGCCGATTTAATGCGAAACACAGCTAGTGTTTATTTTAGGTGTTTTGATTCAATAGATGCGTATGACATAAAATAATACTTAAGTATTCTCCGTTTATCAACATTCACATACACATAAACTACTTAATATATCAAAGTTTCGGCGTTGCGTTAGTTTGATGTCATTCATTCAAGAAGAAATTAAAGAAATCTCTGAAAAAACAACCCTCTTTTCTCATCTAACATATTTTCCATGCATAATAAACTAGCATTGTAATTTGTGTACTGGAACAATCTTAATTTGTAGCCACATTGTGTATAGCTGTAAAATCACTCCTACTTTCGCTAACATTTCCAATCCGTTTCGTTTTAAAAATATGATGATCGCGTACAACCTACCTAGAATAACACAGTGGCATTCCGAAAACTTCATAAAATATATGAAAAATATATAAAATCCAATGAAGCCCATGATCTACCTGTCCCTGTATGTACATACATTTACCATACACCTGAGACTTCATCCGATATACCTGTGTATCACACCTCCCTAGCCCGTGGAGACCATTAGGTTGATCAGCTTCAGAAGGTCCTAAACTAAAACTACATAAAATAAATGCAGCTTAAAAGTAAGACTGGCCGGGCCCATATACTTTTTAATAAATTAAATATTTTATCAATTCTTACTCCTTTGGGGAAAAAGTTCTTTACTAAAAAGTAATTGAAACATTAGAAACTTTGCTTTGTTTCAAGAAGAGTTGGGGAAAAACATTTTAAATTCTTATTTAAAAATTCTAGGTGGATTTGATGAGTAATTTAATGTGTAATTCATGAACTATTTATTCAGCATCAATATAAAACAAAATATACAAAAATATATAGAATAAATAGAATAGAATTAATGTGTACTCTTTTGTCAAATATCAACCTAAAACGTAATTGGCGAAATTCCATTCCACCCCCTCTATATCTCACGACGCTTAAACTTTGTCATTGTTCCTTATTCAGGTGCTCCAATTGAACACATTGAGAGAGAGAGAGAGAGAGAGAGAGAGAGAGAGAGAGAGAGAGAGATTTAAACTTTATCTTTTTCTCACATCAATCCCATAAATACGTTAATTTCTTTGAAATTGAAATATGTTGAATTCTTTAAATGGACCAAATTGTAAATAACGAAAAATTATTATTTTTTGTGTAAACTGCAAGGTTTTAATTCGTTTTAATGCGAAATTTGTTGATCAACTTATACCGTTTCTTTCCTTAATACTTACCATTTCTAGTAGAAAAAATTATAGCAACGTAAAACAGAAGCAAAGGTCCGAGAAAAACCAACACTTATCTCGTTGACAAGATACTTTGAAGTACAAACATTTTGTTTCCGAAAAAAACCCCACACAAAATCTAGGAATAAATAGTTTCACTCTAAAACGTTTTGTTACTTTATAGATATATTGTACACATCACCACTGCTTTTAAAATACAAGTACTGTCGTTCGCGAACTGCTGTGATGAAACTGCTATGCATCTCCACAAAGAACTAAATATGTTTCCGTTTCAGAAACGCCCTTTTCTTGTTGCTAAAACTTTGTTGGGAATTCGATTGGTTTTTGAATTTGTGAAAAGGAGAGTTCATCCTTCGGATGAGCTACGCTACACATTGATTACTTGCTTTGAAGAAAGTATAATTTAATATATAATGAATGCACATACACATAATAACATTTTCGCTTGCTTTAGGCTCAACACATTGACTCGCGTGTAATGTATTAAAAATGAATCTGTTTGCGTTAGAGGTCATTTTTTAATGAAAAGGAAGTCTCTGAAAGACATCTGAAAGTTCTTTTTCTCATCATTTTCTTTCATGCATCCAAAACCATTAATTATAAAACCAACTATACTTTGAAAAGCCCCCCCCCCCCTCCAAAAAAAATAAGAACCATACAAAACTAGAAATGCGATTTATGTACCAGAACAATCTCAATTTGTAGCCTTATAGAATAAACACTTGCTGTGTATTATGTTTAATCAGTCATAGGGTTAGAATAACCCCCTTGTACACAATGATAACATCTGACACTCTAACTCGTGTTAACGGAATTTTTTTACTTCAATAACAAGATGCATGGCTACGAAGCCGTTCACATCCCCTACAGAGCAACCCATCGGTGAACAGCACAATGTGTAAATAGTTACTGTTTAAGGGGGGGGCAACAGTTTAAATTGACACCCCGATATATATCTTGATTTATATGGCATCGTTTTCAAAATTAGGTTTGGGCTACAATGAAGTGGTGAATTTTTAAAATGGAATAATATACAGAACAAATTTCAATCTTCTTCAAAAGCAATCATCCAAAATAGCTTAAACTTGTGTGAAAGCACAAGTGTTGAGATAAAAGTTTAATCAAATCACGGTTCCATGGAGAAATGTGGGACTACAATAGAGGGAGATTTAAGTAGGAAAAGCGAAAAATCTTCTCACAACTACTGAAACAACGAAAGGAGTTTGATTCTTTAAATAAAGATAATGTTGATTAAAATTGGAAGATTTTTTAATTTTTGTGCACAATCCACTCTACCAAATTGTCAAGATATTTTGAATTAGTTACTATATGTATAATGCTGATTTGATCGGAGTTATAGCTTTTGTTGCTAAAGTGAGCGATGTGGCCCATGGACCTCTTGTTTTATTTTAGATATGAACATTTAGCAATATACTTTTATTAAGTAAAGAATAATTCTAATTATTTAAGCTTTAAAACTTGAATGTTCTCCTGTTCAGATTTCTTCTTTAATTTATATTAGGATCAATATAGTTTTAAAATGGCCACAGCTGCCCAGTTACACTCTGCTGAGCATTGGGAAATCAAACCCACCTTTTGCACAAATAGAAATGTGTATATGTTTGGTTTTTGTAGGGAAAAACAGCATGCATCGTTGAGCAGTAACAACTTCCCCAATTTACACCGTCCTCTTCCTAGAATAGAGAGCGGTGTTTATAACAAGATAGAGGACATGCATGATGCAAGGAAAGGGAGAATTAATGTATGTATAATACCTTTTAAATACTTTAATATTATTAGTCGTTATATTTATAAAAATCGAATATTTTTCAACATGATTTTTCATCAGCCTTTAATAGTTACTGTACTGTGTTTACTGATAATTTACTTTTAATACAAGAATTACACTTATGAATATGAAATATTTTATTCATGTAAGGTAACATATTTTTCTTATTATTTAACTGTTTTCTTGTGATAATCTATGGGGCGTATTTGAAGTTTATTTCTTTAAAATCAGATGGTAGGGATACAATTCTAGTATTCAATTTAAAAATGAAGTCAGAAATACATATACAATTGTTATGGTACCATAATAATTTTTGTCTATTGCCAAACGCTTATATTGACCAACGTACATAAGAAAGACGGGTTTAAAAATCGGACATTTTTTTCTTTATTACAAAAAAATATTTAGTATTAATTGTTAAAATATCTCAGTTTGTTAAAAAATTCGATTTAAACGATTTTTGTTTTACTTTACAGCCAATCTGGGTTAACCAGAACTATGACTCTCATTTTCATGGAGGTGGAACCGTTGAAAACCAAAATGTCCTTGGACAGAGCGCCATGAAGAAATGCGATAGCTGCGCCAAAGGATTCTACACGTTTGATCCCCGAAAATCCGTCGATGAGGGTGTCCTTCAAGCGCCAACTAGATATGGAAAGTTGAGTCCTATCCTTCCAAGGAACAATTCCAGTTCTCATGGACTGGACATTATGGGGTATCTTACTCCAGGTAAACTGTTGGCCAAAACTGGAGGTTCAAATTGCGCAGACGACTGCCGTCGAGCTGATGACGTTTCTAACGTAGAAAGGATTAGAGGCGAATAGGAAACGGAAATAGGAATAGCGCCCACCAATCAAGATGCTTTGGGAATTCCAAATAACGTGGATACTGTTAACAATGTTAGTTCGTCTGTGAATGGTACCAACACCATGCGAGATGGTAGCCCTGGAGTTACTTTTAGTATCGACGAGAGCGGTACCGTGAATGAGGCGTTCGAAGAAGATACAGTCGGTTTTAATTCTGCTGGAAAAGGGGCTTTAGAGGAAGTGGAAAAAGTGGGACTAGAACCTAGTAACGATGTTGATTGTGAGAAAGTGGTTTCTGATTTAGTTACAAACAAAGAAAATGAAGAATGTCGTAATCCGGATAAATCTTCGGTGGAAGGGAAGTTTCCAGAAGAAGTGACTAAGGAAGAAGAACCACTCTATCACTTATTAGAAAAATTTCCAGAGAAAGTGGTCTCAGATGGAGTGCCAAAACAGGAAGAGGAAATGAACGAGATAATCACAAAAGAACAGGAATTGAGTGATGGGAAATAAACAAGGAATATTGAATTACAGTGACGAAATAAAGATATTCAGTACAGTTTGTGATACAAAATTCTTAGAGTATTTTGCCACGTTTTTGCCAATGGACGACTATTGCTAGGTATATTCATATCTGTCAAGTTTCTATGAACATATTTGTGCCATTGTATACTGTTGATCTTGAACATAAATCAGTTTGTAGATACGCAGTACATCTTATATATGTCTAACATATATATTTACGTAATATCTACATGTATACAAATTGTAGCCACGAGGAGATTATCATATTACTGTGTTTTACCTTTTTGTACACTTTATCTTATTACAATAAAACTATACATTTTTAACGTAATAATTCGTAATATACATGTTATATTGCTGCGCAATATAATGAGCTATCGTATGGAACGCCACGGTTGCCTTATGTGGTTGATAGCCCCATCATGATAAAATTGAAAATAAAACAGCTATTAAGAACCAAACCATATACATGTGAGACATATCAGTGTCACATATGGAGATACCTTTAAGCGTGTATTAATACATTTTAAACGGTCATGATAACGAGTTGGGCTCCTTTAGTTACTATCATGAACGACCAATTTGTTACTTGCTTTAGCAGGACTATGAACTGTTTTCTATTATATTTAGCAGAAACTGTTGAAGTTCAGAAGCTCTCGAAAGCAATGTTATAAACGCACTAAATAGGGGCAGACATCGTAGGAAAAGGGTGTGTTTTTGCACCTGATTGAATTGTTTTTTTATCCATTTTTGAAACCATTCCTTTATAATAATGCCAGAAAAAAGCGCAGCAACAGGCTGACCGACAAACAGAATGACAATCAATTATACTTGTCTACACGCGGTCCATCTAAAGGTGGCTTAACATATAACTGTACATTACATGTATGTGACAAAACAGACCGAATACTGTATCATGAATATGCTATGACAAACTTTTTAAGGGGCATCCATGAAATTTTCGTTACGTTGAGTTTTGTTTTAGTCCAAGTGTTTATGTTGAGTTTAGAGTAAGGGAGACAGCGATGTTTATCGACGAGTTTAGTTCGATAAAGTCGCGATAAAGGGATGTAATAATAGAATGCATTGCTTTCAACGGTTTATTTTGCTTTCTGTTCTGCTCTTAATTTGATACATGAGAACCACATCCAATCTCCAGGAGTGTAGATGCTAAGGACAAGATACATAAGTCCAGGGAAATCAATATTATACAAATATTGACTGGGGTTGAGGGCAACATTGATTATATTAGCCCCCGAGGGACGAAATATTGCTCGACGCGAAGCGGAGGGCAATATTTTCGTCCCAAGGGGGCTAATATAATCAATGTTGCCCGAAAACACAGTCAACATTTGTTTTGTTATATGAAGAAACAAACCAAGATTTAAGAAATTAATTGAAAACAGATCGCCGTAATTTTCTCAGCTCAACAAAGAAATCACGAATTCAATTTTGTGCAAAGTTCATTTCCAAAATATCCTCAGCATCAAACGGCCACTGGTGATATTCCGCCGACCGTAAGAATTAACATACAGATGTTCTACCTGATTTTACTTCACAGTAATTCGCAAATCCTTATATCCGTTATGATAGCAAAACGTCGCATTGCGTCTCCGTTGTTTACTTGCCTTGACTGACTGTCTATTATGACGTCACCTTGTTTTGGAGTCGCGAAGAGTTATTCGCGTCATCGTTTACGAATCAACAAATCAGAGGCGATTATTTGAAATAGAGGGAATGTTCTCTAGATATTATTCCTAGCCGGTCAATATCAAAAAAATATTGACCGGTCAATATTTTTCGGACGAGCTAATATTACAATTATTGACTATTCGTCTATATAGAGTTATATAGTGAGAATATACTACTGAATATAACAATATAAGTTGTATGTGAACCAGTAGTAAACAATTTCAACTAAAACTGATTCAAGCTCCTCTCGTGTGATATCTTTGTGAAAAGACAAATTAGTTCAAGGGACATATTAAAATTGATCAAAGTTAATTAATATTCTCAGTGATATGTTAATGTTTATTTTACCTTCATTTGAAATAGCAGAAAAAAAATCATAAATACGTTTTTTTTCACCTTAGAAAAACGATTTTGAAAAACCAAAATACACACAGAATATCTATAATTCTTTTAATCGTTAAAATTGAATGATTTTCGTTTTATTTGAAACATTTTGGAAAAAGAGATATAAGAAAAAATGCTTTTATTTAACTAATTGGTTTCATAATCAACTTGTTGAGATATAATATATCTTTCATCTTTTTATCAACAATATTTTAAAATGTCACACTGGGATAAAATGATATTTGCAATTTTAGAGTTATCGGACTTGATATGTAAAAACGAATTTTTTTTTTCGAAAACCATATCTAAACAAAACTTTTAGAGCCGCTCATTACAAAACGAGTCACCCATCTAAAGTGTTTTGCATAAGGAAAGAATTAATCAATTCAATAATTTTAATTGGATTGGATTATATTAGATAAAATCTTATATTTCATAAGTTTATCAATGCACGTGGATCTTAATGAGTGCCCTATATGATGGTAGGCGAGGAAGAAAAAGTAAAGAACCTCATACCCACTCCTTATTCAGAAATTTATGTTCTTAAAAAAACTGTAAATATTCAGAATATGAAAGAGATTGAAGAGCAATTAGTGATTTACTCTAGGTAGCATATACATGTATATTAGCTATTATAGTACCTAGGAACCCAATATCCATTACAATTAATATTATAAGTAAAATATATATAGCTGTTTTATATTTGATATACATGATGTGATCGCCTAGCTGTCTTTTTTTTCCTTTTTCTCCCATATATAACTCTTTTGCAAAAAATTATGCAATATATTTATTGTGATCGGCTTCGGCCGATCATGCACTGTTGTGTCCATATGAGGCATCCGGCAAACGCTTCCACGTGCGCACACATTCCGCTTGCATAAGTAGTTCTTCTAAAAACTTGAAGCTTTGGTTTAGTATTTATATAACATTTTACTCAGTTTTATTTCAATTCATTTACCTTAAGAGATGCAAACATACATTGAATACAGTATGACCTGTTAATTCAAGAATGCACATTTTGTCTCATGCGCAAGAATTTCGATCGAAAAATTCATTCAGCAATGCAGTTGACCTCGTTGAATTGACCTCAATCATAAGAAGATGCTCCATGAACTAACCTCGATCCATTGATGTTGCATAATAGTAGCTAGGAAGACGGCTTGATTTATAAACAAGGTTACGTTATAATGCGACCTCAATAGCAGGTTATGATGGCATTCAATGCTTTTCAGTCGCATTAAATTATTTTGATACAACTCTTTCTTTGTATACGTGTTAATGCTCTTTGAAGAGCCCTACCTAGTATTCTGAAGAAAAAGATACATTAACATTTAATAATTACGTTAAAAATATAAAACTAGACCAGAAGTTTAAGAACGGCTTTCCCCAAATTTATTTCAAAATTAAATTTGCTGACGGTTTATAATGATGAACTTATGGTGTACAGATTCAAAATATTCTATATTTTGTAAAAATACAGTATTTTTTAAATTATTTTACATCAAACTGATCATGTTGATTGCTTCTAGCTATTTATATATCATTATTGCCGATCATTCCTTTAAAAGGAATACTTGTTTTTTTGTATCATGTGAAATTAGAAGAGTTTCAATAAAATGTTAAAAAAAAAAACAAAATAAAACTCGTACACCTCTCGTTCAGGTAATTTTGGCTCCGCTCTCTTAATTTTGACTTCAAGAGTACCACCTATAAGGAGCGCTTCTTCATTATTGATTGGTATCCTTTTAAGAACATTTCATACTATATAGTAAGTGATATCCTATCTACGAAGGATTGATAACGGGTTCCAGTTTAGATATGAAGTGATAGGTTTGTATATGTAGGGAGTAAACATCAATATAACAGAAACGGTTAAAAGAAATTTACCATTTGTTTTCATTTCGCTTCGCCCCCGGCTTTCAATTGTGTTTTAGCCTATATATGTAGCATGACATTGCTACTTTTCTCACTTCCATCAAATTAAAAGGGACGGTTAATTGAATTTCTCCATGGTATTTTTAAGCTTGTGCCTTCTGACTTTTTATTTATTTATTATTGTCTTGCATTCTTGAATAAATGAGGTTCCTTGATAATCTTGCTGAATACAAAACCATCGATCAGCTCAATTTGTAGGATGGTCTACAAATGCTCAGTAGAAATAATGCACCTTTTTGTAGCGTGCTTAGGGCAAAAACAGGCAAACAACCTTATAACCCAAGTATGTGGTGTTAAAAACAAATTGAACACATTGAACCATTAAGGATAGAAGTATTGTTTCATTTCTAAGAAGTTACGGGACCCATTTATGAAGAGATGTAAACTCGTCATCAATATTTTAAGGAGTGGAAAAGGTTCATTACAATACTTTGAGGTGGCCAAAAATCCTAATGCTGTTATTTTTTTTATGCACGACAAGAACTTAATGTTAAAATATAAAATGACAGGAATACATCCCAGCACAAAACATCACGACTTCTATCTAAGACATGAATAATGAGAAGGGAGCACTGTTCCAGCTTTGATCTAAAGAATATACAATTCATACTATAATTTCCCGATTAGTTTTATGAGCTGTTCGTTATCGATTTGAAATGCTATGCTAAAATTTTCAAGCACATCAAATGATTCACAGAAATCCATTTTTGAAGGTGTTTGAAGACTGTTATACATAAGATCATAGACCGGTATTTAAAGATTAATCATTTTTGGGACGCAATTGACGCTAATACATATTTATGAATTTCTCTAGATTAACTTGAATAATACTCGTATGTTTTTTTATACAAATTTTATGTCGTCAAACGTATACGAAATACATATATGGTTTAGTTTAACTTTACTTTGTTTCTATCATTGTCTTCATCTAAGTGACACTATTTAAATAATTGTTTTGAGGAAACTGGGTTATCAACAAGTTAACCATAAGATCTACAATAAAATATTAGAAAGTATGTTTTAAGCAATAAGTTTTACTTGATAAAGAAAAATAACACATATATCTTATATTTAAGATTTCAATATATTTAAAGATTTTTGCATTAACTCTTTTTTAAAGGAGATCCATATAGTCTAATAATGGACACAGCTATCGAGCTCTGTTAAAGATATAATACCATTTGATATCTTATTTTCAAGATCAAATATGGTTTAATATACCCCCTCCTTTATCGATGAAATTCGTCCCCCGATATGAAATACTTTCCGACGACCATGTGACAAATGAGCCTGGTACACTTTCAATTCTTCGTTTCTTCTCGATTCACACACAGAAAAAATCGAAATTTAATTGTACCAAAGAACTCATATCCAGGCTTATCAGCCGCTTCGAAGCTGTGAATATAGCATAGAATACCTTAGTCCGCATTCATAACATTGATTTCCTATCTAGAAACTACCAAATATGAAATGAAGATATTTTTTGTAATTGTCAAAGATTTCTGATCAATAATACTTAACATAACCAGTTTGCACATACATGTACATGTAGCTGGTTGATTTCATAAGGAATTGTTATACCTTATATGTTGGAACAAAATTAAGATATTAATCTATGAGAGATGAAGGTATGAGACAACTTGTAATAACATTGTCCTTAATTAATTTCAATCTCAGGTTATAAAACAATGCACAACCGATGAAATTGTCATGTAAGAAGGCAGGATGACCAAAAATTAACTACCGGTATCAGTTCTGCCATAAATGTTTTGAATATGATTTTTCCGCTACTACTGTTATCGGTCAGAATAACCCAGCAAAGATCAATCACAAAGAGTAAATTTTAAACGTAATAATTTACTTACACTATTATATTTATATATATAAATATAAAAATACAACTTACACTATAAGAACCCTAACTAAAGAGTGTCCGTTTCAACCTGCCGAATTGTTCAAATCACAATGTCCCAGTAAGTAGATAATTGTTTAATGTCTTCGAACACAAGTCCAATGAGAGTCTACTATGAGCACTGTTTACAGGTTATTTGTACTAAAATGTAAATCTAGCAAATTCTAGAAATTATATGTACAAGAAGTTACATGAACTAGATCTCGTTATGAGTAACGAGTAGGTCTTCCGTCCGATTTTGTGTTATATGATACAATGAAATATCGATACTCTCTGCCAAATCTAAAATCCTGGTGAAACTAGGTTTTTTGTCTCGAGACCGGAAACAGACGAACGGAAGTGATTAATGAAAATAAAAGCTAGGTTTTTTTTTAAACATTTGCCTAGTGTACATCACTGTTATTATTCTAGATGAAACACCAAAAACAATCGGTTAAACTTGTTAAAAACATGAATTCTATGAACTCTTCTCGTGAGTACCGGAAGTGACGGTTTAAAAAAGAAACCCGTTAAACACATCTTCAATCAATTGTCTATCATTCATAAATGTTCGTGTCTTAATCACTTACAGTGACTAAATTCTTGCAGGTATCAAATTTGTAAAAAAGATAGGTACCTAAGATATTTGATTAACCCACCGGAAGTAGAATATGTTTGCTTATTTAACATATGTAAGATCATGTAATGATATACCGGTATTCATTCCATGTAAAAAAAAAATAAGGAAAACATATTTTTAAGTGCTTCCGGTGACGACCGGAAGTGACGACAATTAAAAAAAATGTAAACATGGATACCTACTTAGGGCTGTCATCCCACAAAGTTTGGTTGTTTAAGTCATCACCGGTTTTGAGATCTAGTGGATTCCTTTGTTTTTTGTCTCTTGATAGGAAACGGACAGACGGAAATGCTCAGTGAAAATAAAAACTTGGTTTTTCTTGAACATTAGACACTTGTACTTTATTGTTTATTAGTTGTACTAAAATTGTCAAAGAATAACAGTAAAACTTTCAAACAGCTGGATTTGTTTTAACCCTTCCGGTGAGGACCGGAAATGACGGTTGACAAAATGAAAGCAATTAAACGCATTTTCTATCGAATTTCTATTATCTATATAAGTTTTGTGTATTAATAACTTGACTCTCTGAGATTTCGTGGGTAAAACATTTATTTAAAAACGCTTTCTGAGATATTTGAGATATCTCACCGGAAGTACAATTTTTTTTGCCTTTTCTAACATCGGATACACGACATACGTAAGGATTATTACTTATATTTCAATTCTTTATGAAACAAATTAAATGAAAAATAAAAAAATATTTAAGTGCTTCCGGTGCCGACCGGAAGTTATGACGAACAGAAAAAAATAATTTAAAGACATGTACAACTATAGTTCTATAATCCTACAAAGTCTGAAAGCTCAAGTTCTTATCATTTTTGAGATCTCAATGTTACAAGCTTTTTGTCGCGGGACAGGAAACGGACGACAGGAAATGAACTTGGAAAAAATTAGAAACTGGATACTTGAGATATAATTTATTTCTATCACTCCTTAAAAATTTCAAGAAAATCTATTGAGCCATCTTTGAGAAATCGTGTGTACAAAAAAGGGGAACAAAATTCGTACCCAATTTTCGAGCAAAAGTGAGCTCAAAAACAATAGGCACAACTTCAGACTATGGTCTACCAATCCTGAAAATGTCATATTCATATCTATGATAGTTTTCGAGATGAAGCGTGCACAAAATGGGTCGAAAAAGCGACAAAATCAGCAATTAATCGGTACCGGAAGTGACGACGGCAAAAATATTAGAAACCAAATATTTTAAGATCACTTCCTATTATCGGTGCAAAAAATGGTGTAAATCGGTTGGATAGTTTTCGAGAAATCGCGTGCACAAAATTTGTGGAAAAAAAAATAATAACTAGATACGACCTCGTTACGAGTAACGAATAGGTCTTCCGTCCGATTTTTTTTAGTTTAAATGATACCATAAAATATAAACAATTTCAAAATCCCCCCCCCCCCCCAATTTGAAAATAAAGAATTAAAACCTTAATAACGTCAAACATGGGCCTGACGACGACTTTTTCAAACCGATAATGTAGAGATCAACAACTTTGATTTTATAATGCATAACAAAATACTTATCGTTTTCAAGTTATTCGTAATAGACTTTACGAGTCTCTTGGTCCCTAATTAAAGGGGCCAGTCCCTTTTTCTTGATTTTATTGGATATAACTTTTGATTTTCTACTACTTTTGTTCTATATGTCTTATCAAAATATCAACTGATAAAAAGATACTGATCAAAACATATGACAATTTTGATTCGAAATCTGTACCCCCATTTTCGTGCCTAAGAGAGCTCCAAGGAATAGCACCACTGGTACAAAGCAGTTAAATAGTGCACAACTTCAAACCATGCTCTACCTATCTTGAAAATTTCAAAGTCATATCTCTTGTAGTTTTTGAGATCAGCTCTGCACAAAATTGGTCGTAAAAAATTACAAAATCGACCGTAAATCCGGACCGGAAGTGACGACGACAAAAATTCAAAAACATATAAAATTCAGATAATGTCCCATCATCTGTGAAAAAATTGTTGAGATAGGTGTAGTAGTTTTCGGGAAAATCGCGTGCACAAAATTTGGAAAAAAAAATAATAATAAACAGTACGAGAACAATAAGGTCTTCTGTTGGAAACGGAAGACCTTAACTAGATACGACCTCGTTACGAGTAACGAGTAGGTCTTCCGTCCGATTTTTTCTTATAGTTTAAATGATATCATGAAATATCGATACAATTTCAAAATTACCCCCCCCCCCCCATTTGAAGATAAAGAATAAAAACCCTAATTACGTCAAACATGGGCCTGACGACGACTTTTTCAAACCGATAATGTAGAGATCAACAACTTTGATTTTATAATGCATAACAAAATATTTATCGTTTTCAAGGTATTCGTAATAGACTTTACGAGTCTCTTGGTCCTAATTAAAGGGGCCAGCCCCTTTTTCTTGATTTTATTGGATATAACTTTTCATTCTCCACTACTTTTGTTCTATATGTCTTAACAAAATATCAACTGATAAAATCATACTGATCAAAATATATGACAATTTTGATTCGAAATCTGTACCCCCATTTTCGTGCCTAAGAGAGCTCCAAGGAATAGCACCACTGGTACAAAGCAGTTAAATAGTGCACAACTTCAAACCATGCTCTACCTATCCTGAAAACTTCCAAGTCATATCTCTTATAGTTTCTGAGATCAGCTCTGCACAAAATTGGTCGTAAAAAATTACAAAATCGACCGTAAATCCGGACCGGAAGTGACGACGACAAAAATTCAAAAACATTTAAAAATTCAGATAATGTCCCATCATCTGTGAAAAAATTGTTGAGATCGGTGTAGTAGTTTTTGAGAAATCGTGTGCACAAAATTTGGAAAAAAATTAACAGTACGAAAACAATAAGGTCTTCCGTTGGAAACGGCAGACCTTAATTAGAAACTGGGAGAAAACTATAAGGTCTTCCGTTGGAAACGGAAGACCTTAATAATAAGAAACTGTACGAAAACTATAAGGCCTTCCGTTGGAAACTGAAGACCTTAATTACCTGGACACTCAAGAATATTCTAGAAAGAATAACTGACCACTCCAGAATATTCTATTAAACAAACCTACTATATATAACACTACCCATTGTTAAGTAATGAATAATTCAAAAACTTTGAGCTTTAAAATTACACAGATATTCCCCAATCTCTCTTTAAAAATATTTTAGCTTTAAAATTTGAATCTGTGCAATATCAAGCAAATGGTAAGTACATGTTTATCCCTCAGGGTCTTACTATTCATGTACAGTAAATAAAATCAGAAGAGCCCGATGCCTAAGGCCGAGGCTTATATTGTGTATATTTATTTCTTGGCTTGTCTGTGCGATATGTTAAACTATGGAACACCATAGCAACCTTTTGTGGTTAGATTTATTATAGAATAATGCTTTTCAATAATATACTCTGGTTATATCATTATAAGACTGCTTTATTACGATATATACTGCTTTATTATCATCTACAGCAGTAATTTCATTTAGAATGGTGCTTTAATATATTACGCAATAGCCATTTTGTATCTAAATGCATTCACTATAAGAATGTGGTCACTTGCATTAGAACCCCTCATATTTCATATGAGCATGGGCGGAGTTTTACAGTTATTAAATAACCAGAATATGATATATTTTTTTTAAAAACCTCACTATTATGAACCAACCTACATACATGTGAGACATACAGAGCGTTCCATATGAAAATCAAGTTTCAACTTCAAGTTTGTATAGATTTTATATGGGCAATGAAAACAATTTGGATTTTTCATGTGATCAAAGGTTCGAAATTGTTCCTTTTAAAATATAGGAAAAAAGTGCACAGCAACAGAATGATTGACAAACAGAACAATAGGCAGTTACTAGGCAACAACTGCTCTACCACAAAGGGGGCATACGATATGACTGTACGTTATTGGTATAACATATTTGAACACTACATCATGAATATGCTTTGGTAGAAATATTATGGAGCATCCATAAAACTTTCGGTACTTTGACAGGTCGAGAGCACTATATTTTGTGACGTCGGCATAAATTTGCATACTAACTTAGCCATCTGTTTACTTTTATCGACAAACCAATCAGGTGAATGAGTTGCAAGGCATTGTGGGTTACTACAAGTTTCAGTGTATACAAAGCGTATTGAAAATATATACCAATTTAAATTGACCTTTGGAAACTCATTTTGAATAATTTTTCAGAATTTATGAAATTAATATGGACAATTATGTCTGAACTTCAATTTCTATGCTCACATTTAAAAATATTGCATATGAGGACTTACATCAACCTATTTAAATTCCCCATTGCCAATGTTCAAAAGAGAGGTACGTCCTATTGAATTAGAAGCAGTGAGTACCGTTTTTTCACGTGATACCCCATATTTGGGACAATATTAGTAGAATGAGCGTTGCTATTTTCTTCAGGGACATTCATCAGAATGCCTAACGGACAAAATACTATATGCTGCATAGCTTGCGCTCCTGCGTTTGTATATTTGTGCATTTCTACTACCGTGACTTTTCACGTATGTAAAAAATGTACAGTTACCTGTATTTATCTCTAGTGCACAATGATAAAGTCACCAATACACAATTGTGCAGTTTTTTCTTATCAAAATCTGTTTGTACTTGTATGCGTATGTTTGTCAGTCGTTTGATACTGATCATTTTTGAAGCAACAATTGATCAACTAAAACAACAGTATTTTTCAATGTGAGCATGGAACAAAGTTATTGGTACGTAACCTTTCCCTTTTTACCTTCTAAAGTAAAAATCAAGATGTACAAACATTCCTGCAAGCAATTAAATATTGTGAATGAAACAGACAAAAACCACGTGCGTTTGTTGAATCGTAAACACGTTGTAGACCGTCATGCATTGCACCTCATTTACTGGATTGGAGAATCTGTTTGACGAAAATACTGTCACGTGTTAAATAATGCTATCCATATTTGAGTTTCATGTAGTCAACGTGTTTATTTTGCAGTTTAGAGTACACGAAAGAGAAATGTTTGTCGACGATTTTCAATCCGATAAAATCATGATAAAAGGATGTGTGACAAAAAACGCATTACTTAACGATGTCTATTTTGCTTTCTGTTGTGTTCTGCAGATTCATACATGAGAAATGTACCCAATGTTCAGGAGTGTAGATGCAAAGGAAAAGATCGATGAGTCCAGGGAAATCAATATTTTTGAAGTTGTTTGTGAACCAGTAGTAAATTATCTCCACTTAAACTGATACATCTTGTGTGATATTTCTGTGTAAGGGTCATATAAAAAACTATCAAATTTTAATAAATATTCTCTTTGAAATATTAATGTTTATTTTATTTTGTTTATTTTAAATACCGGAATCATTCACAATAATTTTATTTCATTTTACAAGAGACGAGTTTTTATTGATTTGTATGGATTTTAATAGGTTGCGTGGGACATCTGTTAATATTAATGTGGATGAAAGTACATTATAATTGAAATACTTTCACCGGTTTAAAATTTTAAATATTAAAATACATAAACAAAAAATACGTTATAATAATTGTTGAAGGTACAAATTTTAAAATCTCCATTGAGATTCGAACTCATGACTTACAGAAACCTCTAACCCACTGCACTACGATGCTAAGAAACTATTTATAAATTTATACTGAATTCTATTAATTATTTCGATAAACCGGTCAATGCATTTTTTAAAAATATTTTTATAACGTTTTATAAGTAACGTTTTATTTTACACACTTTTTAGGTCAAATTAAGAAAATTGCTTTTAAAAAATTTAACTGATTGTTTATTAGACCTAATAAGATGTTACACAGAACATTTGTAATATAGTATATATCTTTCATTCATGAAACAGTGATATCAGAAAATGTTCATCTGTCAATAAAAGATAACAGCAATTTTAGAATTATCAGACTTGCCATTATGGATTTTTTTTCGAGAACCTAAACTATTTACATTGTACAGTGTCTTTGCCTGTGGTTACACTACGTATCGATTTTGTACTATATAACCCATAACTTCAAATGTCGCCAGCGGGGTTTGCTTTTTTATTTTTAAATATCTAATCGTACAATGGCTTGAAATTACATTAATATGAGTAATAAGGAACCATTCTTTGAATATTATAAAGTGATAATTTCGGTCGGGGCGTGATCAAATCTATCATAAAGCCCTTCGTGCTTTATTTGATTTCATCACCTCAAAATACTCAAAGAATGATTTCTTATTCCTTGATTAAATTTGTAGAGCCGCTCACCATCACACGGCCTCACTTCATCTAAAGTTTATTGCAGAGGGAGGAATTAATTTAATAATTCTAATTAGGTTGCATTATATATAAACCGGACTCTTTGATCTTATTAGTAATCAATGCATTGATCTAAATGATTATCCAATAGACCCTATGCAACTTCCTGTAGCGTGTTAAGGATAAATAACACGCAAATAATATTTCCCAAGCATTTGTTGTCAAAACCAATGCAACTCATCAATTAAGGATGGGGGGAATCATTAAAATATTGTTCTCTTCCTCAGAAGTTACGGGAATCATGTTTTTAAGGGATGTAGGTTGCCGAATCATTATCTAATTTAAAGTACCCGGTAGTGGAAGGTTCAAGAGCAATACTTTGAAGTGACTAAAAACCCACTCTGCTGTTGTTTTAATTTATTTATGCAGGACGTTGACTATATGTCGCTATGGAGATGACATGAATACAAGTTATTATAAAAGAAAACAGAATTACAAGTGAGTAAAAGAAAAAGGATCCACTAAAATTATTATTTACCCGGTTTATTTTTGCCGCTTCAATCTTCGTTTTCAGTGGTGGGCGATTTAAAAACTTGGGTTAATTCATGTGACTCAAACCATCTCTTTTCTAAGAAGAGTGATATCAAGAAAGGACAAAAGCGTTTTCAGATTTTATTAGCATATGAAGACCGGAAGTAATACACGAAAAGCTGTTTTTTACGTTATCATTTTAACTCTTCAAATGTCATTATGATTTTTCTAGAACCACATTTAAAAGTGTAAACATACAATCAAAAATGTAGAATGACAAATTGTGTTTTTTTACTCAGTACACTCACCTCCAATATAATGGATTGTTAATAAAACAGGAATATGTCTAAAGTAAAATACTCTATAAACAGTGATAACAGGAATATATCCAAACACAAAACTTTATGCCCAAATATTGCCTTTGATCTAAGGTCATGTATAATGAAAAATAAACATTGTTCCAACTATGATTAAAACAAATTTTCATGCAAACTATTATTTCCGGGTAAGGTTCCGTGTCGCTTGTTATCGATTTCAAATACTATACTTAACCGACTGTTCCATCGAGGAACCGCACGAGTCTATTTTAAGCACTACACGGTCCGCATGATGCAATGAAGGGGTTCAAACAGATTGAAATCGGCCTATGTAAGGATGGGTCTGTCTTTCATGTAAGCTAGTACCAGCCGCGCGCATCCGCTTATTTATTGTTAAATAATTGTGGTCTGTTAAAAAACATAAAATAGAAATATTCCTTCACTCCTTCCTTGAAACTCGCGATCGATATAAATTTATGAATTAAACAGTGGACATAAAGTTTGACAGCATCCCTTCCCTCTCCGCGATCTACCTCCACCCTAAAAATCAAACATTCATCAAATAAAAAAACTCGGAATATTTTTAGCCTGGTTCATTGCGTAAGCAGTATTTTTTGTTACACGGCACCGGATGTTGACTTAACAATTGTTGAAATAGTTAACTGCACAGAAATGTAGTTCAAACTTAAAAGACATCTTAGCATGTATTTGCTTGTAATTCAGTAAGTGTAAAGAGAGTGTTGCAAAAAAGCGGGATCATCTCCTAACGTGTTATTGAACATTAGCATAGAAACCACAACACTTTCTTTACATCTGATGTATATTTAAATTTCACATTATAATTTTCTTTTTTGTTATAATCTAATTACTTTTAATGGAGAGCTGCTGAGCGCAAGAATAGGTCGTTTTCATATGATTTAGAAGAACTTAGAGTAAAAATTGCCGCGAGATTAAGCTTGTTAAGCAGTTATTTTCAGTGGCGGTGTTAAATATCTGACCCTCTGACGATGTATTACATTCAGAGTATCAATATAAATGCATATATGTATCAGCATGCTTATAAATTCAGTTAATTTATAATCGCTCAATGAATCTTATTAGTCCGCAAAAACAGTGGATATCATATCATGAACACGTTTTCAAACATATTACAGGAATCACGGAAACCCGTTTTCGAATGTTTTTGAAAACCGATATAAAAACAAAACATAGACTGATGAATTAAATCAATTTTATGTTGACACAGTTGGTGCTGGCGCAAATGATGCATGCAAATTAAGAATTAAAAATAACACTGTGCCGGATGATTATGCCAGTGCCAAGGTGGCATTTTTGCACCCGCTTAAGATGCAGTTTCGGAAAAATCCATATATACCAAATGATAGACCATTGCCTAGAGATTATATAACCTCTTTCGTTTTTAGTGTATTTCACCTGACAGGTGAGATATTTGCCTTTAAAAATTAATATCCCATCAGAAAATGATAATTCCCATTGGAGAATTGATTCTCCTACAGGAAATATTGACAATCCTATAGGATTTTTAAAAAGTCCTATAGGAATTATATTTCCTGTAGGAGAATGGTATTTTCTGTAGGAATTTGATTCAGACATGTAGTTTTCATATCGGGTATTAAGTTTTCCTATCGGTTTTTATCAAATCCTATCGGAATTGAAATTCCTATAGGAAGTTCTTGTATTCCGATAAGAAATTTCAAATTACCTATCGGAATATTGTTTTTCCTGTGGGAAAATTATTTTCCTATAGGAATTTATTTTTGAAAGGTAAATATCTCACCTGACAGGTGAGATACAATGATAACAAAGGTGGTTGTTAACTCTTTAAGCAATGGTCTATCATATGGCATATTTGCATTTTTTCAATATATGCAGCTTAAACGGGTGCAAAAATGCCACCTTGGCACTAGCATAATTATCCGGCACAGTGTTAAATGTGCATTGATGAATAAAGTTGTATTAACTTGAGTTCATGTATTGAAACACATTTTATGTCGTCAAACGTAAATGAACAATAAACATTATCAAGTTCAACTCTGCTTTTGTTTCATGATTTGCGTTAATCTAAGTGACAACATAAATCTAACTTAATATTTACGATGTTCTACAATTTGATATCTTATTTTCTAGGTCAAATCTGGTTCAATTTAACTCTTTTCGCCCCACCCCCAATCAATCAATGAAAATACCTTACGACGTCCATACGAGAAATGAGCCTATCTGTACTATGAATACTTTGATTTCTTCATGATTCACATAAAACTCCTAGCAAAAAATCGAAACTCAATAATACCAACGAACTCATATCTATGCTTATCAACCGCCTCAAAGATGTGAATATTGCACAGAGTTCCTTAGTCCACATTCATACCATTGATTTCCTTTCTAGAAAACTACCAATTACCATGCAAAAAGGAGATATTTTCTCATAATTGTCAAAGATTGCTGATCAATAATATGTTACATAAAAAGTTGACGCTCAGCTGGTTGAATTCACAAGGAAGGGTTATTCCTTGTTTTTTAAAAAAAGAAATCAGTCTATATCAAGTTTAAGAACAATGGATGACAGATACATTTGTCATGTACAAATGTGGGATGATCAACAAATTAACCATAAGATCCTTATATGTTTTTTGGATATGATTTTTTAGCTGTCTATTACCATTTCTTTAGTAACAATTCAAATTGTTTTTGCTTTAAAGTTTGTATCTGTGTACTCTCAAGGAATTGATACAAATATCCCTCAGCGTCTCACCATTAATGTACGGTAAATAAAATAAGAGGAGCCCGAGTCCTAAGGCTGAGGCCTATATTGTACATGTTGACTTCTCGGGTCATCCACTCCTTGCTTTTCATTATTAAGAAAATACTAAATTTGTGTTTCACGCTTATTATATGAAACGTTATAATCCTTCTTCTGGAGCGCAAATCATGCGAACAGCATTCTAATAAATCCACATATCTTTCCGAAATGACAGATAGAACAAAGGTAAAAATGCTAAATTGTCAGGAAGGGGAAAACAGTTTGAAATAATTTTTAATATGGTCGTTTGTACATGGAGAGTTATCTCTCTTATAAAATTGGGAAGGTACATTTAAAGTATATCCAAAACCCCATAGCTGTTGCAAATAAAAAAAATAATAACGAGAAAAAAAAAAAGATTATTTAAAGAGATGTTTACATTTGAAACAGCCTCATACGAGTCCAAAGTGTATAACGCTACTTTAAAAGAAAGAACTTGTTAAAAACCTTTTTATAAGAGTATTGTTTAAATTTTATCAGAACTTTATTTATATCTGTATCAAAGAACGAATCGTTTATAATTGGATTGACGAAAGTGGAACAATTCAAACGTTATGAAAACGTTTATTCTCGAAAATCTAAAGCGACAAAAATAAATAAATAAATAAATAAGTAAATAAATAAACAGAGAGATTTAAAAATTTTATACTTTAAGAACACTTTCGCCAACCCTTTAATAAAATATCTAATAGGAGTACAATTAAACATTACAAACAAGTCTTTAGATAACAGGCAGGTGACTGTAGAACAACTCGTCCGATATTTTTAAGTGCACAATAAAATGATAAAACATAGAATAATAACTGTACTTAATACTGTCTATTATTTCGTTGAAATTATCTTCCTTTAACATGAAATATTTAAAAATTCAAAGGTCCATGCATCGAAGTTCAACAATGTTTCCCGTCTGAACATATTTTATTGACTAAACAAAAGGATCAGAAACAAGTTCTAACAACTTACAAGTTCCTCTCCTTAGAAATAACAATAGTTGTCATGCATGTGAATATAGAACAAAAGAAAATATAATAATGATACACACAAAGAAATATTATTTAAATCTCAAGGATTCGTCTATAAACTTTTGTACAGAAGCAAAAATGCTTTTGTTGATATGTAAAGGTAAGTTGTTGTTGCCATAAAAAGTAAATTAGTATTAGAAATAAATTGACTTTTGATACACCCCTACAAGTAAAATAAAACAAGCCGATTGCAGCTCGATACTGCTCGACTGAGTTACCTATTACCTAACGGACTGCAATCGAAAGAAATATTTGCTTCGAAATAAATTGCAAAATCAGCAGTGTGTGTAAAGTTATTATCATGACAGAGAAAATGTTCAAAAAGCATATAACATATAATACAAAAAATGGAAAACAAGACATAAAAAAAAACGAAAAAAAATGTAGCAGAAACGAAAATAAATGTAGTACATGTATAGGATGTATATACATGTGTAATAATATAACATGCAAAAAAATATGAAAGAGAATAAACACAATACGATATAAATACAAAACAAGAGGCCCAGGGGCCACATCGCTCAAATAGGCAACAATTTCCTTAATTCTGATCAAATTAGCATTACAGTATCAAAATATATTGACAACTTAGTACAGTAGATCTTGCTGAAAAAAAATTGAAAATCTGCCAATTTTTATCCACCTCTTTTTTTGTGGTAAATACCAAGTCCCTTTGGTTGTTGTACCTGTAAGAAGATTTTTCTCTATTCCTATATACCCCCCCCCCCCCCATATCGTGGCCCAACTTTTCTCTGGGGATTCATGGTTTCATCAAACTTAAATCTGCATAACCTGTGCTTTCACACTAAGTACTGAGTTTTGGACCGAAAATTTTCCCAGAATATTTTTAAAGATTTTCTCTATATATTCCTATGTAAAAATTCAAACCGCCATCACGGCCCATCCTATCACTAGGGACTATGATTTTGCAAACTTGAATTTACACTACCCGAGGATGCCTCTACACAAGTTTAAGCTTTTCTGGCCAAATGATTTTTTAAAGATTTTCTTTATATAATCCTATGTTAAAATTCATCCCCTATTGTGGCCTCACCCTACTCCTGGACTATTATTTAAAGAAACTTAAATCTATATGATTAGGGTTAGGGTTAGGGTTAGGGTTAGGTTGGGGATGCTTCCACTCAAATTTGGGCTTTCCTGGCCTAATAGTTTTGAGAACTTCAAGAAAATTTTTAAAGATTTTCTCAAAATATAAAAAATTATCCCCCATTGTCACCCCGTCCTACCCCCAGGGACTATGATTTGAACAAACTTGAATCTACATTATAGTTTTTGAGATGAAGATTTTAAAAGATTTTCTCTATATATTCCCATGTAAAAATCCATTCCCCCATTGTGGCCTCACCATACCCCTGGGGACCATGATTTGAACAAATTTGAATTTACACTATCTGAGGATGCTTCCATTTTAATTTGAGCTTTTCTGGCCTTACAGTTTTTGTGAAGAAGATTTTAAAAAAAAAATTCTATATATTCCTATGTAAAACTTGATACCCCTCTTGTGGCCCCTTCCTACCCCGCGGACCACGATTTGAACAAACTTGAATCTACACTACCTGTAGAGGATGCTTCCATTTTAATTTGAGCTTTTCTCGCCTTATAGTTTTTGAGATGAAGATTTTTAAAGATTTTCTCTATATATTCCTATGTAAAAATTGACCCCCCTATTGTGGCCACACCATACCACCGGGGACCAAGATTTGAACAAATTTGAATCTACACTACCTGAGGATGCATCCACTTTAATTTGAGCTTTTCTGGCCTAATAATTTTTGATATGAAGATTTTTAAAGATTTTCTCTATATATTCCTATGTAAAAATCCATTCCCCCATTGTGGCCAATCCATACCACCAGGGACTATGATTTGAACAAACTTGAATCTACACTACCTGAGGATGCATCCACTTTAATTTGAGCTTTTCTGGCCTAATAGTTTTGAGATGAAGATTTTTAAACATTTTCTCTATATATTCCTATGTTAAAATCCATTCCCCCATTGTGGCCTCACCATACCACCAGGGACTATGATTTGAACAAACTTGAATCTACACTACCTGAGGATGCATCCACTTTGATTTGAGCTTTTCTGGCCTAATAGTTTTTGAGATGAAGATTTTTAAAGATTTTCTCTATATATTCCTATGTAAAAATCCATTCCCCCATTGTGGCCTCACCATACCCCTGGGGACCATGATTTGAACAAATTTGAATCTAAACTATCTATGGATGCTTCCATTTTAATTTGAGCTTTTCTGGCCTTACAGTTTTTGAGAAGAAGATTTTTAAAGATTTTTTCTATATATTCCTATGTAAAACTTGATACCCCTCTTGTGGCCCCTCCCTACCCTGGGGACCATGATTTGAACAAACTTGAATCTACACTACCTGAGGATGCCTCAACACAAGTTCAAGCTGTTCAGACCGAATAGTTTTGGAGAAGAAGATTTTTGAAAAATACCAACAAATTTTCCATAATTCTCAATTACCTCCTCTTTAAAGAGGGCGTTGCCCTTCATTTGTACAAACTTGAATCCCCTTTACCTAGGGGTGCTTTGTGCCAAATTTGGTCGAAATCTGCCCAGTGGTTCTTGAGAAGAAGATGAAAATGTGAAAAGTTTACAACGACAGACAACGGACAAATTGTGATCAGAAAAGCTCACTTGATCCTTTGGCTCAGGTGAGCTAAAACTGAGCCAGTTTTTCCGAGAGTTTTGAATAAAGCAAACTCTGCACAGACAGAATAGACAACACAAAGTAAATAGTAAGAAACGAAACACAGTTATTGAAGACAAAAGCTGTGTTTTGCATGTAGTAAATATTTACAGAGAATTTATACACCCAACATTGAGTGTCGAGCGGGTGGACTGAGCTTTAGAAGAAACCATTTGAAGGAGGCAGCTAGTTGGATTTCATAACATATGGATAATTGGATACTTTTTTTCCCACGCTATACTCGTAAAACTAATGAGAATGACAGTGAGCTTTTTAAGCAGAAAATAGTGGGGGGGGGGGGGGAGGGGGAATAGTGGAATTACACAGGTATATACATTATGATAAATATAAAGTAATATATCATATGCGCAAAGAGGATTTAACAGTATTTAGATATGTTTAATGTATGTAGTATCTCTCTAAAGTACTAAGTATTGTATCTAATAATTCACAAATTTAGATATGTTATTTTAGCTTGTTGCCTTGAGAGACGATTTGAATTTTATCAATCTTAAATGAAAAATATTTCTATTTATACACCACTATCCCTTCATTGTACATAAATCATGTTATCTTGAAAAAAAACATGAAATATACCTTTGTTTCTGACTGGATCGTTGAAAAAAAACGATTTTTTTAGTTCATCAAAATATGAAAAAAACTACATGTTTAAAGTTATTTTTATTTAGTACATATACACGAAAGTATACCGACGAGATGTGAAAAGGAAATGGCTCATATTGAAGTATCATAAAGTTCACATTATTAGCAGTTAAAGAATCAACATCGTAAATTGAAACAGTCCCATTGGTCTATAAAAATGTCCTTGAGAGATGACCCAAATCAATTTATGATGCTTTTTCCCACCGATTGATACAATTAGTGGCTGACAAAGTCATAAAATGTTGGCCTCTTTATTTATCAAGTGTTGGGTTGAGTGACCGTCAAGTTCTTAAACGTCATCAGAAGATTATGTTTTGGTAACAAAGGAGAAGAACTAGCTATAAGTGCATCCTCCCCCTGACCCTCTCTCCTCTCTGTACTGACCTTTTTCGATAACTTCGACTAGAGCCTGCAGGTTTTTGTATATTCATTTTTGGAGTTATTATAAGTAATCACGATTCCGAAAATAGTTTAGCGTTCTTTGCTAGTTACAAAATAAAAAAAAACAAGATAAACGAAATGTAGTTTAGAATTAGATGTTTTATATTTTTATAATCTATTTAATAATTTCCAAACAGTCTTTAATAGATCCAAAATTAAAAATAATAACACTATAACCTAAATTCAATACCCCCCCCCCCCCCCGCCCCTGTCACATGGTTTTGATCATTTTTCATGAGATCTATACTATCTACTGAAGTTTCTGTTAACATGCAAGAAACAAAAGTTGTATACATTTTGTATATATGACATGCGGTGATAACGAACAGTGTTTAAAATTAAAACTTCAAATTAAAGGAAAATACAAAACAGAGCTCTCAAAGACGGACCTCTAAAAAGATAGAGGTGAGGATTAGGGACCGTGGAGGAGTGAGCACTCGCCAAAACTTGTGCTGCGGGTATATAGAGAATGTTTGCGCTCTGTTGAACAGGCTTCTGGTCTAATCAGAATACACCCCTAAACTGAGAGAGAAAAATGTTTCCGTTATAGTGTTTTTGTGTGTTATACATGTATACTCTCTCTTTCTCTCTCTCTGAAAAATCAGATGCATGGTTTATAATTTGTGATATAAATGTTATGATACAATACGTTTTGATGCAGAAATATAATTGTAAACTGCCTAATAATACATGTAAGATCATGCTAATTTAAAAAAAAATGTATTCCCATTGAGAAAAATATTGACGTCCGTATGAAAATGGATAGTGTTAAGTAGTAGCATTCTTGTTTTGGTATAAATTAATAACATTAGCTCTTGTGTGAAAGCATCCTCAGGTAGGGTACATTCAAGTTTGTTCAAATGAGGTCACAACAGGGGGTGGGGCAAATTTTTATATGGGAATATATAGAAAAAAATCTTTAAAAATCTTCTTCTAAAAATCATTTGCCTAGAAAAGCTGTAACTTTAGTGAAGATTTCTCAGATAGTGTAGATTCAAATTCGTTATAAACGAAATCTTGAGGCGCAGGGTTGGGGCCACATTAGGAATCCAATTTTACAAAGGAAAACAGTATACAGTTGTTGACTGGGGTCGAGGGCAACAGTTGATCTGTCGGACCGGCTCGCAAACTGTTGCCCAAGGCCGAAGGCCGCTGGCAACAGTTTGCGAGCCGGTCCGACAGATCAACTGTTGCCCGAGACACAGTCAACAACTGTTTTGTTATACCCCTTCTAATCAATAACACGTTTTCGCGGAATGTGATGTCACCGGTCAACAGTCTTTTTTAACAGTCGATTTTAACAGTTCCAATCTAACAGTTCCAGTCCAACAGTCAAAATGCTGGACTTTTTCTCGTATAGAGTCATATAGTAACTGTTTTACAGGGGTATAACAATTCATTATGTTCACAAAAAAGAAAGGTTATATGCAAAGATTTTGATATATTGCTGAATCTTTAAATTTTTTTTGACTTTGGCCCCTGGGCAATTCTTTTGCGTTCAGAGTTTGTTGTCAGTTTATATCCCATAATTGAACAATGCTCTAGAACCTTTTTTGAGAACTGCAATGCTCAACATTTGATGTGCCTATAAAATAATCCTGATAGAAAAGAGACTTAACTAGAGACGAGCTCGTTGCAAGCAACGATTAGGTTTTCCGTCGTAGCTGCGTCATACTTGTGACGTATTACAAAAAATTGATAGCTGACCATAGTACAATATTAGATGCGTAAACACTGAGAAACAAAGTATTATATTTCTGTGACCGCGTAGATTTTACGGTGATAGAGAATTCGTCTGGATCTGCATCGGTCGTGTGCAGTACGAACCGGGTGAGGGAATGTTGGCGTAAAGTGTATAAGGTATAAGGTATAAGGTTGAGGCGCGCTGTGGGCCGTAAGCTCAAACGAAGGGGAGGTTTGCCGTATTCTCGAAGGTCCACCAGTATACAGTTCCAGAGAAAGAAACAGGCAATTGATGCAGGATTCCACATCATTGGACGAGACTCAACGATGGCAACATTATAACAATTTAACAGACAGACATGTTACAAACAAGTCGGATATGGCCAGTAGTGGGCTTCGGACTCAAGACTCTGGGAGAGTCGGACGTGGCCGGGGCTGGCCGCCGTATTCCAGACTGCGCATTGACAATTGTACATAACTATTTATAAGAATCTTAACAATGAGTATAAATTGACAGGAAATGATATAAGTAAGCTGAGTGAAAGGTTCACAGATATAAAATAATTGAATAAACTCAATGATTCTTTGATGTCCAAGAAATGAAAATCTGATAATTGCACAATGTTGTTTTAAGAGATTAACAGTCCTTGAGATATGACACTCTGTCTCTTTGAAATCACATATAAAGTCTGAAAAGTGTCATTCACTAAATAAAAAAGTAACTTTGTAAGAAATAAACTGTGAGAAAAAATTACGAAACAGATGTTGAATTTTACAAGTAAAGTAAAAAAAAAATTATAATTGAACAGTGCATTTTGCTCGATGATACTACATGTTTATAAGCAAATACAGATATTAACACGTTGTCTCTAGTTTGATTCGCCGCATTTTATTCACAGTGTGGGACTGTGGTTATGCCCGGTACGAAGGTAAAAGACCATTGGCAAACGTTTTACACGCATTTTTATATCGAACGCAAGCGCAAATGAATCTCTTAGTATATATGCGGAGATCCTTGAAATTTTACAAGGGGTTTTGAAGAATAATTTTGTATTTCGAGGAGGGGGAACATGCGCGGATCAGAAAATTTTTCCGGGGTTGGGGTAGAAAAGTCAGACGGTTATTTGAGTTTGCCAAGGGATGTCCGAGGCATATTTGGTAAGTTTATAATGTACACGTTAATTATTGAAAGAAATTTCGCTGGGTGGGGGGGGGGGGGTGGGGTCTGGAACCCTTCCCCTTCTAGATCCGCGCACGGAGAAGACCGATGCCGGTAATTTTACTGTAATTTTAACCATTTTTATTTAAGTATTCATGTTCATAATTATCAGAAAACCAATATTGCCTTTCAAAGCAGTTAAAACTTAAAACTTAAGATACGAACCATTTAGTCTCGGTGAGTATTGCGTCCGCGTACGAAAATAATTTTTCAAGAAATTCGGATGGACGATCTGTGTCCGAGGTCGTCCATCACATTCTTTTTCTGACTAAAAGCTACAGACCTGCAGTTAGAGATTGTTAAACTCTTATTGAGTATGTCAATTTGTTTGTCTCAAAGAATCATATTTTAAATCAATAAAGTTTTACCTTAAAAACGGAAAGAAATCAGGCACAATTTTCAATGTTAGCATTTTACAATTTTATGGTCTAACAAAATTTCAAGAAACAACTCTTCATTGCTTTATCCGAAATATTGCATGAAAAAAATTTACATCGCACTTTTTAAATTACAAAAGGATATTCAAAATGAACTTGGATTAACCGCTAACAAACAGACATAAAGAGAGACTGAGAACCAATTTCTTCAAAAGAAATTCAAAAATAAATCAAAATATATGTTTTCTTTGTATGCGTTAATGAAAATGTAGATCAGCAAGGGTTTCTTTGTCGTGCAAGCACCTACTTAACAGATTGTTACACGGGTCTACAACGATGACAAATATCGAAAAGGTAATATTGTGGGTGAAGGATGAATGTGTAGTTTGTTTTTGAAGTTTATTTTTGATACGTGTAATTATATTTATCTGGATCGGTTATGTTTTGTTAGTTTGTTTTGTTTATTAAAGAGGGGAATAGAGAAATGAGTAATTTCCAAGCACGTACATGTAGCATCGTTTTTGAAAGTGGGGGGAGGGGGGGGGACTCATTCAACAAATCTTGACAAGCAAAAAACAAGAAAAAAAAGTTTTGAATTTTTCAAAGTTTTCAAAATTTCACTCATTATTTCATGATTTTCATACCATTTTTTTTTACATACTACAAAAATGGGGGGGGGGGGGGCAACTCCATGATAATTCAATTTTTTTATGTAAATTTTAAAAAAAATAGTTGCTGCGAGAAAAACTGGGGAGAGGACATCTTTATGTCATATAACATGTGAAACTGATTTTATTCCACCCACAAGCTTGAAATAATGAAATGATTTTAATGAAAACAATATAAATAGACGTCTTTTTCATGAATTTATTAACAGCGGCAAATTCTAAAATGTATTTTTAAAGGTAATGTTAGCTGCAAGTCTGTAGACCTTGTATGAAAAATTTCGGATAGTAGTCAATTTTTCCGGGATACAGACCGAGCGGTACATATATGCAGCTAAGGTAACTAAGAATGATTCCAATAAAATACTTTGTTGAGTAATGCAAGCTTTTTAGAAAGCAATACTTATATTTGTTTAAAATATAACACCCAAATACTTCGTCTTACATTCGCTATTTGTAGAACAAGCTGAACAAGTATCAGTCTGACCGGCCTCACCATAAACATTGTTGGAATTTAATTGTCCTAGCATTGCATTGCTTTGCATGTACACAATTTCTTTTAAAAATTAAACACTTAAAGTGTTCATCTATATGGCTACACATAACGTACACACGTGATTCAAAATAACCCAGACGGAAACGGTAAAGAATTCAGTCATTGAGTCTAAATTTTATAGAACTTGTAAAAAAACACATTGCGGGTCTGAATGTTTGTTGATATGTCAATCTATCAATATACAGTTTGTTAATTATTTTCGATTGCTAAGGCCACAGCGTATTTGATGAACATTGAACAACATTTTTTCCATGCCACTTTTTTCCATGGAAGATAGCGAATACAAGTATAAAGCATTTATAAAATTTATTTAATCACCTCTTTAGAATTGTGTATGGAATAAATAATTTATAAGTTGCTGCTGAAGGTTGTTTTGTATTTTCGTTTGTAGATGTTTTGCAAGTAAAAAACCTGAAACGCGGGGCAAGTCATAATTGATATCCCTAATAACCGTAACTTAAAACTAGCGGCTTTGGATTCAAATATTATCGTATACAAATATTAAGTTCCCTTTTTAAAATCATCTCCACGATGATAATTATATTATATCCATCGCAAATCAGTATTTTTTTTTTTTGGCTTTAAATAAATAATAGTAAGGTTTTCCGCTCCCAGCGGAAAACCTTAATTATAAACATAATAATATTAAGGTGAAAATGGATTTTAATTCAAGATCTACATGTATTACTTAGTACAGTAGAGAGCGCTAGTAATTATCTTCAAATTGCTGTATGAGCGCCTTAAGGGTCCCATTTTAATTTGTTTTATTACATTACATTTTAAAACATCACCGAATAACATAGATTTTTTATATACACACACAAATAAATTAAAATTCATGCTGTTCGAAAACTTTATTCAACGTTGTATAAAACATAAAACGACAGATTCATATCAAAAACTAACCAAACAATGAAATATTATAAAATCAATTATAATGAACACTTCGCTTCGTAAGCTTTTTATTGGAAAAGTGTCAAAAATTTGTTGGAGGCGGTATTTTTTTTTTAAACTTGTATCATTGAATTAAAAATTAAAAAATTCCCTGTACCAGCACATGATGTTGACAATAAAGCTTCTGAATATAAAACACAGTAACAATGTTGATTTTAGACTGCCAACATTATCAAAAAGGCATTGAATTTCTTTAAGAATAAATCTATCTTATGCACAAAAATGAGATCACTAAAATAAAATGACAATCTACAAATGTGACGTCATAAAAATATAATTAACCTGAGGCTAGAGGAAAAACATGGGCACCGACGGAAGTATAGTCAATATAGCATTACTCCGCCAAGATTTTGAAAGCACTGATAACTATAACGCTACCATATCATACTTTAGTACTTTATAACGTATCAGACGAGTTAAACATTTATTTTTGTACTAATAGAAAAAGGCATCGGGATGAAAAACTAACAAGGTTCTGAACATGAACTATTTCAACAAGAGTGATCAATTTAACATAGTGCGCATAAAATAACATAGAAAACCCGTGGAACGGCAAAATATACTCAACTGGTAAATAAAAGACGATATGAAATGAGTATCAAGTAAAAACCAATATTGACAACTAACAGCCAACTCAGAGGTAACGTGGTCAATGAATGAGATGAAGGTGACTTTGTTAGACGATTTTATGAACTAATGTCAAATAACTTTTCTTAAATCATGAGGCGATGACTTTATGACATACCCTAAAATAAATTATTTAAGAAAATCAAAGCACTTTCTACTAAAATAAGGAGGTATTTTCACTGGTGTCTATCGTATAAATTTAAGAATTACTGGGGTGGCTACAGAGCTAAAGACCACTTCGGTATAGCATCGGTCGGCTCTGGGTTCTGTTGACCATAACAATAACACTTTGACGAATAAATGTAAGTTCTTGCTACATGTATTTCAGTGCAACAACGAAGTAAATCACTAGGTCAGACTGAAAAATCAACAAGAGGCATCTTCTTGTCATGGTTTGAAGTACATAATCTCTTAACATCATTGAAATCAAACGTATATGATACAAAACGGTAATCGTTGAAATAGCATGTCTTTGCAACTGATTACGGTTCTTTTCTTCTTATCCAGTTTTAAAATTATTGGTTCACTGACAAACCAAGGCACAAGCAGTTACTAGGCAACATGTGAGCCATTACACGGGGCATACATTATGACTTTACAATATGTGGAATAAAATATTGAACACTGTATCACGAATACCGGTATCCTATGGAAGAACTTGTTAGGGATTTCCATGATGTTTTCGTTACATTCAGTTTGTTGTAGTCCAATTGTTTATATCCCAGATTCGAGTAAAGAAAAGAGCAATGTTTATCGACGATTTTCAAAACATTTTTGTGGATAATTGATATCCAACGATAAGCATTGGCGAGGGCTTTTCCCCTGTCTGTACAGTAGTCACAGGCCTTAACGGGTCCTTGCATTAACTTTTTCACAAAGTCTCTAACACGCGTTGAATAATTGCTATGAAAAAATTTAAATATCTTTGGCACAACAATAAAAGGATTCTGGCACAAATTTTCATACACCACCCCTAGCATTCTACTTCCATGGCACTGTTCTAGTTCTTTATATGAATTTAAATTTGTAGACATGGTTTGACATAAGTCTTTTGAAGCAATTGATACATTTTTACCCTCCGTTATCTCCTGCTCGAACTGCGAATTTATTATCCCACGAGGATCTCGTATCAAATGAAGAACTTGAAGCCTAGGTAGCCATTTTAAAAGTTTTCCCGCCATAGACACCGTCAATCGAATTGTTTTCAACGTCCGAGTTTTCGACTCGAGACATTTGAGGTGTAATATTGGAATGCATTGCTTTACGAGGTCTAGTTTGCTTTTTGTGGTTTTGACTGGATTGATACACGAGTAATATTTCCCATGTTCAGGTGTGAAGATCTTAATAAAAGAATCGGTGAGTCCAGGAAGATCAATATTTTTGAAGTTGCATGTGAACCAGTGGTAAATCATTTCCGTATAAACCGATTCCAGCTCCTCTTTTGTGATATTTCTGAAATAGACAAATGAACCCATCAAGGGAAACATGCATATTGTTCTTTGAATTGTCAATGTCATTTACATATGATATCTAGGAAAACTTCATAGTTCCATCCCATACAAATTATAGAACTCATGCTTCGAAGGGATAGAAACCTATCACTTCTTATAAATAAAGAAAAAGAGGAAATGAGCAAAATCGATACTTTTGATGTCTCTCTGTTTAGACATTTCTATTGTTTTATTTATACATGATATAGACGTAATGTTGCGGGATGGTTTACATAGGTAAAAAGATCTCTAAATGAATAAATTTAATCAAAAAGAAGTATTGATATGTAATATATGGACCTGAAGTTAAAACTCGAAATGTTCTTTAAAGTTGTCATCATAATGGCTTTATTATTGATCACACGTTGATGATAACCCAGTAATTAATACTGGTCTTGATATTTACTAGTAATCGACACCAGCTTCCTTAATTCCTTAAAGGAAAATGAGGTTGGTAAAGAAAAACCGTACAATTAACATAAATTCATCCAGTTTCCCCCCCAAATATCATGCTTATTTTTACAGACCCATTTATTATAGTTAAAAGGGCATGGTAAAAATTTTGGTCAAAAAATTATTTTTCTGATTTTGATGCTTACAATGCTTCAGTGAGGCATCCCTAATAGGCAACCAAAATTTGAGTGTCATTAGTTGAGTTAAAAGCAAGTTACAAAGCTTATAATTTTTTGCTAGGTAAACAAAGCTTTTGTTTACATTTTGAATGTTGAGGTAAAATTTCAATTCTATACCGAAAATGAATGTGTTAAACGTTAGGAACTCTCTATCTATGCTTAAAATGAATAGGTAAATAGGAAAATCAGCTTGAAAAAGAGTTTTTATTGGTGTATTGAACCTACGTAAACATATTGGGGCATAAGCCTTATTTACATGACACAGATTTGTGAGCTCTGTAACTTACTTTAAACTAAACGACTGACTCTCAAATTAAATTTTATCATTAGAAATGCATTCATAAAGCATTGTATCTAATAAAAATAGAAAAATAGAATTTGACTAAAATCATGACCATACCCGTTTAAGATGTACAGTGGTAGCAACGTTATTGTTGACAAACGACACGCACGATTCTGATACACGAACGATCACGCACGATACACGAACGATCACGCACGATACACTGACGATCACTAACTTACTGAATTTTTACGATACACGAAAACGATAAAACACGCAACCGAACGATTCTACACCATTAAACACGCAAAATCAAAATTAATTTTTAAGATTAGAATTAAGAAAACGTATTGCTTTAATTTGTATTGCTTTATGTTTGTGTTTTATTGAAAAGCGGCATGTACAGTAGCAATGCACTGTTTTATATTTTACGAGTAAACAATTTACACATCCATACAAAAAAAATATATGATTCATACACAAATTAATTTTTTGTCTCCATAACGTATAATAACTTAAATTTAAATTAATTGAAGATAATGCTTTAACTACATGAATTTATTTACATACGAGTTGACTGTTTATGTAATCCAGGTCCCTTACGTACGATTTGATTATGCGGGATAGAGGTAAATTTGTTACCTTGTTCCATAGAATTTCGATTTTACGCATAGAATATTTTCATTATTTACAGTACATAATTGATTAATATCTATTTATTCTAAATTTTAAAGCGTCTATAAAAAATTATTTCAAACAAATGTTTACACAATGAACCAGATAGGAATGCGTATCGTATTCTCACTTGAAAGAAAAACGTTGGGGATAATCGTTTAGTTTAAAACGGGGAGTGGGTAAGCTTGACCGCTTCATTCAACGTGTCGCTCTTGCTAATATGATTAAAATTATGTGTCAAGACACAATGGATGCTTGATATAGGCTGACTATAACATTATGCAAAACTAACTCGACCGAACAAAGGATTGAATTAGCTGTGGAAATACTTGATAAATGTATTTAACCACGAAAGAGAGAATACATGCTAACAAACGTCAATGTTTTTCTTTAAAAAAAGTTTAAAATTCACATTGTTTTACAAAAAATACTTCTCGTTGTTTTAAGAATAAACCCTGACATTCCGTAAAAAAAGTAACAAAACGAAAAAACGAACGAACACGCACGGTAAAAAACGCAAACTATTTTTCCTGATACACGCACGACCCAGCACGTTACACGAACGATCACCCACCTTACACAAACTATTTAACACGATTGGCTTGTCAACAATAACGCTGTTACCACTGTACATCTATGCGACACCCCGAATTACATGTCACAAAAATGTTTTTAAAAAAACTTCATCCAAAACGCTAAAAAATATAATTTTAAAAAACCACTCAAAATTTAAGAGGTTCGGACTTACAAATCACTTTGACATGTCTAATGTATTCGAGTTATCAGTCTTCGAGATATCGAAAGTCAACTGTAGAATGGTTTATATACAAAAAGTAATGAGTTACATGCTGACCTTGATATTACCACAAACTAAACGAAATTAACTCCAAACACAGTGTCACAACTCTTCAATCTAATTAATCACAGTTATGATGAAAATTAAGCTTAATTGTTCGTTCTTTGATTTGGACAAGATAATGCATGTTGCAAAGCTTGGATTCGGTTCCGAGCCGTTTGTTATCGATTTTAAATTTTCTACACACCTAATCGTTCCATTGAGAAACTGCACGGGTCTGTTTTCCTTCACGGCGATCGTAATGCCATGGAGGGGCTCAAACTGATAGAAATCAGCCTCTGTGTGCCGCACAATGTCCGCCGTGAGAGTGGACCCCCCTCTCATATAGGCTAGCACCAGCCGCATCCGGGTATTTTCTGTGATGTAATAGTGGTCTGTTGAAATATGAAAAATAAAAATCGTTCCATTCCTCCATTATGTTAATGAATAGTCTACAAATTACTCGTCAGAACGAACTCACATTTTAGATATGTTAAGATATAAATTTTGGTTTTCTAGCTAAAAAATTCCAAATACGTTAGCTTTACAAATTCAATATTTCACAAAATCCTTAAGGACGTTCGATCCTGCGATCAAAAGTCGAAAAGCTTTTTTCTAAAGTTTTTTTTTAAAACTTACACACAAAGCTTAACCAAAATTCAAAACAAAATTTTGGGGTCTATATGCTTCATTTGGTGCTACGGTGTATTTAATATGACCTTTCTGCACTAAAAGTGCAGATTGCACATAAATCGCTTTTCCCTATATATTTTATTATCGGCATAAACCATGGCACCAAATACAAATTTATACTATTTAAAACAAATAAGATTAAAATTATCATAAAGAAAAATGTTACAATTTCTTATACCTAATTGGTATTTTAACCTTTTTGCACTGATAAAACGCTATTTTTATCCAGTACCAATTCACATGTAATGTAATTATTTAACAGTTTCAAACTTTTTCTTAAATATTGATAAACTTTTCAGAAAAATCTTAAAAATTTCAGAAAATAAAACAAAAATATGGGTCTATAGTGTAAAATTTGAGATATGAAATAAGCTGATTTTAGGCAAAAATTGGGATTCATTTTTACTTGACTTTTATGAAATATATGTTTAATTTGCTAATATGTATCGATAAAAAATATTGAAAAATTGTAAAATTATGTTTTATGTAACAAAATGAAGAAATCATAATGCTCAAACTATCAAGCTATCAAACTTTTGTTCGAACTGAAAATAAGGAAGCTAAAATGACGATACTCTGAGTTATGAAAAATGTTCATTTTCTTATTAAAAACCTTCCGCCACAAAATATAGTCCCAAACTAAACTCTGTAAATATGTAATTTTTCCATTACTATTTTATTTAAGATAGTTTAATTGGCATTATTAAATTTGAATTTATGGGTAGAATCAGTTTATGATGCATAATTTCTAGAATAGATGTGACCCAAAATGGCAACTTTAAAACTGAGGAACGAACCTCTTTAAGATACAGAGCTCTTCTCTTAAAAAGTTAACATCCAGGCCTTTTAAAAAGATATCTTTAGATTTATAAATAAAACAATGAATATATATCGTTTGAAGCAACATTAGCAAACGTATTTTTCCGGTCATTAGAAGACGTATTTTTTTCAATCAACACTTTTATAACGGTGGGTAGAAAAAAAGTATTTAATAAAGTAAAAATTGCTTATTTTATGGAGGTCTCAAGTGATAAAGAAAAAGTTAGGAAAATGTTAAGTTTGAGAATGATAAAACAAAATAATGTGTTTGGGAAGATTTTTTTTCAATTATAGCTCCAATGAATTGTTTAACAACCAGCCTAGTTATAGAAAGAAATATATTATCTATGTTCCGATATAGCACAAATCCTGCATTCAATTACATTTAATTGCCAATTAATCTTTCTTCAGTAAACATATAGTACCAATGTTGTTTAAATGAGTTTTTTTTTTTAATCTGAAAAGTAAGCTTTTGAATATAAAAAAAAATATTTATATACGTTTAACTTGTCTAATGTATACGTCATGTAATTCAACAGTATTATCAGTGCTTTTTCAAAGTTTTTAAAATCGGACTTTGTTGAAAGAGTAAATATAAAAAAAAAATCATTAATTTTTACTGATGTATTTTGGAGTGATTTTATTGATGAAAAATGTACCTAGGCAATTTATTAAACTTTGATTTACACTGATGTGGTCCCACCTGCCATATAAGACTGAACATTAAATTACCACATGGACAAAACATGTGCACAGGGATGTATATTTCGCTGAAACAGCGTCAATTTCACACAGCAGAGCATTATTGACAAACAACTTTCCGGTTTTGACAGTCTATGAATATTAATATATTGAATATCAGCATCTCTTAGCGAATTAGAATAAAGGAGATCAATATGATAATCTGACAGCTTGTTTTGGTGAGCAAACTCGATAGTAACATCCCACAGAAAGTCCAAGCTCTTGTTAAAACGCATCTAAAACTAGGTTCTAGGTCATTCGTCATATTATAAAGCTAAGTTACGTTGAGTTCATAATTTTTAATGAACCTTCGATAAAACTAAGCGTGCATTAAATTAAACAATATATTACTCTCTCAAATACAAAAGAAGTAATAATTTATTCAGTGAAAAAAAAATTGAATAAGCACTATTGCCAATTTCTTGTAAAAGACTAAATTATGAAGTTTTTAACACGAAACCCAAACCCCCCCCCCCTCCAGAAATGATTTTGCCACGATCGGTGACTATGTTCACCTCATGT
This sequence comes from Magallana angulata, assembly GCF_025612915.1. Taxonomy (NCBI): domain Eukaryota; kingdom Metazoa; phylum Mollusca; class Bivalvia; order Ostreida; family Ostreidae; genus Magallana; species Magallana angulata. Next base: position 41,834,122 of record NC_069118.1, on the reverse strand, counting down.
TCCATAAACTATATCCTCTAAGGAAATAATTTTCAGAATGCTTTAAAATTTACAGAAGTGAACTTAAAATCGGAAGATATTCCAAAGTATAATTTTTTATCACATTACGCCGTTTTTTCAAAATTTATTTTGCATATATGATATTCCCTTTGGATTAACCCTTGTAAAGCTCATAGCAAAAACTCAAAACAATAATGGACCAGACTTGCATATATTTGCACACATCCAAAAAATTTAAATGTTGCACAGAGTATACCTTAGTCCACATTCATACCAAAATGCATTTTCCTTTCACATTGGTTCCCCTATTGATATAATTACAATGCAAGAGGCACATTTTTCGTAGTTGTCAAAGACTTCCGATATTTATTATTAACCACAACTTATTGACTCTCGGCTGATTGAGATGAAAGGGAATTCGTTATGTAAGAATTATACAAAATAAGGAAATAAATCTAAACTATTATGAAGGTATGTGACGCACATACATCGTGGTGAGGTAATATTTCTTTTAAAATAAGTGTTAGAATCATTAGTCATATAAAAAACTGTCCTAATTTATGTTGATGTGTTAGGCGTTAACTACCAATCTGCTTCGATGTGTGGATATTAAACCTTGTCATTATTTACCCGTAGAAATGTTTTATCGGCGTTCTACATCAGTAACATGTACATTAAAGGGGCATGGTAACAATTTTGGTTAAATTTTATTTTTTCTGGTTTTATTTTTTGCAATGCATTAGAAATGTATTTCTAATGATCAAATGAAATTTGGGTGCCAGTCGTTGAGTTCTAAGCAAGATACAGGGCTCACAATTCTTCGTCATATAAACAAGGCTCGTGCCCAATTTTTGTTTACATAGTTTCAAAATACCAGTAAAAAATCTTTTAATGCTGGGTTGTCTATCTTATTATTCATTTTAAGCATAAAGAAACAGTTCCTTACGATTAACCATGCCCCTTTAAATAAAAGGCCTTGCCATATCAATTAAAACAGAATTAAAGGGGCATGGTCACGATTTTGGTCAAAAATTATTTTTCGATTTTAATGTTTACAATGCTTCAGTAAGGCATTTTTGATAGGCATCCAAAATTTAAGTGTCATTTGTTGAGTTGTAAGCGAGTTACAGAGCTTACAATTGTTTGCTATGTAAACAAAGCTTTTAATTGTTTACATTCTGAATGTTAAAGTAAAAATTCCAGTTTTAGACCTAAAATGAATGTGTTAAACGTTAGGAACTACTTATCAATGCTTGAAATGAATAAGAACATAGACAAATCAGCTTGAACAAGATTTTTTACTGTTTTACTGGTATATGGAACCCACATAAACAAAAACAGGGCACGAGCCTTGTTTACATGGCAAAGAACTGGGAGCCCTGTATCTTGCTTATGCCTCAACGACTGACTCTCAAATTTCATTTCATCATTAGAAATGTATTCCTAAAGCATTGTAAATAATAAAAACAGATAAATAGAATTTGACCAAATTTATGACCATGTCAATTTAACGTAGGTAAATTTATTACTAGGGGTATAAATCGCGCTTACATTATTGTTATACCAACACAATGTACATCACACTTCGCCGTAATAATAGAAAAAATTCCAAATGCAAGTATAAACATTTTTCCAACGTTTAAACTGTAACTGTTCTTATAAAAAAAATAGTGACATGTGTACATGTTATAATCATTTCTCTTTTATTATGGGCAAGGTACATTTAAAGTCTATTTCCTACCCTCATATATATTTCAAAAAACTACTCGAAGACAAACATGAGATATTCAATTGGACTGTTTTACATTTACAGCACGAGTTGAGAATATATATATGTCTTGAGAATATGTCTATGAGTTGAGAATATATATACGCCTATGATTACGCAGTTAAGTGTTTTCCTTCATATTTGTAAGTAATGGAAGTCTTTGACAAAATCCTTTTTATATCACTTTTTGTAGTAGATATAGTTATGTTTAAAGTACTCGCAAATCTTCGAAAATAGATCACTGAAGCGTTGAAGCGAGGGGTTGTGTCAAAAATAGTTCGGACCGGAAGTATTTGATAAAGCATCACCAGTTTGATTAAGCAAAGGTTCATCACACGGGTTCTATCACCACACGTATGAGATAAAGAATGTGTTTCAGTGTGCTTATATGAATGTTTGCTATGAACACCTACCTGTAAGGTGAATTGGTTTGGGATCCGATAGGCAGAATAGACTCTGCATACTTAGGTTATTTATCATATTGATTGGTCCCTTTCCTGTAAAAAGAAAATGAAAATAAACACTCGGAATATAAGAAATAAAAGAAAAGAAAGAATCTTTTTTTTTGAAATAAGCTCGAATGCACATCATAATAAGAACTGTGAGATATGACCGGTGAGTCTTTTAAGGGTCCTTGACACATCCGAGGAAAATTCTGCAAACAAGCCCATTCTTCTAAATTACTTTAAGATATGGATATGAATTTTTAGCATGTGTTCGACATGAAAATGACCACAAAACTTTTCAATTTTGCGGAAAAATCAAGTTCTTAAATTTAACCGCTCTTATGCAGCGTTCGAACTCGGGACCCGCGGGTTGGTAGACCGAAGCTACACCCATTGCGCAACAGAAATAGTCACCACCTTTTGGCGATATAAACTGTTTCTAAATGCGTTCAAATCGACATGTTGTGTCGTACTGTCATAAAAAGAGGATCCCTAAATGCCCGGTTTTGCCGAACAATTAAAACCCATCCGTAACAATGTGCCGGATAATCATGCCAGTGCCAAGGTGGCTTTTTTCATCCGCTTAAGATGCATTTTCGGAAAAATCCATAAATACCAAATGACAGACTATTTTCTACAGAGTATATAACCACTTTTGTTTTTAGTGTGTTTCACCTAACAGGTGAGATATTTACCTGTAAAAATTAATATCCCATCGGAAAATGATAATTCCCATAGGAGAATTGATTCTCCTACAGGAAATATTGACATACCTAAAGGATTTTTAAAAAGTCCTATAGGAATTGTATTTCCTATAGGAGAATGGTATTTCCTGTAGGAATTTGATTCAGGCATGTAGGTTTCCTATAGGATATTAAGTTTTCCTATCGGATGTTATCAACTCCTATCGGAATTGAAATTCCTATAGGAAGTTCTTGTTTTCCGATAGGAAATTTCAAATTACCTAAAGGAATATTGTTTTTCCTATGGTAAAAATTATTTTCCTATAGGAATTTATTTTTGAAATTTAAATATCTCACCTCACAGGTGAGATACAATGATAACAAAGGTGGTTGTTAATCTTTAAGCAATGATCTATCATATGGCATATTTGAATTTTTCGATATATGCAGCTTAAACAGGTGCAAAAATGCCACCTTGGCACTGGCATAATTATCCGGCACAGTGTTCCGTGCATGCATCGACAAAAGTGGATTCGGACAGTCTTTGATTTAAACACAAACACCATGTACTATGTATTCACATGGTATAATACTGGGCAACAATTTGCCTATCTAAGCCCGTTTCCAAAAAATGCAAGGTAAGATGCTACTAGTAATGAAAGATCAATTAAAAATGAAATTCACATTTTTTAGTAATGACTTTAAAGACAAAGAATGAGGATAACTTCAGACGATACTAACATACAACACTGCATCAGTTTTTTTTGGGTGGCTGTTAAAGGGACACGATTTTAGAACAAAATTTTATTTTTTTTACCTTTTAGATATAAAATGGTTTACTTGCACATTTTGAATAATTGACCAAAATTTTAATGTTATAATTTAAGTTATAAGAGTGATACACAGGTAAGAATTCATTGTTATATAAACAAAGCTCGAGTCTTATATTTGTTTACAAATAATGTTAAGTATGGAATTACCAATTCTTTGCCTTCATAACTCGTAAGAAAAAAGGCAAACTTGTTCAATGTGTTTAAAAAATATATATTCAATAGAAAAAAGCAACTTATGATTGAAACTTATAACACTAAAACACATATGTAAACAATGTATCTTGCTTATAACTCAATATCTGACTTTCAAATTATGATAAAGCATTACAAATACCCATATTAACCTTCTAAACATTAAAAATGGAAAAATAAAATCTGAAATTTTGAGCTCAAATCGTGTCCAAGTCCCTTTAAATTTGTAAATGATATGCATTTGCACAGTCTGCGCCACGCATATAATGTATAACATCTAAGGTACTCTTGCAAACAATGATTATACAGTTAATCATTCAAATTTCTGGCTTTATTTCTCAGCTGACTGTGTAGAATGTTTACTTTTGTAAAGCTTAGTCGATTTTCAGCATGAAAAATATTCAAAGCCGTTCCACAACCTTGTTAAAGTTCTTTTAAAAACACTCCTCATATGGGCATTGATTTAATTTTTAGGCATAAGAAAGGGCACTGGCATAATTATCCGGCAATAGATGTATTAAGATCATCTTTGTTTCTAAGTGGATATTGATTATGTGTTAATGGACGTGGGATTAGCTACTCCTTTCAACTATCAGTTGCAAGTTCGTAGACCAGTTTATAAAAAAAAAATTGAATTAACCTTTCTTCTGTCAGCTATAGAGACTCAAGACCTAATTCATCACACAAAACCGCTTTGAAGTTTCTTAATCTAGTTACTATTCTAGCAGCAGAGACTTGATTTTTGGTCATAGTTTTGCTTTTTTATCCATAGCATTGTCCCAAATAAGTAAAAAAAAACAGGCGTTACAAATGAATACATTAGCTCCTAAGGAGTTTGTACGTAGAGTGTGTTTTGAACAAGTCTCAATAGGTTTAACTTTTTACAAGCTTTACGATAGACAATATCAATATGAAAAGTCCAGCTTTCATAATTATGGTTTGTAACATATCTATCTTCTGGATTCTTGATTCAATAACGCCAAATTTACACACGATGATTAGAAATCATTATTCAGCTTCATTGTTGATTTGTACTTTTATTGGGATTAAATCAACTGCCTATATGTTAGAACATTTTCCTGTTCTATCAATGTCTTCAAGAAGTGGAAAGGACTAAAAAGATTTACCTAAAAATAACTCAAATAGAGAATGTGCTGTAGAGGGGATAGATTTAATACCACGGTCTACAACAACATCACAAAAGAAGTACCATCTGGAAGCCTGCGCAAATATTTAGTTATGTTTCAAAACATATCACTGATGTACATAAAACAAGAGGGTCCCCAGTAAAAGATCCTTGGCGGATACCTACATCGATAAATTTATAAGACGAAGAAAAACCCATTTCATGGACATTCTGTTAAAATGAAAAGTGAAAAAAAAAATCACTAATCTAGAATGAAATACAACCCCCAGACTTATATTTAATGCTTTTAAGAAGGACTTTGGATTAAAGTAGTTTAGGTAAAAGAACAAGATTAGCTTTGCCCCCCCCCCTTCCCCAAGTCCCTTCTCAATGCTTTATGATTTAAGGAATGAATTCAATATCTATTTGTTTTATACGATATAAAATGGTTTGGGACAGTTTACGCTTTATAAACCGCGAAGCGGTTTATAAAAAAGCGTAAACTGTTTCAAACCATTTTATATCGTATAAAACTAATAAATATTGAATTCATTGCTTATAATTTAATTTTTTTTACTCTTCATTGTAGATAAAAAAGGTCATTTGACCTTTAAAATGACGTAAAGTTGTACAAAATTCAAACGTATGGTCAGGCGTATCGATACGTTTTTTACGTTAGTCTTACTATGACGTAGGCAACATTCTTTATACGATATAAAATAATTTTTTAGCCAATCAGAAAGCGCGTTACAACTAGAATTAAATTATTTAAAAGATAATGTCTGTCTGTAGGTAATACTATTATTTCATTAGGAAATATTTTTCTACAAAAGAGATGTTTTAAAGAGAAGTGCCAACTCCGGAAAAAAATCAGTTTCACAACAGTGTTGCCTGCATGAAATGTAGACTTTAGTTTAGTGTTACATGGTAATTCTAGTTTGATACGTGTAGAAAGAATACATTATATGGGTGAATAATGATACTTTATTGCAGAGAATTTTGGAGAAAGTTTTGATTATGTCTCGTATAACCAACAGGAACAAAAAGGAACTTTCTCATAACCGGATAGTTGCGGAAAACAATTAAAATAATGTATACTCTGTACATCCTATAGGATAAATAGAAACTTGTACTTGTGTTTAAATGTTCAAAGAGGATGAAAAGAATTCATTCTTTAACCAAGACAGCTGTGTATTAGGAAACTCTCTCCAATCAATTAAAGTATCTAATATATAGATTACATATTTTAATAATTTGTTTTTGTTTGGGGCATTGAAATTTGTTTAGATTTATAAATCAATTTAGTTTGTTAAAATTATGATGCAATTGGTTTCATCACTTTGAATTTCTTATGTATGCCTGTAAAAATTGGTTCATTTTGATTAATAATAAATCTATATTTGTTCCTGAATAAATAATTGATATAAAAATAGAATTTTATTTTACCCAATACATGTAGATAGTACATGTATCAAGCATAAGATTTGTTCGTATTAAAAGAAAATTAATACATTTAACAAAATTAAAATGCCGTGTTATTTTTTTGTAACACCCTCCCGTCTTTTTAAATCAGCTACTTATATTATCTGCTATACTGAGATCTGGTTCAGAGTTTTGCAAATTTAGTACACACAAATGTAAATCGACGAGATGCGAATGAAAAATGGCTCTTGTGTTGACGAGCCATAAAGGTCAAACTAATTAACGAAAAAAAAGACTCGAGCAGTTAACATCTTCACTGTAATTTTGTGGATAAGAAATTTCTTGAGAGAGGTTAAACAAACACAACTTAATTCACGATTCTTCGTTGTCGCTGATTAATAAAGTTTGTGGCTGATAAAATCATAAAAGGTTTTGACTTCATTCTGTGTCTAGTGTTGCCGGGTTAAGTGACCATATAGAGTTCATTATAGATATTTAAAAGAGGTTTATATTTTAGTTCTACAATATATATTTATCTCTATATCTCTACCTAATTCGTCTTTTACTCTTTTCTTTCTATCTTTCTTTTTTTCATATTCTATCTCATAATTCATTCATATTATCTTAAAGTCTATCTCACCGTCCTTCGCTTTATAGTCTTATCCCTTCTTTCTTGTCTTTCTTTTTATCTCACTCCCTTTCTTTCTCTCTTATATTCTCCCCCGTTTCTCTTTATTTACTCTCCCCTTCTCTGTTTCTCTCTCATATACAGTCTGTCTTGTCCGTCTGTCTTGTCCGTCTGTCTCTGTCTATTTCTTTTTCTATGTATATACCGACTTCTGCATGCATTTGTCAATTAGAGTTCTTCCAGTGCCTTTTGGTAGTTTATAGACTTTTAAAATGTAATCGCCAGAAGATCATCGATAAGAAAACTTTCGAAAAACTAAAAATATGAAGAAATAAAAATGAAAGTTACTTGGTCTACTTTAAACTATTCAGATTATTTTCTCCGTAGGAGACGCATTAACTTTTAATGTTGCTTTTGAATATCTCTACTCAGTGGGACTATTGAAATTCTTTGCTCTTCCATTGAGCCTCTCAATTTATTCATATTAGACGGACTATAATAGAGTGTCTGTTGAAAAAAAATTCGTGATTTTTAAAACTGCGAACCCGTGTCAATGAACTAAAATTAGAATCAACCCGTTTAATCATTTCGGTTTAAATATAGGCTACGTTTCCGCATTTAAAATTCTCTTCTCTTGAAACATTCTGTTTGCGATGTTTTCACAGATAACTAAAACGGGACTGGTTTTTTTTTTCAATGGTGCCTAAAAACCGATCTCTTTTTTTCTTCCTTCTCATTAAATCTGTGTTTACAACACGTGTTTGCATTTTCAAATTGCGCTGTAAAAAAATCAATGAATTCTCAATTCAATTGACTTTGGGACACCTTTTCTGCCTTTTAAGTAAATTACAAACGGTCGATGTGGTATATATTGATATATTTTATAGAATACAATCAACAAGATAAAATAAAAACCCCCAAAACAAAACAGATAACTTTGGTAGCATTGTGTTGAATGAGAAAAAAAAAATACAGACAACGTTCATGCGTTCCTCGACACTTCCATTTCGTGTACATTTAACTATGCTTACCAGCTTACATGTTTTCTTCCTTCGACTTTTAATTTGTTTGATAAAGGCTATGAAGAGAGAGAGAGAGAGAGAGAGAGAGAGAGAGAGAGAGAGAGAGAGAGAGAGAGATCTCCAAGCTTTCTTTCTTTGCTAAAATAATATTTTTCCGAAGCATTTTGAGGAAACCCTAAAATCCTTTTATGATTTTTTTGTATCCCTTTATATCCAATTCGTATAATGGCTAGCAGGAGTTGCCTGCCCCCCTCCTTTCTAATAAATATCTACAAAATATTTCATTGCATGTGATATAAAGCTTGATTTTATGGAGAATTGAACCAATGTTTATCTTAAGTTATCAACAGTAAACAAGAAAAGTAATTATACTGCTGCAACGTTAATCTAAAAACACAGTTTTGAATATCCCTAATGAATCGCAGAACCAGCATACAAGTTTCTGTCTTACTCAATCCCCAATGGAAGCGATAGCAAGTGATCGATTATTCAGAACGACACCAATCTGAGATAATTACTTATACAAATCAAATGACAACGCAAAGAATGGTTCAACGCTTCAGAAAGTATATAACATCATTGGACAATACAATGCAAACGATTCTTAAATGTTTGCTACAGTGTAAACAACTACAAGTAACCAATGAATGTTTTACGCATATCAAATTTTTTTTGCATGTCACAAATTTTGCGAAATTGGGGGAAATGTTTAACGTTTTTTGTTTTTTTGCGTCAGTCATTTTTTTTTTTGCAATTAAAAAGTTTAAAACAGCAAACAATACAGGGATCAATTCCTGCTTATTAAATGTTTGCGATGTAAAAGTATTTGAGAAAAAGCGAAAATTAGGTCATTGCAATAGTTACATTGTACTCGATAAACGGTGTAAGAAAATTTTTTTTTACGTCTTTAAAAAAAAGTGATGTTCAATATGTGAATAACACTTTTTTATAAGATCAAAACGTCTTTCTGTAACAAAAATCAAAGTAAGGAATACTTTCATAAAATTTCAAAACAAAACTGACCAATACGAATTATATAACAAAAAAATTAAGCTAAACACATGCATAAAAAAGTTACTAAATTAAATACAGATCGTATAGTAAACATTTTAGCATGAGATTATCATACATTTGTAACTCTTTAACACCCCCCTCCCCCGATCCCCGCCCCTAGAGCAAAAATCCAAAATCACCAAAACTAATGTTGATTCATTAATCATGTAAACTAAAGTTTAGTTAGAGAAAACCAAAACTCTGTGATCCAAGGAAAAATACCATCTATCAACTGCCTGCTTCTCTCTCTCTCTCTCTCTCTCTCTCTCTCTCTCTCTCTCTCTCTCTCTCTCTCTCTCTTAACAAATTCTATACCTCTCATTAAATCACACAGATCAGCCCCATATATTTCAAAATTAAATTTGAATAAAATGTAGAGTAAAGTTAAAATAAAAAACGCACTCATCATCCTCTTTCCACCCTAAAGTCTCTCTCTCTCTCTCTCTCTCTCTCTCTCTCTCTCTCTCTCTCTCTCTCTCTCTCTCTCTCTCTCTCTCTCTCTCTCTGCACTCTGTTTTATTGACCCCTGTTTAAAGAAATAATCGCACATTTATACATCCATGACTTAATCGTAAAGAGAGATGTTATATGACACGAAGCACTATATTGTCCGCCAGTGGTTTGCTTCGTAGCGGATCTAAGCGATTTGACGTCTTGGTATTGAAGTATTGAAGTAAGAAGCTGTCATTTACACAAGTTAGGGTGTCAGATGTTGTCTTTGTTTACAGGGGTAGGAAGGTCATTATTATATGTAAAGCCTCCATGACCGATTTAATGCGAAAAACAGCTAGTGTTTATTTTAGGTGTTTTGATTCAATAGATGTGTATGACATAAACTAATACTAAAGTATTCACTGTGTATCGACATTCCATACACATACACTTCTTGATATATCAGTCTCGGCGTGGCGTTAGTTTGATGACATTCATTCAATAAGAAATTAAAGAAATCTCTGAAAAACAACTCTCTTTTCTCATCTTACATATACATTTCCATGCATAATAAACTAGAATAGTAATTTGTGTACTGGAACAATCTTAATTTGTAGCTACACTGTGTATAGCTGTAAAATCACTCCTACTTTTGCTAACATTTCCAATCCGTTTCGATTAAAAAATATGATGATCGCGTACAACCTACCTTGAATAACACAGTGGCATTCCGAAAACTTCATAAAATATATGAAATATATATGGAATCCAATGAAGCCCATGATCTACCTGGCCCTGTATGTACATACATGTTTATAAAAAAAAATCATCGACCTCCCCCCTCCCCATCTCGAGCAGACAGAATTATTTTAAAAACGTACTTGAAAAAAAAAGAAATTTGTTGATTAACTTATACCGGTTTTTTTAAATTCTTACCAGATCTAATAGAACAAATTATAGCAACGTAAAACAGAAGCAAAGTTCCGAGAAAAACCAACACATATCTCGTTGAGAAGATACTTTGAAGTACAAAGATTTTGTTTCCAAAAAAAACCCACACAAAATCTAGGAATAAATAGTATCACACAAAAACGTTTTGTAACTTTATAGATACAGTGTATATTGTACACATCTCCACTGCTTTTAAAATACAAGTACTGTCGTTCGCGAACTGCTGTGATGAAACTACTATGCATCTCAACAAAGAAGTAAAAAGGTTTCCGTTTCAGAAACGCCCTTTTCTTGTCACTAAAACTTTGTTGGGAGCTTGATTGGTTTTTGAATTTGCGAAAAGGCGAGTTCATCCTTTAGATGCCCTAGTGTCACATTGATAACTCGCTTTAAAAAAGTATAACTTAATATATGATGAATGCACATAAACATAATAACATTTTCGTTTGCTTTAGGCTCAACACATTGACTCGCGTGTAATGTATTTAAAATGAATCTGTTTGCGTTAGAGTTCATTGTTTTAATGAAAAGGAAGTCTCTGAAAGACATCTTAAAGTTCTTTTTCTCATCATTTTCTTTCATGCATCAAAAACTATTAATTATAAAACCAACTATACTTTTGAAAAGCCCCCCCCCCTCCAAAAAAAGAACCATACAAAACTAGAAATGTGATGTATGTACCAGAACAATCTCAATTTGTAGCCACATAGAATAAACACTTGCTGTGTATTACGTTTAGTCAGTCGTGGGGTTAGAATAACCCCCTTGTACACAATGATAACATCTGACACGCTAACCCGTGTTATTGGCGGTTTCTTACTTCAATAACAAGATGCATGGCTACGAAGCTGTTCACATCCCCTACAGAGCAACCCATTGGTGAACAACACAATGTGTAAATAGTTCCTGTTTAGGGGGGCAACAGTTTAAATTGACACCCCGAGAAAACCATTGTCAACCGTAGCGGAGGTTGACAATGGTTTCCGAGGGGTGTCAATTTCTTCTTTTACCTTCCCAAACAGTATTATTTATTTTATCATACTGAATATCTTTATTAAAAAAGACTTCACTGCTTTTCTAAATCTATGGCCAACAGTGCGCGCATATTTTACGCGCATTTTACAATTCGTTGTGTTCCCCGTTGTCAAGTGTGTTGCTAACGCTGAGGGTAATACAACGAATTATTAAGTGCGTCTAAACCATTCAGATTTCAGTATTTAACATGAAAGTATAATAATACTTGTTGTCATGTCGCATCTTTCTGTACGATTAAGTCATGGATGTTTAATTGAGCGATCATTTATTTAAACAAAGGCCATTAAAACCAACACAGAGAGTACAATGATCTTACATTGGCATGTTAATGTTTACTGTTGGCTTTTTGCAATGTTATAACAATTGTATTAAGATTTTAGGGTGGATAATCAGTGTTTCTTTTTTCAATTTATTCTATTTCATTTTATTCCAATTTAGTTTGACATTTTAAAGGGTACTTCCAGTCAATTTCTTTTATTTCATTAAAATACTCACCTGATCATTTTAATCACAGTCTCGAAAAAACCAAGTCTGCAGGATTTGTAGTTCAGCTGGAATTAATTTCAAAAGATGCCAAACCTTACCGAGAGTAACCTTTCGCTCGGCTGTTTCCGCCGTTATCAGCTGTGTGACGTCACAAATGTATCCCACTGCAGAGGCAGTCTCTATTGCTTTACAAACTACGTATTGTCATCTGATTATGACAGTGAACAAAAGAGGGGCAGAAGATGTTTTAGGGTAGGTTTTTAAATACACATTAAGATGGAGTATCCCATCACAAAATTTTACTATTAGAATGAACCACACTTGATTCAAAATATATTTTGGTCGTTTTGCAAATGTCACTGTGTTACACTAAGTAGGTTGTACGTGATTCCCATCTTTTTAAAAATCCACACGGTTGGAAATATTAACAAAGGTCTGGCTGATTTAAGCGAAACACAATTGTCTAAGTAGCTACAAATTGAAATCATTCTAGTACATGTTTCATTTGCCTGCTATCCAAAGATAATTTTTTTTACAGGTATGATATCCAAGACGCAAAAGAGAGAGATGTCTTTCGGAATTTTCTGTTTCACTGAATTAATGAACTCAAACTAACGCTTCGCCGAGACTTTGATACATTAATAAGTGAATGTGTATGGAATGTTGATATTTTAATTCTTGTATGTCAAACTGTTCTTTTATACAAACGCGTATATATTTTCGTCTTTAAAGTATCCACATTATAATAATGTTGAAAATATCTTCGGAATATTTGTTGGACTCATAAATGCCACTCTTAACAAAGGTTTAACAGTTCAAAATAGAAATAAACACATCTGAGATGAATACCATGCAAAAAACCCACCAAAAAAAGAAACCATGTCAGATCAAGATTAAGGTCAAGATCTAGTAAATGAAAAATGCCTACAGGTTTATGAAATTCAAGATATGAATTCGTTTAATGATGCTTCATAACAATATCTTTGTTTCATATGGTGTACCGGGGCCTAAAGTTTTGGTAAACACAATTAAAAATCATGTTTTGAACTGTCATTTTCAATGAAATATGAAGGATAAAAGTAACAAATTTAGGAGTTCTGTCCATTTTTGACATATGAAATATATCTAGAATGCCTACAGTCTCTCCAAAAACGGCATTCAACAAGCCCTTGACATCCTCTTTAAAATGATGTCAAATTAATTATAGGTACCGGGATTACTTTTCCCGTGATTAACTATAGAATGTCAAAACATTGTTTTATTTTCTACATAATTCCTTTAAAGCCGTAAAATACGGGAAAAGATTCATCAAATCAATTATGACGTCATAATGGTTCTAGCAACAAAAAGGCAGTCTTGAATCATTTACTAGATCTTGACCTTAAGGTGTGACGTAGACAGATGATGTATCTATGTCAAAATTGACAATTATCACACATTGAATCTTATTGTTCAAAATGCCCCCCATTCAGTTTAATTCAAAGTTTGACCAATCTTAACAGGATATCAATCATCTACCGAACAGTACGTGTATATCACCATTCAATAAATCAAATCAAAACACTAAACTGAGTATATCAATCCGTGAGGAATTTAAAAGATGATGATCAGATAAAATATACGAAGTATTACACAGTGACATTCCCAAAACGGCCAACAATATGAGAGAGAGAGAGAGAGAGAAAGAGAGAGAGAGAGATTGATTGTTTTAAACATGCTGGAATCAAATTGATATTATGTTAACATCAAAATACAGAAAATTTGGACTTCTAATTCTAATTAGTGGCACTGTCTTTTCTGATATATTTCATTTTATCAAATAAAATATACAACATGACTACTTGTTGTATATTTTATTTGATAAAATGAAATATATCGGAAAGGACAGTACGAAAAAAATGCGCGTAAAATGTTTGTGCATTTTTAACATGTATACGGAACAGACATAGTTCCTGATATGGAAATATAGTTGTTTACGTGATGTGTCTATATTTGGATATGATTCTTCAAGCGATACGGACCCTTTTTTATGTTAGATAATAATCCCGCTTTTTTTGTTCTCTGTGACAGTTTAAAAAGTTCAAGGGTGTACATTTCTTTACAACTGACAAACATGAATAGAACAGGTCGGTGTTGACATCCCGTTATTAACGTTCTTGACGGTTTTTTTTTACCCTTACAACCCCCCCCCCCCCACACACACACACAAAAGAAAAATAGAAAAAAAGAATGCTATTGATAAACTTATAACGGTTTCGTTTGATCACTTACCGGTACCAATTAAAGCAACATAAAACAGTAGTGTAGTTCCGAGAAAAACAGACACAGATCTCGCCGAGAAAATAGTCCGATGTAGCATTTTGTTTCCGAAAAAATAGGACACGTGCAGACAAACGAGAAACACAAAAACCGCGTGCTTTGTCGTGTCACACACCACTGCTTAAAATACAAGTACTGCCGTAACGCAACTTCGATGTATCTCTACAAAGAAATCAATAGGGCTCCTTTTTAGAATCTTTGACTTAAAACGTTGTTGGGAGCCGATCTCGGCCTTGTTTGCTCGAACTTTGAATAAGCATTGTATGCCAACTGCTCCGGTTAAAGGCCAGGTTTTATATATTGGCGACAGCAGCTAACTCGATACGATGTCGTGCAGACCTTTTGGTTCTACGTTTATAGAAGATAGTCCGATGTAGCATTTTGTTTCCGAAAAAATAAGACACGCGCAGACAAACGAGAAACACAAAAACCGCGTGCTATGTCGTGTCACACACCACTGCTTAAAATACAAGTACTGCCGTAACGCAACTTCGATGTATCTCTACAAAGAAATCAATAGGGCTCCTTTTTAGAATCTTTGACTTAAAACGTTGTTGGGAGCCGATCTCGGCCTTGTTTGCTCGAACTTTGAATAAGCATTGTATGCCAACTGCTCCGGTTAAAGGCCGGGTTTTATATATTGGCGACAGCAGCTAACTCGATACGATGTCGTGCAGACCTTTTGGTTCTATGTTCATTAACAGACCCAAATATAACACATGCTCAGACAAAGGATACCCTGGCTCCGCACCATGGTAGAGGAAAATTATCAATAAAGAAAGCTAGAATAGCCGATGTAATTTTATCATAAATGAGAAATGATTGGTTTTTAAAATAAAAAGAAAGAAAACAATTGAATTAGGATTTTAAATAGATTATCTGAAGGTCAATAGTTGTTACTTGATCTGATTTTACGCACGTCTATTTAAAAACAATGTTTTGCTGGGTTGGGGGGGGGGGTAATAAGTTCTAAATTTGACACAGATTTTTATCATTAAATGTCTCTCAGTAATTTTCTTCTTAGGTCATGAGCAGGGCCAATGTGAAACTACCATAAACGATACCTGGATCTGGTAAAGACCATTTACGATTTTAATTTTTTTTTTCAGACTGTAAATGCTCTAAACCTGTAAGTTTTGTTTATAGTACAATATTACACACCCGCTCGCACGCACGCACATAGAAATAACCACTAAATAAGTTTCATTAGCTTGAGGTTATAAAATCGGATATGATGACGCCTCAATGATTTGACGTTGGTCAAACTGAGTGATCATTTCACCGTGTAACTACTTAAACTGATAAACATAATGATATGTTTGCTCTAAAGGTGCAATGCCACTACATGTACGACTGCCAACAGCATGCCATATGGTGGATTAGAATCTCTTTTATTTTATCAGTAGTTTTACCCCCTATTGATATTTGGTGATGGTGAAAGGGGGGGGGGTCCTGTATGTTGTATTAGGAATGGGGAGGGTGATATTACATATCAAATTCTTGAAGAGAAGTTTTATAAAAGTCTCATACACGAAATAATCCATAAACTCCAGAGAATTAACGACTTTTGAAAACCACACCCTTGAATGTAAAACGATAGGCTTGATTAAAGAAAGTTGTTTTTGTGCTAATATATTTCTGATTTTGAAAATGGCGTGTGTTGCCTATATAACTATAATGGAATTTCTACGAAGAGGAGAGTCGATAACCCTCGGGGCCATAATCGGTTGGAGGGGGATGGGTGCCCTCAAGCACCTGTGCACCATTACAAAACTACTATAGCATTGAATGATTTATTTTTTTTACGTAGTCATGTCAATAACTGCCGTCTGGTGAGCAGACAAATTGAAAAAACGCGCATTAGAGCGTTATGATTATTTGTCTGCTGAACTAACGGCAGATATTGACGCAACGACGTGAAAAATGAATCATTTATATTCACATTACCTTATTAATAAAAGCAATGATTTAATTAATATAATAAATAAATCGGTAACAATTGCAGGTCACTGAGGGAGTAAACCAGTAACAGGAAGAGCAAGAACACCCGTTTTCTAAAACCGACTTAAAGTGGTTATCACACATAGACTGTTGGGATGAACCTTGAGTATATAAACCATGAAAAATGCCGGACTCTTGAAATTTTGCTTTGAACATTAGAATCAACTTTGGGGTTCAATAAACATGGTGTTTTTTTAGCTATTGTCTTCTAGTTCACCTTGAAGTTCAATCTTAGGATTTTTTTGCAGTAGTTATCATCAAAGTAAATACCAATAGTTTTAAATGAACATGGTTGAAGTGGCGAAGCGCTTCTACATTTTTCAAACACAATAGTACGTTAACAAAAGCAAAATAAGATTATTTTCTACATAAGTTATCTTTCTTATCAGGTGGTCATTCAACCTTAATCTCTCTAGATCTCTCATTCTCTCTCTCTCTCTCTCTCTCTCTCTCTCTCTCCCCCTCTCTCTCTCTCTCTCTCTCTCTCGTTGTGCTTTGAAATGGATTAATATTAAAAATATTCTATTACATTATTTTCAAACCTCACATAAATCAGGTTCATCTGATTTTAAATTTTTGAATCAGTGAAGATGGTATAATACCATTGCTTCAGTTTGAATCTATACTTATAGATTAATACTTTTTTCAACAATATTCATTTAAGTAAAGATTTGACAAATGTTGAATTTTTAAAAAAAGCCAATTCGTTTCTTGAATGCTCGATTTTAGATTGTCCTACTTATTCGCTTGTGAAGCACGACCTCTGGCGAGAGAATTGGATAGAACTTTCCAGAACGGGGTAACCGGTGCCAAGAACGCTGGTTGACTTAATGCGTCGTAGGCATGCAGGTACCTTGGATAAACTTGAACAATTTGATGCAGTTTTAGTTTTGATGGTAAGAACTTTTCAGAACCAAGGGTGCTTGGGGACAGGACCCCCCCCCCCCTTATATTCACCCTTACATTCCCGAGTTATTTTTTCATCATTCATTTTTAAAATTATATGTAAATGTATGCTACACTAAAAGAAATCAATACTAACGCTAAAAAAGCTATGTATGATAAATATACATATCACTGGTATAAAATGAGTTATACCAGGTTAACCACCGGGCAGCTACTTTGAATCTGACAACTTTAGATTAAAATATGGAAATTAATTTACATAAACTAGCGATTTTTTTTTAATTTCATACATTTTTATACCACGCAGATTGGTAGTTAACCATGAACGTTAATTTGTAAATCATGAACAGATTGTGTTTTCTACGTGATAAATGATGTATCCATAGAAGAGTAAAGATTAACGGGGAGGGGGGGGGGGGGGGGCGAATTTATTTTTCTTCAAAACATACTTTTTATTAAACATTATAATAATAAAAAATTATAATAATACAAATTATATTGAAACTTGACCTAAAGTACCAAATTTAGAGAGAGATGCACTAAATACCCACGCACTAATTCGATATAAAATTTAAAAAAGGTAATTTGTCATGCAGTCAGCTGCAACAGACAGAATTAGGGCCACGTACATGTATCTATTATCCAATTCAGTTTAGATTTCTTTTCCCTGCCCGCTCCTCTAAATATCCAGCCATGCAATTTTTAAAGTTAAAAATTTTAAAGAATGAGTAATGAAAGCAATTAAGAAAGAAATCGGACAAAGTATTCATAAAAATGAAAACAAAATGGTTCAACATTTTAAGCATTGTATTATATTAATGTGCAGAGTGTTAATTAATTCCCGCGCTTGAGCGGGGTTTAATGTAGTAATGCTAATTTATTCATTTTGTCACCCGAGTTTAATAACATACTACATGTTTGAAAAAAAAATGCCGGTAGTTAAATCGTAGGGGGTGGAGATTAGAATGTGAATAGCTCAGTCTACATACACAGACACTTATTGAAAAATGGAAACCTGTTGAGAAACGAAATTGCTTTAGAAAAAAAAAATCGATAAAAAACCAAAGAAAACTCGAAAGTCCCGAGAAAAACCCATAAAGGCCGCTGAACACATTTTAAATTATCCTTATATGACTGGAATATTTTCATGGCCATTTTAATAGCAGACAATTGTGTCTCAATACAGCCTGATTGTTAAGCGAATCCATAGGGAGAAGCTCTAGGGGTGAACACCCCGTCCTTCCTCCCCCCGAAAATATTATATTAAACGTATTGAAATCCCATTGTATAATTACCGAAAAAGCCTCGGATTACACCCTTCCCCAACGGCAAAAAAATAGCACCCTTTGACCCCCACCCCTCCACCCCGGGAAAAATTGTAACATTTTTTTTCTATATTATTATTACGAAGTGCTTTATTGGATTAAAGTACGCCCGACCATATTTGATTATCTCATAGCATTTATATAATTATTCCTTATTACTTACATTTACATAATTTACAGCAATTGTACTATTGATCATTTAAATAATCATTTATGAAATATATTGGACTAATTCTATACATTAAAAAATTGATTCGTAGTTCATTTTGAGGGGGCGAGGGAGGTGGGGGAGGTGGGGTGTCAGTTACCTATTTTTCTAGAAAGTTTACACTAACTCTTATTTGCAAAGGTTCCAGATATAGGCCTCGGGACCCCCTGAAAAACTGAATACTACCTCAGAACTCCCCCCTCTCAACGGAAAAATATGTATTCGTGCTTGTTCTAAGATTAAAAAGAACCCTTTGTTTTAAGGGAAATGTGCGACTGGTAAAAAAACGTCTGGAGTGCCCCCCCCCCCCCCCACTCACCCGATACATGTAACATTCAATGTGCTCTCATGTGCTCTTGACCCATTCACGAAAAGTGTCTGTTCTTAAATAATCAACCAGCCAATCTGTTTGAAATTAGCTCAAAGATACTTTATGCTGTAATTAAATTCGATTACGCACTGTAGAAAACGTGATTCCCTTTTATTTATCAAGAGTTGTCAAAACTGTTCCATATGAGTACTTGGCTTTCTTGAAATGTTTCTTCCAATGATTTTTTTGTTACATTTTCCAAAAGTTAGTTCAACAGAGCACATAGTCGACATGCGCAACAGGCACGTTGCATCGGGTTGGTTTTTTAACAAAGATTTCTCTAAACAGTGGATGTACCCCCCCCCCCCCCGGATTAGGATTTTCAGGATTTTGTGAAATACCCTTTTGTTGCCCTTTTTTTTTTTGCTTGTCAAGATTTTTTAGGATAAGTCTGACCCCCCAACACTTTCAAAAAACTATGCTACGTGCCTGCACAATGCATTCATATTCTGCTAATACAACTAAACGGCCAATATAGATACTCTTTTAGAGCTTCATCAGACGCCGTATATTTGGTAAACATCCAATAGCTAAGCCACGGTGTTAGAAAATAGATACAGAAATGCTACTTCTTCTCAAACTCCAATAAAATCGACATCCCGAGCTTAAATATAGCAGCGAGTAAAAGCAAATAACCCCCTTACCTCGTATTTTTTGGAAAATGTAGAATAAGACAATTCCTCCAAACAAAGTCACGAAATAGCGAAAGACATTTGCATGCTAGCAGATTAGATCATCACACACCACACAACGGATTTTTATCTCGAAGCAGGGTCAAATAAGCGAGAAGTAGCAATGTTTTTTTAACTGATTTCTTTTTTTTTTTTAAATCTGCGATGTTATTGGATTTCGACCGTCTCTCTTTCTTTCTCTCCCTCTCTCTCTCTCTTTCTCTTGAGAGATGCCACGTGTGTTGTGTTTCTGAACATTATCTGTTCAAGATTTCAGAACGCAAAAAATAAAAAAAAATAAAAAATTGAAAAAAATGGAGTAAGAAAAATAAATGGCCTGCTCTACCGAGTCTTTCAGTGCAGCTATATGCCTTTGCCGTAAAGCAGACGTTAAAAATGTATTGGATTACAATAGAACAACAATTTTAACCTAGTATTGTTTATTTTGAAATAAAGTGAGAAACTAAACTGAGAGGCTTTTATCCTTCTTTTTTTTTTTTACGTCAGCGCATGTTAATCTTATCCAGAATTAAACATTAGTTTAAAGTTTTTGACATGACATATTTCATGGCAATAATGGGACCCTCACACATTGTCGAATCATCTGAGGTTTGGCCCGTAAAATGGTCCGGTGTCGTATAATTTTAAGTCCGCCCCGTAATATGGTCCGGTGTCGTATAATTTTAGGTCCGCCCCGTAAAATGGTCCGGTGTCGTATAACCTAAGGTCCGCCCCGTAATATGGGCCGGTGTCGTATAATTTTAGGTCCGCCCCGTAAAATGGTCCGGTGTCGTATAACCTAAGGTCCGCCCAATAATATGGTCCGGTGTCGTATAATTTTAGGTCCGACCCGTAAAATGGTCCGGTGTCGTATAATTTTAGGTCCGCCCCGTAATATGGTCCGGTGTGGTATAACCTAAGGTCTGCCCCGGAAAATGGTCCGGTGTCTTATAACCTAAGGTCCACCCCGTAAAACAGTCCGGTGTCGTATAACCTGAGGTACGGCCCGTAATATGATCCGGTGTCGTATAATGTAAGGTCCGCCCCGTAAAATGGTACGGCGGAACCTTTAATATTTAATGTTTAAGGGGGATGTGCGGCCATCTTGTACATTTGAGGATAAAAAATTAAACATTTCTTGTGCACTGGCTAGTTTATGCCCCTAACCGGGTAACAAACAAAATTCTAATAGATGTTCTATTATTGTTCTATTATTGTAATTTTCAATTGAATTCTCCAGATTGTTTTTTAAAAATACACAGCATTGCAGGGCTGAATACTTGAAAAGTGCATTTCTTCTCTTGAGATTTATTCAGATCGTTTTAGATGTTAATTTTTCTGAGTTTGCCCGAGCGAAATCTCCATAAAGGTTACTGACTGAACAACCAATCATTGCTATAAAATTGACCTTAACATTCAAATGTGCATACAAATAGATACAGAGTATCAGTTAATAGTCCATCACTTTAGTAGTCACCGGAATTCAAACCAAAAATCGGCTTAATGAACAATTCTATCTAAGGCACTTTTTCGATCATTTCAAATGAAATATACTTTTTCTTCCTTTGAGATATTTCAGATATCTAATTAATATGTTTCTTTTCTGATTTTGTACGCGCGGGATCTTAAAAATATTAAGTGATTAAGCAACCAAACTTTACTTTATAATAGAACTTGTCATGAATTTGTGCCGATTACGTATCGATAACTTGTCTGTTACTTCTGGTCGTAACCGGAAGCAAACAAAATTTAACTGTTTTACTTTTATAATTTTCGACTGAATTTTCCAGAATATTTTGAATTTCAGCATATCATAGTTATGGTTAATCCATAAATATTGCTTTTTTTCTTTTGAGGTATCTCATATATTTTCAGATTCTTTTCTGATTTTGTCTGTGCAAGACTCAATAACAGGAATTGATAGAGCAACGAAGCTTTGCTATATGATAGACCTATATGGATATGTAGATGTGCAGAAAAGGTATTAATGATTTACCCGGCATGTCCAGTCGTCACCGGAAGCAAACAAAATTGTATTTTTTAAAACTTTTTTATTAATGATAGCATATTCTAGATTTTTACAAAAATTCAACTCAGCATTAATCTCTCATGGAAAATTATCATAATGACTATTGCATTTCTTATGTTGAGATATCTGGGATATCTCATTTAGATGTCTCTTTTTTTTTCTTTTTTTTTTATTTGAAATACCAGAGGATCAACGGAGGAACTTGTTTTCTTTTCTTATTGTGGTTTTCCGCTTTACAATTGCAATTAAGTGTTCATTGACTTGACAACTTTTTTAATTTAGAGATTTGGGTTTTAAAATTCTTTAAGATCGTATATTATATTTTCAAACTTCCACGGAAGACCTATTTTTTGCTCGCACGAGATCGCATCTAGTTATATTTCTATTATTGGTTTTCATTGTAAAATATTTCAGTTATAGGATTGGGACCCCTTGCATGTACATGTACTGTTGTTATATCCCCAGAAATACCGTAAAATTAGTGTAATTTAAAAAAAAAAAGTACAGTAGTAATTGAAAACATAATATATTTGTAGCTAAGTTTTATACGACGATTTTTTAAACAACAAACGCCTGGAATTATAATTTCAAAGGAGTGTCAATCTCCTTGAAATAATCTTAAAATATGGTAAAGTCTGACGGTTTTGATTTTCATCTAATGATATCTTATTTTTTTTATAAGAAATGCATGCCATGATATTTGTGAAAAAAAATTAATGATACGCGTATGTTTGTGGGTGTAAAAGACGGGAATCTAGAAAAAAAATTACCAGGAGGTGGTTCAACTTTTGCCTTTTTTCACATAATTATTTAAAGATAATATTTTTAGGAAAAAGAATCCCCTAAACTCTATGCCAGATGCAAAATGCTAATACAGCCGAAAGAAAATGGCTCTTTACTTAACTTACATATGTTTGATTTCTTATATAAACTAATTATAACATAATTAATTTCTTTGGACACTCCCCTTCTTTGTAACAATAAAAATCTGTTCATAAACACAACTGTCCTGCTCTATCAAAGTCTATAAATCTACCCTGACCAAGAATTATGTATTTTTAAAACGTTTTCCCCCATTTAGCTTCGATGGAGAGGCGTTTTAGTCATAATACTTCATCAAGTCATGAGCAATCTTTGTGTGACGCACATGTAGGTACTTGCAATATTACATAAGAAGACAGGCGGACAGACTAAAGAAATGAACAAATCATAATATTGATTTTAACATATTAACTTAATATACTTCGGTCATTTTAATTTTACATGTATAGAACATATTTTTGCATTTGACTGTAAAACATACATTTATCAAATAATTTGATTTAATTTTGGTAATTAAGCATAGCATCATTTACCAAAGACATCTTTGGTCCCAGGTTGGTGAAAAACACCTATGAATAATATTCTAATAACGACAATAACAACCTTAAAAACCCCATAAAATAAGTAAAAAAAAACCCAATGGTACATAAACTTTTGTACAGGAGCTCTATGAGATGGCTTTACAAGTATACCATTACTATGGGTTTTCATAGTTTGTTTCGTATCTAAAGGCTTTGCTATCCCCGTTTAAAATTATTCATCAAGACTTAATTTTCTAAACATTTGTTGATTATCAGATATTGTTTGTTGAACCACCAGTAAGCTCAAAGGCCATAGCGCTGCAATATATTTCCGAATATTTACATTTTCCTGTGTCTCTGTAATAACACTACGAACCAATTTTGTTTACTACGTATAGTTCAAAACTATTGGGGAGCAAATGGGGTTTCCATAATTAATATTATAATATTTAATCGTACTAATGCTAAAAATTATATGAATATAAGTAATAAAGAATCATTTTTTGAATACTATGAGGTCATAATTTCGGTCGGGGCGTGATCAAATGTATCATAAAGCCCTTCGGGCTTTATTGGATTTGATCACACCCTAACTTAAATTTTCATCCCATTATACCCAAAGATCGATTCCTTACTCCTAAAATACAACATCTAAATGTAACAGAGCTAACATTTTTAGCTAATGAAGATATTTTTTAAATTTTGCCCAGTGTTTTCTGTCCAAACCATTAAATCACTAAGATCTTGCTTAATTTTGAATAAAGTCGCTCTGTTGTCGGTAAAGGAACATGTAACACTAGGAACGGACAAACAAGTTTCGCATACACTTACTTTTCATGGACAAACACCATTGATATTTTCTAGCTAACATGACTGTTTATTATTCTCAGTTCACCAAGGAGAGAGCTAATTTAATTTTTTGCTTTGTTTGATCGTTTTTTATTGTTTTAGACACGAAACCGAAGACCATATAATGAGCACACGAAATTGTTCATCGATGCATGTGTAAGCGTTAACGTTAATGTAGACAATCGAAAATTATTTTAATTCTTTTAAAAGTAATTCATGAAAAGGATAAACAAATCTGACCCTCTGTCAGTTCAACTAAGTTCTTCATTTTGTTTTGATCAACAAAGTATAAATGGGTATTTGACGATAAATTTGCCATAACAAAGCTCTGGTTAAAGAGAAGTAACTAAAAGTTTTAACACGCTCAGTTTAAATAAGCCTTATTGCAATGTAAGAAAATTATGATGCAAACATAAAAAGAAGTCGAACATTTCAGTTATAATATGAAATCGCTATCGAGATATCAATATGTGGATTATTTAAGCACTGAGTCATTATATTTTGAAAGATACAGTCTCATAACTGCAGCGGTGTGTGCATACAAATTGAGTAACGCGCGCTAGCGCGTTTTGAAAAGTAACAAAAAAATCATTTTATTCAGTTTTACACATGTCAATAGATAGATCATTTGGTCCACTCAATGGGAGATTCAGGCGTTTCAAATTTATACATATGCATGTTATGGAACACGTTATAGACTCTAAGCCATTTTAACAAGACCTTGGATTTTCGTTAGGATGTAACTATCTTTTTCTTGGGTCACAACCAGTTAAGGTTTAAAGTGAAATATGCACCCATTACGTTGTCTTAGCTTAAAAGCCAGACAACTCTTGTTGATTTAAAAGAGCCGTGTCTGAGTGACCAACAATGAAATACACAGGCGAAATTATTACATCTACTAAAATAAAATGTAAGAGAAGATCTTTCAATGAATTCACAACTACACAAAGTGATGACAAAAACTAACAATTATAATGGGGCCTGACACATAGGTCATTGCCACACTTTGAGTACGTATGTTGTAATTAATTAGCTTCTTTTAAGTTTTATTAGGAAAAAATTATTTTCCCTTCCAAACTGTCAGCTCGAGATTTCTTGGTACATGTACACAATACTGGCGTTATATATATTGGTATATAATCTATAATATAATATAATATATAATCCTAGACGCTAGTAATATAGCGAACAAAGAACCTGTACGGCAATACATGTGTTTGGCTTTATTCAAAGCTGTTCTAAACCATTTTTGAAGCTAAGCTTGTTTTCTCGTAAAATCATGAAAGATAAATATAACTTTATATAAATAGTGCCTTTTTGTGAGAGTAAGAGTTGAAATTGACACCCCGAAAAAACCATTGTCAACCGACGCGAAGCGGAGGTTGACAGTGGTTTTCGAGGGGTGTCAATTTCAACTCGTACCCTCCTAAACAGGAACTATTTATTTTGTTATTACTGAATGTCTTAATTTTAATTTTAATAACTGCTTTTATATAGGAATAACATGAATTCGATGGCGAACCGTACGCGCATAATTTACGCGCATGTAACAATGCGTTGTGTTACCCGTTGCCGAGTGCGTTGCTTACGCTGAGGGTAATAGAACGGATTATCAACGCGTCTAAATCAATCAGATTTCAGCATTTAACATGAAAGTATAATAAAATCAAATAGTTCATTGTTCATATTTAAAGTCGGTTTGTTCTCTGGAATTTTGAAACTCGGACTCGATTTAAAGCTCAAAGTAGTATTAAAACATTTATAATTTTGTTGAGCTATGAATTGATCACATCTTTATCTTGCTGAAGGAAAAATGAGGCAACTTTTCTGTATTTTTCTTCTGTGTCGGATTTTTTCACCCACGTCCGCTCCTCCTCCTGCTAATTCCCCGGGTAACAGTGGATGTCCAAGTAAAATGGGGCCTTACACATAGGTCATTTCCACACTATGAGTACATATATTGTAATTAATTAGCTTCTTTTAAGTTTTCATTGGGAAAAAAATTGCATCAAACTTATCAATGCATTTAAAAATAAATGTACAATTTAAAAAAAATTAGGGACAAAATATATGTTTACCTTCAGGGACTTTTATATATAATCAATTAATACCTAAGGAAAAAAAAAATACAGGGTAGAAATAGCTTAAGCGGCAATAACATTTTCTCAGTGAATAAAACAAACTGTAGAAATTAACCCCACAGATTGAAACATAAATGATCTTTTGCATATCTGAACTTATTTTGACAATGTTTGTCGTTTGCGTGTTGTAAATTGCAAAGGGTAACTCTCAGTGTTAGTATTAATGGAATCGCTCTTTTCTTCATTGTTATTTCGGTCAGTACAGTATACATGTACCATCATTCATGTAGATCCTTTGAAAGACGTAGGTTTAACGTTAGGGCGATACCCATATGCTTCGTTCAATTTATTCTGTGCCACACTTGCGTATCAAAAACTCTCTTCGAACACTTCTCTTTCGGCTATCTTGAACACCAAACCACACTCGGAGGTGGTTTTTAGTGTCAAAGAAACTTGTTTCAGTTTAAAACCGATAAATACAAAAACTACTTTTGGTTTGACACTAGTTGAAAACCAGTTTTGCAAATAAATGAAAAGTTTGCAAAAACCGAATTAAAAATTAAAAAAAAATGCTACTTGTAGGTTGGGATATCTTACTGTGAGGGATTTGGAAAACGCTGAATTAAATTCCTTGATTATCTACTTCGCACTGATGACTTTATGAGCTTGTTTTTTAAGAGATACGATATTGAAACAAAAAAAAAAACCCCAATATACATTCAAATGTTAACCGACCAGTGTCAGATGTTGTACGAAATATTGCACGAAACAAAGTTTTTGATTCAAATTTATCCCCAATTTTGTTAGAAAAGTTAGAGATGATTGATATAAAAAAATATTATTCTATTTTACCCAATAGCTAGTATCATGCATAAAATTTGTTCGTCTTAAAAAAAAATGCATTCAACAAAATTAAAATGCCGTAGTACTTTTTCGTAACCCTCCCGTCTTTTTAAATCAGCTACTTATATTATCCATACTGAGATCTGGTTCAGAGTTTTGCAAATTTAGTACACACATATGTAAGTCGACGAGATGCGAAAGGAAAATGGCTCTTGAAGTCTTGTATTGAAGAGCCATAAGGGTCAAACTTATTAATGAAAAAAAAAAAGACGAGAGTAGTTAACATCTTCACAGTAATTTTGTGGATAAGAAATTTCCTTAGAGAGGTTAAACAAACACAACTCAATTCACGATTCTTCGTTGTCGCTGATTAATAAAGTTTGTGGCTGATAAAATCATAAGACCATATTTACTTCTTCCTGTGTCAAGTGTTGCCGGGTTAAGTGACCATATACAGTTCATTATTATAGCATTGAATGATTTATTTTTGACGTCGTCGTGTCAATAACTGCCGTCAGGTGAGCAGACAAATTGAATAACGCGCGTTAGCGCGTTATGATAATTTGTCTGCTCACCTGGCGGCAGTTATTGACACGACGACGTCAAAAATAAATCATTCAATGCTTATATTTACATTCCCTTACTGAAGAAATCAATGTTTACTTAAATAAATCGATATAAAGTGCAGATCACGGAGGGAGTGAATAAGTAACAGCAAGAACAGCTGTTTTGTAAAACCGGTTTAAACTGGTTTTCACATAGACTGTTGAGATGAGATCGACGAGCATGAAAATATAATCCATGATAAATAACTCTTAAACTGTTGCTTTTAACAATAAAGTCAACTTTTTGTTGAATAATTATAAAACATGGTGTTTTGACAACATTCATGAAATACATTTTTAACCGATAACTTAGAAATCACTGTTTGAGAACTACTTATGTAAATTACTCGTAAATTCATACGCAGTGAATAGGTGTTGCATTTAGAGGCATTTAAACATCACGGAATTTAATGGAAAAACACAGTAGAATGTAAATATAAATATTTAAAAGGGGTTTATATTTTAGTACTACAATAGATGTATATATTTATCTCTATATCTCTACCTAATTCGTCCGTCTGGCTTTCTGTCTGTCTCTGTCTATTTCTCTTTTTCTATGTCTATATATACCGACTTCTGCATGCATTTGTCCATTAAACTTCTTCCAGTGCCTTTTGGTAATTTGTAGACTTTTAAAATGTAATCGCCAGAAGATCATCGATCAGAAAACTTTCGAAAAACTAAAAATATGAAGAAATAACAATGAAAGTTACTTAGTCTGCTTTAAACTTTTCAGATTAATTTTCCCCGTAGAGACGCATTCACTTTTAATGTTGCTTTTGATTATCTCTGCTCAGTGGGACTATTGAAATTCTTTGCTGTTCAATTGAGCCTCTCAATTTATTCATATAAGACGGACTGTAATAGAGTGTCTGTTGAAAAAAATCGTGATTTGTAAAACTGCGAGCCCGTGTCAATCAACTAAAATTAGAATCAACCCGTTTAACATTTTGGTTAAAATATAGGCTACGTTTCCGCATTGAAAATTTTGAAATTCTCTTCTTTTGAAACATTGTGTTTGCGATGTTTCCACAGATCACTAACACGTGACTGGGTTTTTTTCAATGGTGCCTAAAACAGATCGTTTTGTTCTCTTCCTTGTCATTAAATCTGTGTTTACAACGTGTGTTTGCATTTTCAAATTGCGCTGTAAAAAAATCAATGAGTTCTCAATTCAATTGACTTTGTGACACCTTTTCTGCCTTTTAAGTAAATTACAAACGGTCGATCGAGTATATATTGATATATTTTATAGAATACAATCAACAAGATAAAATAAAAACCCCCAAAACAAAACTTTTGTAGCATTGTGTAGAACGAGAAAAAAATACAGACTTCGTTCATGCGTTCCTTTTGACACTTCCATTTCGTATACATGTTACCATGCTTATCGGCTTACATGTTTTCTTCCTTCGACTTTTAATTTGTTTGATAAAGGCTATGAAAAGAGAGAGAGAGAGAGAGAGAGAGAGAGAGAGAGAGAGAGAGAGAGAGAGAGAGAGAGAGAGAGAGAGAGAGAGAGAGATCAAAGCATTCTTTCTTTGCTTAAATCATAAATATTTTTCCGAAACATTTTGAGGAAACCCTTACATCCTTTTATGATGTTTTTATCCCTTTATATCCAATTCGTATTATGGCTAGCAGGAGCTGCCTGCCCCCTCCTTTATAATAAATATCTTCAAATATTTCATTGCATGTGATATAAAGCTTGATTTGATTGAGAATTGAACCAATGTTTATCTTAAGTAATCAACAGTAAACAAGAAAAGTAATATTATACTGCTGCAACGCTTAACTAACAAACCACTGCTCTGAATATCCCTAATGAATCGCACAGAAACGCACCAAAACCAGCATACAAGTTTCTGTCTTATTCCATCCTCAATGGAAGTGACAGCAAGAGATCGATTATTCAGAACGACACCAATCTGAGATAACTACTTATACAAATCAACTGACAACGCAAAGAATGGTTCAACGCTTCAAAAGTATAACATCATTGGACAATACAATTCAAACGATTCTTAAATGTTTGCTACAGCGATAACAACTACAATTAAGTAACCTATGTATGTTTTACGCATATATCCATTTTTTTCCTTTTACAGAATTTGCGAAAATGGGGGAAAGGTTTCAAGTTTATTATTTGCGTCAGTCATTTTTTTTTTGCAATCAAAAAGTTTAAAACAGCAAACAATACAGGGATACAATTCCTGCTTATTAAATGTTTGAGATGTAAAAGTATTTGAGTAAAAAGCTTCAAAATCAGTTTATTGCAATAGTTACTCGATAAACGGTGTAAGAAACATTATTTTTTACGTCTTTTTTAAGGAAAAAAATGATGTTCAATATGTGAAAAATACTTCTTTTATAAGAGCAAAACGTCTTTCTCTAAGGAAAATCAAATTAAGGAATAATTTCATAAAATTTCAAAACAAAACTCACCAATAATGTGTAACAAAAAAAATTTAAGCAACACATGCATTAAAAACGTTTACAAAAAATAAATACAGATCGTATAGTAAACATTTTAGCATGAGATTTTTATACATTTGAAACTCCTAACCCTCCCCAACCCCTCACCCCGTCCCCGCACTCGAGCAAAAATCCCAAACCACCAAAACTAATATTGATTCAAAAATCTTGAAAACTAAAGTTTACATTTAGAGAACACCAAAATTCTGTGATTCAAATGCGAATATCATCTATTAACTGTCTGTTTCTCTCTCTCTCTCTCTCTCTCTCTCTCTCTTAAAAAATTCTATACCTCTCATTAAATCACACATTAAATCAGCCCCATATATTTCTATATTTCAAAATTAAATTTGAATAAAATGTAGAGTAAAATTGAAATAAAAACGCACTCATCATCATCTTTCCACCCTAAATTCCCCTCTCTCTCTCTCTCTCTCTCTCTCTCTCTCTCTCTCTCCTCTCTCTCTCTCTCTCTCTCTCTCTCTCTGCGCTTTGTTTTATTGACCCCTGTTTAAAGAAATAATCGCACATCTATACATCCATGACTTAATCGTAAAGACAGATGTAATATGACACCAAGTATTGTATTGTCCGCCAGTGGTTTGCTTTGTAGCGGATCTAAGCGATTTGACGTCTAAGTATTGAAGTAAGAAGCTGCCATTTACACAAGTTAGGGTGTCAGATGTTGTCTTTGTTTACAGGGGTAGAAAGGTCATTATTATATGTAAAGCCCCCCATGACCGATTTAATGCGAAACACAGCTAGTTTTTATTTTAGGTGTTTTGATTCAATAGATGCGTATAACATAAAATAATACTAAAGTATTCTCAGTTTATCGACATTCACATACACATAAACTTCTTAATACATCAAAGTATCGGCGTTGCGTTAGTTTGATGACATTCATTCAATAAGAAAGAAATCTCTGAAAGACAACTCTCTTTTCCCATCTTACATATTTTCGATGCATAATAAACTAGAATTGTAATTTTCAGCCACACTGTGTATAGCTGTAAAATCACTCCTACTTTTGCTAACATTTCCAATCCGTGTCGATTTTAATAGATAATGATCGCGTAAACTTACTATAAATTTAACACAGTGGCATTCCGAAAACTTCATAAAATATATGAAAAATATATGGAATCCAATGAAGCCCATGATCTACCTGGCCCTGTATGTACATACATTTACCAAACACCTGAGACCTCATCCGAGATACCTGTGTATCACACCTACCTAGCCCGTGGAGT